>NC_079401.1:3523338-3855005 GCF_029220125.1 Pseudoliparis swirei
CATCCCGTCGTCTGCCAGAATGGGTGTAATCATCTCCACCTATAGCAAACCGGAGAAGAAGATCACTGCTGGCGCCGTTAACTTGTGATTTATTGTTTTTCTTCCTTCAGCTGAGACCGTGAAATGAGACGGGACGCGGATAACTAACTGGCTAGCCGCTAGGCTAACATCGGTTAGCGTCGATAGCAGTCAGCTCGTAACCTCACCGAGCTCGGGGCGAACGTTTATTACATATTATTACCTGTTGTGTCGAACGGGTGGACTATTTTTTCTTCTTCGATAAGCGTCCAGCCGAGAAACGCCTGTGCTCCGCACGAAGTAGCGGTTGTTGTTTTTTAGCGATATTTCGCTTCTTTTGCCAAGTTTTCCAGCAGCAGACAGTCGCCCCGGGGCAGCTAGCATGTTAGCTAGCAGACATGGAGGTTGTCGGCTGGCTCGTCGCAGACGGCAGAGCCGCCAAACGCGTTAGCCGCTCGGCGCGTCTGTCCGGTCCGTGCGGGGGTCCATAAGCGGGAACAACTTTTTTTTTTATCGTCAGTGAATGTTGTTTACCAACACAACGCTTCTTTTTCTCCGCCTCGCATCTATATTTATATGCAATATATTCATGTGTTACGCGCCTGAGAACTCTGTTCAAGTTATTGAGCTGACGTGAGGAAAACAAGGCGAAAAATCACGCGCAGGATCGCATCTGCTGCAACAAGAGGACCAGAAGGAGTCCAGCAAGACTTGGAACGAGGTCCAACTGAGGGACCAGAAGTCTGCTTCACACCATCATGGCTGTGAGCCCAATCACGATGAAATCACTCGCTAAATTTGGGTTTTGCCTGACGCTTCTCCTGACTTCTGTGGCTGGTAAGTGGCTTATTGGAGGATTGATTTTTGTTTTGTTTCTGGAAAGAGATTAATGTGCTTCTCATGAATATTTAATGCTTCCTCTTGGGATGCTTGCCTGTATTTCATAGCCGTTGTGCTCCTTCAGTCTCCATTCAAATTATGACATTTTGACTGGGGCAATTGCATTTTTACCATAATATAAATGTGTTTTAATGCAGATTTTTCTCATTATTGACAGTCCAAATCACACATTTCCCCCCCAATCCCCATATGTGTCCCTTTTCCTCCACTCTCCATCTTGTGGACCGCCTGGCTCCTGTATCTGGAGCGATCTGTTCGGCTCAGCTCGTCTCATTCCGGTAAAGCAAACCTTCAGATATCTGCCTCTTGGACAGAGCAGCAGAGCGGAGCCCCGGCTCCCCGTTTCTCTCTCTCTAATCACTCTGTGTACAAAGGCCTGGAAAAACACTGCCGAACATACCGCAGTCCCCGTCTGCCAAGTTGTGCCCCTGTTTAAAAGTTTGGGCTGAAGCCAGGCTTCTGTGAGACCTTGAGCGTGATAAGATAGGAGCCCGGGCTGCACAGAGATGGAGGAACAGTGCATGGGAGAGATAGAGAGAGAGAGAGGGAGGGAGAGGGGGATGTGGAATGTGTGGGAAGACAGGAAAGGTATTTTACAAGATGGGTAATTTAGGTGATAGAAGTTCAACATGGTACTTAGGCTTTGGCTGTGTGTGTGTGTATGGAAAATAGGTCCAGTTTAGCTTGTCTGGTACTAGAGCCGAGTGCGTTGTGTGAAAACAGCTTCTTAATTGTGAGTGGGACTCGAGGTCAGATTGTATACAATATTAGTGTGTGTGTGTGTGTGTGTGAGAGAGATTCATTCATACATGGTGTGTTATCAGAACCCACAGTAATTACTGTTGTAGAGGGAAATATGGAAGTGTGGCGCATAATTTGAATGAACAGTTATTGGGTTTGGTATTCATCGAGAGATAGAGATGCCCTATTTACATTACATTTGCATCCAACAGAGAAGTGACTTTATTTTCAGTCCCTTTTTGATTCATGAGCTGAAGAACTACAGCAGCAGCTGCTTTTAACAACAACATGTAGAAATGGCGAAGTGAGTCGATGAGTAAGGCGACTCAGCGGATGGAGCGGGACGTGATGCGTTCACTGAGGAGATGAGCTGCCAGGTCGTGATGTAGGGGAGGGGAGGAGGAGGGGGGGGGGGGACAGAGGAGTGCAATTATTTTCATTCCAAATGGGAACATTCAGCAACCTTTTCATGTGTCCTCCCCCAGAGCGGATTCAACGATTCCGGTGATCCGAGCATGAGCCTGCGAGACGCTCGCCCGCGGCGTGACCGCGGCGGTTCTCAAGCGATGGCATTAAGATCCCTGACAGCCACGAGTTCCCACCGAGTGAAGTTCAACTCGTGGCATGTGCTCACGATGTGTCCCACGAGCCCACAGTCGGGGACGCGGTTGTCCCGGGTGGGCCGGAGGGTTTTGAGGGGCTCCCAAAGAGGATTAGAGCACAAGTGTTTTCCGGGGAGCACCAACAACAACAACAAAAAGCAGGCTGCTGATTTGCACCGCCTGTCCAAAACTGTGAGGCTGTGTCCTCGGCACCACGCTGTGGTGTTGACGGGCCCGCTGTTCCACGGGCCGGGCCGCTTCTCTCCGGGGCCACGGCGCTGTCGGCTCACATCTTGCTGGAAAGTGAAGCGATTGCACCTGGTTTACCAAATCAGACCCGGCATTTAAACCGGTGTTTAATCTGTGATTTTGAATGGCAAGGTTAGACGAAGAGGACCCGAGATGAGAATAGCTTAAATGCCAAGTACGATACTCGCTCAGGAATTTTTGACGCAGAGAAATGTTAAATTGAGGGGGGAAAAATGCCTGAAATCATGTATTATGGGCCGCGAGAGCGATTGTTGCGTCCATGCGGGGCGGGGAAATATCGCTGCATATTTAACGAGAGTCGAGCATGAATGTCTGCCAGTGATGTCACGTGAGGCAGCTGAAGGCTACACATTTTGAAAATACAACAAAAAACTTGTCAGCACACCTAGCTCTCCAAACAAATGGCAGCGATTGAACTGCGTTATCGGCAAAGAAGACAAAAACCCTCAAAGGAGACGGCTGTTCTGGATGGACGGACTGGTCTGCCGATGTGATGGAGGGGTACATCAGTGGAGGGCTCTTTTCATTGGACCGTTACTGCCAATGAAAGCGTCAAAAGATGGGGAACAATGCCCATCGCAATATCCCAAAGTTCAAAGTCGCTCTGCAGGTAAACACACGGGTGGAAGCGGCTCGTAAAATGTTTCAATCGGTTGTAAAAACCGACCGGTGTGTGGGAGCGTAAATAGAGGTAATACAAGAGGGTGCAATGCAATTTAGACAGGAAATCCAGGACGGCGTCGGTGCAGACGGCCACGGATGTGAAAAGCGATGCACTCACTCTGGCTGCGCACCGATTTCCACGTCGTTTCTTTGCGAGGTAAGGTTACACTCGACTGCAGCTCGAAACGGGCCAACGAATGCTGTAACGGGAGGAGGGGAGGCGTACGGTCTCTAATACAGAAGGCCTCGGACTCTATTAGATGAGGGGGGGGGAATCAATGTCCGCCTCTCTCTGGGTACCTTGGTTTGAGTTGTTGAGCAGAGGTAAAAAGCAAAGTGGCGAACAATGGGACAGTGTTCGGCCTTCTGCTTCGGCAAAAAAAAAGAGGAGGAATTAGTGGATGTTTTAGAAAACAAAAGGTGCAGCCTTGAGATGGTAACTCGGAGTGACAGCCTGTGATTAACACAAACACGTTTTTTGTCCTTAACCAGCAGAGACAATCAGTCTGGAGCGCGCAAAAACAAATGTTGCTCAAGAGTTTGGATGAGCTGATTCTTTATGGTTATAATCTTTTATAAATGTTTTTTTATTATCTCTTTAATCATTCGTTATTCTTCCTTTTAAGCATGTTACTCTGACACCGAGTGGGCCTATACTACTCCAACATTGTTCCAACGGAAGCATGGTAGGGTCGCGGTGGTGTGTTTGTGTATCTAACCGTGGTGTTAATGCTTATTATGTGTTATTTGTCGCCTGAAGTATCACTCTGTAATTTATTATGGGATGCCCAAAGCCTGGAGTCAGCAGCAGCCAGACAGACGTGAGCCCTTCATTCAGGTTTTTAAGAGCAGTGTCCCAGTCAGGAGGTTTGAGCATCAAATTATGAATGAATAAGTTGATTATTTCCACACATCACACTCCGTGTCTGAACATCCAAGTCTTCTGGAAAAGTTTTCCCCGTAAAAACATATCAAGTCATTAAAAAAAGGCAGACCGATGGAACTCCATTTTATTCATTTAAATGTATTATTATCGCTTGAACTGCTTCTTATTTTCTCTATTAATCATTTCCTATGAAAATAAGTTGGGAATAACGGCGAAACATAGGGATGTCATGAGAATGGAGCTACAGCTCAGTGCTGTCATCTTTGCTTGTTAAATTAGTTTTCAAATGGTTTTCCAATCCATTTTTTTCTCAATCGACTAATTGTTTTAGTTGTTTTTATTGAACGACACGCGGTCTCGGTTCACAGCACCTGTCTGCTCCGCCAAACAGGTGAAGCCCCGTCGGGCAGCATGTCTCAGAACGGTATGCGGCCCGTCGAGTAGCGGCGGCTGCTCCTCTCCAACGAGGAAGAGACGTCGTCGTCAACAAAGACCGAATTCAGACTTCATAAATAAACTGAGATTATTGCCCCCCCCCAACCCAACGCCCGTGGTGTGATGGTAAACACCACCTCGATCTGTCATCTGTGTTTTCATCACATATTTGGGGAAAGTTGAAGAATAAATAAATAGGGGGGGGGGGGTGTATTGTGTATAAATGTATCATGGTCAATAATGGAGCCCTCTAAGCTTTAAGGGAAGCCTCAGGATTAGCATAACTGTACCAGACCCAGACAGACCCAGTCTGAGTGGTAGTGGGTTTTTGTGTGGGGGGGGGGGGTAGTCCCAAAGCAGCAGATGGGACAGATTAAAACTCACTCGGCCCTTTCCCCCCTACCCCCCACATCTTTAAACTCAACCAGGAGACTTGGAAAGTTGGGGGTGTCTGCAAAGTCTCCTGAAGCCCGTATGTCCTCAGCAACAAGCACGCACCCAAACAACAACAGGAGAGCACTGTGGGCGGTGCACACAGGTCTGTGGGGGGGGGGGTTCCTGCCTCCAATCTTGAACGTGAACTCGAACGCGTCGGCGCACTCTGTGACTTCTAATCAAATCTGTGAGCGCCGTGTCTTGCGTCTCTCCGATGGGCCTTGGCACCAAAGGAAGGAGAGAGCCAGATTAGATCGCTGTTGTTTTTCTAGAGGCGAAGGGGGAAGACTGGGGGTGGGAGGGTGCACCGAAGGCCAATTGGGGGAGGAGGTTTGAGAGGGGGGGGGGGAGATTAACAAATAACTGGGCCATGGGTAAACACTCAGCAGTGCAGGGGTCGTCATCCAATGAACAAGCTCGGAGCAGAAAACTACTCCGAAGCCTTTTGATATGACTACCCTCTCTCTCTCTCTCTCTCTCTCTCTCTCTCTCATCTCCACTGGCCTTGCCTGCATACTCTGACCCACAATCCCAAATCCTGCCGTGGAAGCCAAGATTGCACAGCGAGCTTCAAGGAGCAGAGACGGAGGCGCCCGCTTCGGCCAATCAGAGATATACGCACGCGATTGGCGTCCAACCAGAAGCGCTCGCGGGCAGTCGGAAGAGCCAATCGCGGTCGAGCGGAGTGGCAGACGAACCAATTAAACGTGACCACAGGAGCGCTCCCGGTTGTGACTCTTTGAGCTCCATCCCAGGCCCTTTTTTCTGTGTGTATTCTGGATGTCACGATACCAGAAATAAAATAGTCAATCCCAATTTAAAATGTAAAAAAATAAAATAAAAATGCAAATTTACTTGAACCTACACTCCTTTTATACTGCTTTCTAATATCTTTCTATATTACTGTGAAAACTTCTCCCTCAAATATCTGGATTTCTTCACGTTCCTCTCCAAAAACATTTCTACAAGATGACACTCGAACACATCACGACAACACGTTAGAGTTCACCTATCAGTTAGTCATTCACCTTAACTGAATAGAGCCTGAACGCATCATCATTTAAATCGGCGGCAAGAAGTATTTGCAGCGAGGTGAAAAACCCTCTGGTGCTCATTGAAAGTGAGTGTTCAGTTTCACAAACACATTTTCCGTCTGCCACCGGACGACCGGACGCTGTTCTGAGCCCCTGCAGTAACTGTTGAATTTTTGTCATCGACTTGGTACAAAAGTATCCGGTATCCAGACACACCTAGAATCCAAAATAGCCCCTTTTTGTTTAAATAAATGGTAATTAAAGAAGCATCTTGAGCTTACTTGTGACATGGCGGCATGCCAGTACAATGAACTGATTGGCTATTGTCATCAGGGTGCGTGATTGACATAATTAGTTGTTTTTATACGGAGGCATTGTATTAATGCAACAAAGATTGACTAAATTCAACCTTTTCATGTCGATGAAATCAATCACACTTGAATGAAGCCCTTAAATCAATTTCTAGACGCAGCTCAAGACGATGAGCCTTTTTATCTGCGGCTTCAGTTTTCTTCAGCATCACGATGGGGTTTTTCATTTCATAGCCTTAACTTGTAGTCAAAGTATTAATAATTCATGGCAGCATACAGTATCTCGCCAGCGTTGGGAGAAAGACACTCGTATGGATTTCTGTTGTGCTCTCCGATCCTGGCGTGCAAGGTCAGTGCGTTAGTTCGGCTGTCTGTGGGCGTTGTCTCCGGCTCCGCACTTCCTCCGATTGTTCCTCCGTGTTCCTCTCACCTCCACGGCCCCTCGCGCCTCTACTTCTGGGTAATTGCAAAGGAAGTGTCGCCGAGGCAGAGACGCTCATTGTTGAGGCTGTCGGCGCGAACCGCAGCCTTCTGAAAACAGGACGAGAGATGGAGTTGTGCAGTCGAGGAAAGTGCATCGCGCCTCATAACCACTGAGCCACTGAAACCCCTGAGGTAACAGTTGAAGCCTTTGGCTTCGCTGGAAACAAACGTCACATGTTATCTCGCATCATACGTAATATCTTACCGTGATGATTAGGTCAGAAGTCACTCTACATTTGTATATGAAAATAAAATATGACTGAATATGGGACAGTCGTGTCAGTATAGTTGATTGTTTCTGGAGGGTTAGTATTGTAATGTCATTTATGAGAACATGTACTGTATGAGATAATACGTATGGTAATTGTTTATTGCATATTCTATTATTCTGACCACATATATTACCCTTAGCTTGGACTCCTTTCCCTCTCTGCATGCGCACGCCGTGCTCTCCTGCGCTCCCTGAAGGCAACGTCAGTCCCACAGAACAGCAGGTAGCCGAGGCCCGGCAGTAGGTTGATGGCTTTATCGGAGGACGGGGAGCTGGCGCCGTGCCCGGCCGAGCCACCCCTCCATCGCGTCGCCCTCTGCCCACACTAGCTTGACCTTGGGCAGGGCACAGTCGCCCTCCACCCCCCTCCATAACAGACTCCCCCACCCTCCCACCTCCGTCCCTTGCCGGATGAAGGAAAGGGAGGAACTGGGAGTGAGGGAAAACAAACGGGCACATCGTGTTTCCCTGATCTGAAGTGACCCGAAGCGGAGGCTACGTACACAAGCGCACACACTGTCCCATTTCACGTCTCATTCTGGCTTCTTTCACACTTTTTTTGCATATAATGTATTTTGTGTCGACCAACAGGAAGTCAGCATGGCAGCGTGCATAGCAAATGTGATTTGTTTTATTTTGTCATTTTATTTTGAATCGTTCTGTGGCAAACAGAAGAGTTTGATGCGTGGTCATCTTCACGAAGGAGCGCCACTTTTAACGATTTAGCGCGAATACAAAGCAGGACGGCTCGGCCGCGAAGAGACGACGCCGCGGTCACGTGGAGGCGGGATGGCGTTGGCTCGTCTCATTTAGCCCCTTTTTTTAAAGACATGTACAAGCTTCAAAAATTCCAGAGTGGGACATTTATTCGACGGATTTCATGTCGCAGAAGAAGAAGAACGATGTGTTATCCACAGAGCTGAGATCAGCCGCCTCACCAAACCGTCCATCTTGAGACGAGGGCGCCGGTTGTGCAACGATGCATTTGTTTAGATGTTAAAAACATCCATCCGTCATTCAGTTTCATTGCATTCAGTTTTTTCATGGTCGTCTTGCTGTTTTCAATTTATTATACAAATAATGCCTGTGTGTGTGTTTGTATTATGTTCTTTAGATTGGAGTTTGAATACTTCTATTGAGGATCCTTCCCTGCATAGACGGCGACCTCCCACGAGCCAGACAGATATACTTTCGTAATTAACTCTCCTTTCGGACCTTTTCTAGAAAGATGCTGTGTGATTATCAATACACATGCATACTCAAAGGGTTGTGCAATGAGAATCGTTGAATAGGTGCGATGACGTGGAATCCGTTATCGAAACTGTCGAGTCATCTTCGTCTTTCTCCGCTGACGCAAACTGCCTCCGTTTTGGAATTTAACGAGCTCGTCGTTGCGACCCGATCTGAAAACCTCGTCACGCTTTTAACCCCCCGACTTTCTCCGTCTCCCCACAGCGGCGCAGGGCGAGGAGAGGGATTGCGCCTTCACCGACCAGCAGCAGCAGTGGGAGGTGGAGCGGGTGGCGGGGGGCGAAGGCCGCGTGTCCCCCGAGAACACCACCATCCGATGTCACGTGGGCAGCCACTGCTTCGGCCTGTGGGAGAAAAGTCCTCCTGGCGAAGTGCGACTGGTCAAACAAGGTACGACTCGTTGTACAAATGATGCACATAAGTAGACACTCGAATGTAACCTGTGACGTTGTCTGGGTCGACTTTGTACTTTTCTAAGGGGTCACTTTTCAATTCATTTTATGTAGCCCAATATCACAAATTCCGAATTATCCTCAGAGGGCTTTACAATCTGTACACATAGACATCCCTGACCTTTGACCTCACATCGGATCAGGAAAAACTCCCAAGAAATAGAAAAAACCCTCACAGGGGAAAAAGTGAAGAACCCTTCAGGAGAGCAACAGGAGGATCAGAAGCAATAGATCTCATGTGACCAGAATGAAGCGTTACAGAGTTACATAAACACTTTCAATCAATTTGACATCATGTATGAATAGGTCGTAGTCGGCATGAGCCACGATGCCACGTCTGCATCCAGGTTTAAGAATGCTCTCCATTGCTCGTCTTCTTTTACAATGTTGGGAGAATTCAAATCCGTGGCCTCTCTCCGCCAGGCTGCTGGAATCACCTGGGCGACCAGCAGAGCTGCAGCGACGACCGCTGCGTGGTCACCAACCTCCCGCCGCAGATCCAGAACGGGACGTACCACTTCTGCTGCTGCGGCAGCGACATGTGCAACGTCAACTTCACCGAGGACTTCCCACCGCCCAGCCCCACCACGGCACAGTCCCCCTGTAAGATCCATCGTTCGCGCACACTCGCAACACCGCACCACACGCAGTCGATAAACTCTATGAAACAAAGCCTTCGGTTCTTACCTTTCACAATAAAAGCCCTAGATGTATTCACTGCATACCTCTTTACCAGAGGGAACCAAAGACTTTATGTGAGTGGACGTAGTGGGACAATTTGCAACCAGTGAATGTGAGTGACGCCGTATATAAAAGTATCCCCTGCTTTATGGTCTGTTTGACTCTAAATGGAGCATCATTTACGAAATGAACATCATGCGGTATTGAAGAAGACTTGAAACTAGAGACTGAGACAACAAACTCATGTTTGCATTGTTTACTGACGGACTAAATCAAGAGAGAAGTAGTCAGACTTCTATATAATCTGACTTCTAATGCTACCCGAAGTCTCGCCCCCTGCTGGCAGGATCAGCCCGTACGTTTTGCTAAAAGGAAACTTGATAACATCGCTTCCAGTAGTTTAGGCTCCACAACAAAATACCTGAGTCTGCTGCTGCTGCTGTGGGTCCACCTGGTCTTTGTGGTCGGTCCTCTCCCTGCACACACCTTTTCAAAGGCTTTTATTGAAGTGCTGCAAAAGTATTTCCTCTTTTTGCGTCTTTTTTCCCCTCCGCTTCCCGACGTCGTGCGAAGGCCTCCATACTGTCCGTTTCACACAGACATATTGACTCCATCTTTGGAGATTCAAGGGCGCAATCAACTCTTACACATCGGCGGAGGGGGGGAAGAGTGAAAGAAAAGTGACGAGGACGAATGGGAGAAACGCAACGCACCTTAAGGGAGCAGAATGAACGGATGTCTGATACCATCGGAGCCTTCATCCCCCCCTCTCCTCCTCCTCTGCTGCATCATACAGCCCCACAGTTCAGAACTGAGAGTCGGTGTGGATGTTACTTGTGCCTGCCTCCTAAAGGTGTAGCTGTGAATTAAAGCAATGTGTGTGTGTGTGGCAGGATGGCGGCGGCGGCTGCTCATCTCTTCTGCCCACACATAAACCCTGTGTGTGTATGTGACAAATAAAACATCTTGAATCTTGAATCTTGAACACAAACTCACTCTCTTCCCCCCCCCCCCCCACACCTCCGGCTATGTCGTCTCTCCACATTCCTCGGATCACAAGGCGTCTGCTCCGTCTGCGGGCGTGTCCCCGGCGACGGGGGAAGTTACTATGCGCGGCGTGATTGATCGGTGCAGTTTGGCTGGTGCTGTAACTTTAACTCCAGTCTTTTGTTTCTGCTCCATTAACGGCTGACGAGTCTGGGCAGAGTCCCGCCGGTATTATTAGAAGTAGGAAATGGTTCGAGCCGGTTGGCTGTTTGTGTGATCTGGAGCCAAGAAGCTCAGATGGCGACATTCACGGCGGGAAGGCGGGAGAAAATATTCCAAGTACAGTGTTCACATCACAATATGCTAAAAGTAAAGTACTGTATTATACAGAATGTGTTATAGAATTGGATTATAATGATCAATGCAATACTTTTATGTTGCAGCTGGTGAGAGGTAATTTGTGCTACTTTACATGCTGCTGGTGTTGTAATCTATAATGCATTATGTACAGCTTGATTTTACTTTGTATTATTAATTCAAATTATCATATAAGATGGTGGGGTAAAAAGTACAACGCTTGCCTCTGAAATGTAGTGGGGGAGAAGTGTGATGCTGCATCAAATCAAAATACAATGCACAGATTCCTCATTTGTAGTTTAGGACGATAATTAAAAAAATTATCTTTACATACAAATTATTATTTGCACAAATGATCCCTCTATGAAGAATTTGACTTGCTTACAACTGAGTACGTTATTGTTATTATTTTTTACATCTGCAGCTTCCAAATTACAATTTGTGACGAGAGATATAATAACATTTTCAAAATAATCAAAAACATTCAACACAAAAGTACAGTACTGAACGGTGATGGATAGAATACTATTAGGTCCATACAATGTAAATTCACAGTCATCACTTACAGTGGAACTAACAGCATTAATACGTGCAATTTGAACAAGATACCAACGTTCTTTTAAAACCATGGCATCTGGCATCGGCCTGTAGGATACGTCGGCCATCTTCTGAGGACAGACTGGAGGCTGCAGTGGCTCAGCTCATGATTACATAACATTACATCACATGTCATTTAGCAGACGCTTTTATTTATCCAAAGAGACGGACAATAAGTGAATTCAACCACGAGTACAAACTCGGAACAACAAGAATCCAGAAAGTAACATTTCTTCAAAAAAGCCAAACTGCAAAAACACCAAGAGTAGTGCCACGAGGAGGGAGTTGCAGTAGCCAGGCGTGAGATGACCAGAACCTGGACCAGAACATGGACCAGAACCTGTGCCGCCTTCTGAGTAAGAAGAGGGCGTATTCTCCTGATGTTGTGCAGCATGGACCTACAGAAACGTGTCGTCGCAGTGATGTTGGCCGTCAGGGAGAGTCGACCCGGCTTGAGGTTCTGGTAGTGGCTCCAAAAACACATTGCACCCTTTGAAGAGTTTTGGAGATTTGCAACAGACTGTTTCCGTGTGTCGGTTGGCCTCGCTGACCTTGATGGTTTTGGATGAGCTTGCGTGCGTGCTCATGCTACCGCGTCGGTCACAGGCATCTGTCTATTTATCATATGTCTATCTATCATATGTCTGTCTAGCTGTCCATCTATCTATCTATCATCTGTCCACCACGCTGTGCCTAATCAGCCTCTAACGCACAAACTGCGTACCTGAGACGGTTAAACATTTGTGTGTACGTGGGGCTGTTTTCCGGAAGGAAAACCAAAGAAATTGTTCACATATTTTTATATTTATTTATTTATAAATATATTTATATATTTATATAAATATTTATACGTATATATATTTATATAAATATGTATATATATTTATATAAATATTTATACATATATATATTATATAAATATGTATATATACATATATATAAATATGTATATGTATATATATATATATGTTTTGCACACTTGGATTGCATTGATTGCACAGGTGTGCCACTGGTCACTTGTTGTGTGATGTCAGCTGTTGCACACGGCCCTCCTCTGACTTCCTGCTCACTAATCAAAGATTCCCACATACAGATGTTACACTTTGATTTGGGTTTTGGGTTTTTGATGTGTGTGTGTGTGTCTCACCCTCAACTCTCCTTGTAGACACGCGCCCACTGCGCCAAGAAGAGACGATAATCATCGCCCTGGCAACCGTCTCCGTGCTGGCCGTGGTTGCCGTAGCAGCCTTCTTTGGTTACCGGATGATGCGCGGTGAGTTACCATGGCGGCGGGGAAATTATTCAAGGCCATTTAAAATTCTCTAAATAAGTTTCATGAATGGGATCAGCGGTGATCTCTTTTTTTAAATGCCTTCTCATGTTTTTACATGGTGTGTGTGTGTGTGTGTGTGTATATTGTGTGTGCGTGTGTTTGTTCACAGGAGACGGTATGCAAGGCCTTCACAACCTGAATATGATGGAGGCCGCCGGCTCCGAGAGCTCTCTGGATCTAGACAATCTGAAGCTGCTGGAGGTTAGTGCCGACGTGGCGTTCTCTGTTCGCCCCGCTGCCTTTGTGTCTCGACTGCCTCCAGTCACAGGTCCACACCGGCTCAGAGTTGGTCTTCAGAATATTGTTCAGAAAAGTAAGGATGACTCGCTGCATCTTTTAAATCCTGATTTTCCAGCCCCGACGGTAACAAGAACCAGACAGAGCAGCCAGAGGCGCAGAGGCCAAAACCCGTCAAGGTCTCCGGTCCCGCTTGTGGTTTCCACTGTGACCCTCTTTATCATCCTGATCACACAAATAGGAATTATCTTTTTTGCTTCCACTGACGCAGACAACCTGATAAGCGAGAGCTCACATTGAGATAGGAAGTCAACGGAGTCAAATGCAGGCGCTCCTTCTCTCACATCAAACTCATTGCACCCTGTGTGTGTGTGTGGGGGGGGGGGGGGAGGAGGGGGGAAGAAGATAAAATAGTGTGCTGCTCTCACAATACACTTTCTAGCCGGAGATGAATGTGTTTCGAGGAGGTGGATTAATCCTGTCTGCAGCAGCATGGTTCCAATGCCACGCCGTCTCTTAGAACTCCAGGAACTAATTGGAAGATTTGGAACCATTGATGAGAATCTGTAACTGTGTGTCTTTTGTTTGTGTGACATTTCTTTGCTGCTTCCTCTTGGTTCTGTCAGCAGCACAATCAAAACTATTATTTAACTCACGCTGTTTTCAGTTGTTTTTGTTCGATAAAGATCCACAATTACAACAACGGTAAATAAATGTATATTATTTTTTCCCCCTCCCCTCCCCCGCCAGCTGATCGGGCGCGGTAGATACGGCGCCGTGTACGGCGGCTCTCTGGACGAGCGGCCCGTGGCCGTGAAGGTGTTCACCGCGGCCAACCGGCAGAACTTCCACAACGAGTGCTCCATCTACCGGCTGCCGCTGCTGGAGCACGACAACATCGCCCACTTTGTCGCCGCCGACGAGCGCACGGGCCCCGAGGGCCGCACGGAGTACCTGCTGGTCATGGACTACTACCCACACGTGAGTGGTCGCCCGTCCTTTTAATCTAGAAGCCCCGAGTCGCATTTTAGCCGTCGCCATAGCAACTGTATTTGAACTGCGCGGTAAAGAAGGCGTATACAGCTGTGGTAGCAACCTGCCAATCACCATGTAGCCCCGCCCCTAAAGCATCCTCTGTATTGAAGAAGACCTGAAACTAGCGAGTCAGACATTTACGATGTTCATAAATCAAGAGAGAAGTCGAGTTATAGTCCGTTAGACTTCTATACAACCAGAGGAGTCGCCCCCTGGTGGCCAGTAGAGAGACTGCAGGTTTTGGGAACTTCTGTATTGGCTTCACTTTTTGGTTGCCACCTGTTTTTTTTATGTAGGAACATAAAGTTTTATTTACCGTGATGAGCTCCAAATCCACAACACTGGCCTGATGACGTGTCTCTGAGGATCTGAACCCATGGCCCGCGAGCGAGTCTATGGCAGATTCCTGAGATCTGAAAGGAGGAGAGGGGAAAGTACCCGTCTCTTCCAGCAGCTGGTGGAGCAAAAGGAAGCGCTGACCGCTGGAGGCTGCCTCCAGGACCTCCGCCATAAATATTAATACAGACGTACATTTTTAAAGCGAATATAGTCGGCCTATTGTGCATCGCGACCATTGCACTAAAGTGCATTGTCATGGAAACGGGGTGCAGGCCAGGACAGGAGACTGAGACACATGATGCATTCAAGTAAATGATAATCTCATTAAAATGAGCAGATCTAATGTGATTTCCTTCAGTAGCGGATGTGGCCATTGCCTTTGTGATTGATTTTTTTGGGAGAAAAGATGTGTGTGTGTGTGTGTGTGTGTGTGTGTGTGTGTGTGTGTTTCGGAGCCGATCATGGATTTATTACGGCTGTTGCAGATAAGCCGAGGAAGGAAACTCATCATGTCCAGGATCGTTTCTGGAGTCTTGATATTCCTTGTTTACCGTCCTTGTCCGTCTGTATTTCCGTCTGCTTTCGTCACTCACTCTCCGGGCCCTCTTCTCCTTCCTCTTGTCCCCTCTCTCCTTCCTCTTGTCCCCTCTCTCCTTCCCTTCAGGGCTCTCTGAGTCGCTACCTGGGCGTCCAGACCAGCGACTGGGTCAGCAGCTGCCGGCTCGCTCACTCCGTCACCCGCGGCCTGGCTTACCTGCACACAGAGCTCTTCAAAGGAGGTGAACACACGCACACACACACACACATGCACACATGCACATGCATGCAGTTAATTGCGTAACTGCCCACAGTTTACTCGAGTTCCAAGGCTGTTACTGAAATACAAAGACGTGAACACTGTCGCCGCTTGTGCATGTTAGTTTATGTTGTATCCAAAAGGCCTTACTGTGTGTGTGTGTGTGTGTTAAGCCCTCTTACAACCCGCGCCCTGCAGCTCCACGTGGCTCTGTTTGGCTTGGAGCGCTCTGCGTCTCCGCATTTCGTTGCACGCACACACGGCGTGCACAGCCCAGCCAAGTTTATTTATAGAGCAGCCTCAAGCTAGAGAGAGTAAAAAAATTTTAAAAAGGGACAAAAACAAGAGGGCGGGACAAAGGGAGGGAGGGAGGCAACATGCGTGTATCCCAGTGGTTCAAAGAAATGAAGAAGTGAACTTAAGCCTCTGAGTTTTACACACACACACACACACACACACACACACTCACACTCCTCAGTAGATGGCAGCATGGTGGCTGCCGTGACTTCCAGCGCCCTCTGCTGGACGGCGGCCCCTGTGAAGGGGTCTTGATCCCGTGGTTGTAGATGAGAGGTTTCATCTGTCTGCTGACGATGAGTAATGAGGGGAATGGAAAGCTCTGTGAAGGGATTTGCCGAATGTTGCCATTATTTTGCAAACACCACCAAAAAAACCCAACCTTTTGGTTTTAGTGTCTCGGTTTACACGTTTGAATTGGCTCCAATCCTTTTAGTCTCATCCTCTCCTTCCCCTTCTTTCACCCATCCAGACTTGTACAAGCCGGCCGTCTCCCACAGGGACCTCAACAGCCGGAACGTCCTCGTCAAGGTCGACGGCACGTGTGTCATCATCGATTTCGGCCTGTCCATGAAGCTGACGGGGAACCGGACGGCGCGCCACGGCGAGGAGGAGAACACCGCCATTAGTGAGGCGAGTGAGATCCCGTAGCTTTCGGGTCTCCGTCTTCCCGTCTCGACCTTCTCATCGTGACTCATCCCCCCCCTCTCTCTCTGTCTGCCAGGTGGGGACGATCCGCTACATGGCCCCGGAGGTCCTGGAGGGGGCGGTGAACCTGAGGGACTGCGAGTCGGCGCTCAAGCAGGTGGACATGTACTCCCTGGGCCTGATCTACTGGGAGACCTTCATGAGGTGCACTGACCTCTTCCCTGGTGAGACACAGACACGCACGCTCTCAGTTTTACATTTGGACGACTGTCACCACCAGCACGCAGTCTCATACGGTCATGGACAACCTGGAAAAGTCATGGAATTTAAAGATGGTTATTTCCAGGCCTGGAAAAGTCATTACCTTCGCATTGAAAATGCCGGAAGGTTATGTTTTGATCGCCGTGTATTTATTTATTTATTTATTTATTTGTATGCGTGTTATTCGCAAAACTCAAAAAGTATTGAACCGAATCGCATGAAATTTGGTGGGATGATTGTTTATTATCCGGGGACCAGTTGATTAGATTTTGGGATCGATCGGGTCAAAGGTCAAGGTCAAAGGTCATGAACAGGTCAAAATCTTTCGCAGAACTCAAAAAGTATTGAACCGAATCGCATGAAATTTGGTGGGATGATTGTTTATTATCCGGGGACCAGTTGATTAGATTTTGGGATCGATTGGGTCCAAGGTCAAAGGTCATGAACAGGTCAAAATGTTCTTGAATCGCATGAAATTTGGTGGGATGATTGGTTATTATCCGGGGACCATTTGATTAGATTTTGGGATCAATCGGGTCAAAGGTCAAGGTCAAGGTCATGGAAAGGTCAAACTCTTTTTTTACCATAGCACGATACATTTTTGTCCAATTGGCATGCAACTAATGCCAAAATGTTCATAATTCAATGCCCAATCTTGTGATATGCGAAGGTATGCGCTCTACCGAGTGCCCATTCTAGTTTGAAAATGTTTTGGGGGGAAAAGTCCTGGAAAGTTTGTTATATTCACATGTTCATTTACGCTGAGTTTGAACTAATTAATATGCTTTTAAATGAAAGACGCTCTAATTATAAGCAAACGTTCTAATCAAACTATTGTCTCTCAATCATTTGTGTTATTTAAGGTTTATACTGTGTGCTTTGGAATTCTCGTTGTTTGTTTAAATACTACATGTCCTCACTTTTTCATGTATACACTGAGATTTGACAACATGTTTGGCCATGGACATTTGTTTTGAAAGTCCTGGAAACCCATTGGTCAACATGTGTGCCAGCAGTAAGCACCTCCCACGCTGCAAAAAGCCCTTCAATTCACATTCATCTTATTTGGGATGCCGAAATGCACATGCAGAGGTTTGAAGTTTGGTGTTTGTGCCACATGATAAATATCTAAGACCGGTCCTTCCTCGTCCCTCCACCAGGGGAGTCGGTGCAAGATTACCAGATGGCCTTCCAAGCGGAGGCAGGGAACCACCCATCGTTTGAGGACATGCAGGTCCTGGTGTCCAGAGAGAAGCAGCGGCCCAAGTTCCCCGAGGCCTGGAAAGAGAACAGTTTGGTGTGTGTGTGTGACGTCAGAGAGCTAATGATAGTGTGTATGTGTATATATGTATGTGTATATATATATATATATATGTGTGTGTATATATGTGCATGTGTATATATTTATATGTATACATATATATATATATATTAATATATATATTTATATATATAATTATATTTATATGTATATATATATGTATGTATATATATGTTTATATATACATATATTTATATGTGTATATATATGTATATATTTTTTAATGTATACATATATATATATGTGTATATATTTATTTATATACGTGTGTATATATTTATACATATGTTTATATATGTATGTATATATATTTATTCATATATATATGTATATACATATATTTATATATATGTATATACATATATTTATATATATGTATGTATATATATTCATATATATATTTATATGTATATACAAATATTGATATGTATATACATAGATTTATATGTATAGATTTATATGTATATATGCATTTGTATATATATGTGTGTGTGTAAGTGTATTACACACACAGAACCATTGTCAGTAAAGCTGGTAAACGATATAAGTGAAGTCACAGTGACTGTCGTTAAAGTGACACATTCCCTCCTCCAGTTTCTATAGCAACGTGTTCATGCTGTTGAACTTGTGACCCGTGACTCCTCCTCCAGGCGGTGCGCTCTCTGAAGGAGACGATGGAGGACTGCTGGGACCAGGACGCCGAGGCCCGGCTCACGGCTCAGTGTGCTGAGGAGCGTCTGGCCGAACTGCTCCTCATATGGGACCGGTCCAAGTCGGTCAGCCCGACGCTCAACCCCATGTCCACCACCCTGCACAACGAGAGGTAGGCGTGACACACACACACACACACACACACACACACACACACACACACACACCTCCATCGTCCTGCTGCTCGGTTCTAGTCTCGTCCATAACGGGTTGTTTTTTTCACCCCCCGCCAGAAATCGCATGACGCCGAAGTCGGGCCCGTACGCAGACCAGACGTCCACTTACATCGAGGAGCAAGAGGGCGTTGCCAAGAACACGCAGGCCGACACCACCGGCTCCGTGAGCGGCCGCACCGGCGCCGGCGAGAGGAACAGGAACTCCATCAACCAGGAGCGCCAGCAGCAGGCCAACGCCCGCCTGCCCAGCCCCGAGGGCAGCAGCACCAGCACGGGCCTCAGGGGCAGCCCCTCGGCCTCCACCACCACCACCATCGTCTCCGACTCCGAGGGCCCCGCCGTCCCCGTCTGCCTCCACTTGACCCAGGAGGATCTGGAAACCACCAAGCTGGACCCGAAGGAGGTCGACAAGAACCTGAAAGAGAGCTCGGACGAGAACCTGATGGAGCACTCGCAGAAGCAGTTCTGCTCCCCGGACCCGCTGAGCCCCGGCAGCTCCAGCCTCCTCTACCCGCTCATCAAGATGGCGAGCGAGGCGGCGGGCACGTCGGACCCCGCCGCGCCCATCCCCACCGCCACCTTCCCGCTGCCCAAGCAGCAGAACTTGCCCAAGAGGCCGTCCAGTCTGCCGCTGCGCACCAAGCCCCACAAGAAGGAGTCGCTCAGGTTCAAGTTCGGCCGCTCGGGGAAGTCCAACCTGCGGCAGGTGGAGGGGCCCAAGACGAACGCCGGAGCGGCGGCGGAGGCTCACCGGGGAGCGGGCTCGAACAACACGGCCGCTCCGCGTGCCAACGGCGGCGTCAACGTCAATAGCGCCGCTAACGGCCACGCCAACGGCCACGCCGGCGCCGTGGCGGCGGGCGCCGGGCTGGGTTTCGGAGGATCTGGCGTAACTCAGAACGGGACCGCCGGAGCGCTCCGGTCCGACGACGGCCGCCTGAGCCTCGGCGTCATCACGGCGAGCCCCGACGAGCACGAGCCGCTCCTGAGCCGCGAGCGGGAGCAGCTCGGCGCCAGGGCGGCGGCGGCGAGCGCCGCGGCCCTCCGCTCGACCCGGCCCAACGCCAACAACAACAACAGCAACACTGGCCGCGGCAGGGGGGGCGGGGAGAGCGGGGGGGAGAGCGACGGCGGCGGCGGGGAGGAGGAGGAGGAGAGCGGAGAGGGAGGGAGCAGGGAGACCGCCGGGGGAGAGAGCTCGGGGTCCGCCGCCCAGCGGGAGGCTCCGGTCACCATGAGAGGGGAGGCTCTGCTCCGGCAGCACCAAGCCCGCCGGCCCGAGAGACCCAACTCCCTGGACCTGTCCTTCACCACGCAGCAGGACCCGGCCTCCAGAGGTACGACTTCCTGTTGGTTCGCTGAATCAAACCGTCGGTAGATATTCACCAGTTCACTCAGTTCAGGTGCATTGAGAGATATTATTATGAGTTGCTGGAATAGATTGATGATACGGAACTATGTATCCTTAAAGAGACACAACAACCATTTTTACCCGGGGAGATCCGTCATGTGACCTGTGAAAATACACCGTGATGTCGTAATGACGTAGTGATGTCATAATGACGGAGTGATGTCATAATGACGTAGTGATGTCATAATGACGGAGTGATGTCATAATGACGGAGTGATGTCGTAATGACGGAGTGAGGTCATAATGACGGAGTGCTGTCATAATGACGTAGTGATGTCGTAATGACGGAGTGATGTCATAATGACGGAGTGATGTCGTAATGACGTAGTGATGTCATAATGACGGAGTGATGTCATAATGACGTAGTGATGTCATAATGACGGAGTGATGTAATGACGTAGTGATGTCATAATGACGGAGTGATGTCGTAATGACGGAGTGAGGTCATAGAGTCTGAGCTATTGGAGACGACAGTTACAGACATAGAAAAGTCCATTTGCCAAACAGGAGCGTTCTAATGATGCTCTAACTGTTGCATTGTGGGAAATGTAGGATCCAGTGTCTTTAGAGCTTGACCAGGGACTAAAGTCGAGATATCTGATTAGAAGTTTTAAATTTCTCCAACTTGATTGAATAGAGCAGAGCGTTGCCGGAGGCCCGTTAGACCAATAGAAACGCACCGCGGCTTCGGGGCGTCGGCCGTGTTTCCACGTGAGAAGCTTCGGGGACTGACCGCTGGGTTTCCTGTCTTCCAGGGGGCGCCGTGGCGCCGCCGGACGGAGCGCCGGGGCCCGACGGCGACAAGATCAGGAAGCGCGTCAAGACTCCTTATTCCCTGAAGAAGTGGCGGCCGACCACGTGGGTCATCTCCACGGACGCCAGGGGCCCCGAGGTCAACAACAACAACAACGGGTCGTCCCGCGGCCCGGCTCACGGCCAGAGCCGGCCCAAGTCCAGTTCGGCCATCTGCCTGCGGGGGGGCGGCGGGCCCAGCGACACGCACGTGTGAGAGGCGGGCTTCTCTGACAAGACTGGGGGAAAAAACTACAACAACCAGAGAGCGTTTGGTCTTCGCCTGCTGAGCTCTCTGCTCTCGATCCGCCGGAGGAAGCGTCCCCTGAACTCACCGCCGCAGCGCCGAGGTCTCGCTCCCGTGACGCTTTCAATGGAATCCAGCTATGCAGCCTCCTCCCCCGCTTCTGTTCACGCCTTTCATTCATCTCCCTTTACGTCGTTGTGTCACCGCGTTTCGTCTCATTTTAAATCTTTCTTTTTTTCCATGTGCACTTTGAACCGACTAAAAATATCCGCGCTTCGAAAAGTCCCGTCCGTTTGCGACCGCGACAACGAGTGGTCTCTAAACTCTTTTTATTTTTTATAATTTTAAAAATGGCGAAGATAAAACAATCACCAGTGTGAGGTAAAAAAAGAAAAGGCGAGCAGACGGTCTTAAAAGACGAGCTGCTCCGGTTCCCCCCTCCTTGTGTTCTCCTTGATTCGTATGCAATACCAATTCAATGTTCGCCTGCGTGTTGATTTCTGTATTGTAACTTTTTAATCGTGCAATAGGATTTCGCTTTTAGAACGCTTTCAATGTTTTGTTTGTTTTATCGCTCTCCGTTACTTTTATTGCTTCAATCCCGTCGTTACTTTGTATTTGTTTATCTCTGTTGCACTTATGAATTGTCACAATCGTTTTGTAAACAATCCACCGTACGCTATCAACCCCTCCCTGACTGGAGAGGAAAAAAACACTGATGACAATCCTCTGGACTATTTTTCGTGGGGGGGGGGGCACAAACACTTACAATCAACCCCAGCTGGACCAAGTGGGCTTTCATGGAACGCCCTCTGCACGCACAACGAACGCCGGCATTGGCTCAAACTCCGGTGTCCTGTGAACGCGACAGTCACCGGAATCGAACCGGCGGAGGGATCGGTGGACGTCACTGTGGACTCTGCGTTGAGCCGCCTGCTGTGTGACCGAAGGTCCAGACTCTGCTCCTTGAATGCCTCGTCTAAAAGAAGCCAACCCCCCGAAGCACGCTGGATATTATTTCTGCTTCCCGTTGCCCCGCCCCCTCGATGACTGACGCACGTGTGTCTTGTTTTAAAAATGGTCGGCGGCGTACCCATTCTGTATGTTCAGCCGCTGCCTTCAGGGCCCATGAAAAATATTTCATTTATGTTTTTGTAATCTGTAATTTGTATGAGAAAAAAACCCAACAACGTATGTATGTGTATTGCATTGATATTTGCATAATTTTTATGGAATTCTGTTTTTTTTGCATTCAATGGATACGGCCTTTGATCCCATTGCTCTGCGTCTGCTTGGTACAGTTTCTGTAAACATTTTCAAGTCAATATGGAAGAAGAAAAAAAATTCAATAAATGTATTAAATAATTGTTGGTTATATTTGTTATGGTGACATCTCATTGGGGTTTCCAGGGTCTTTATTCTGAAACTACTGAAACATCTAACGGTCCTTTTTATAAATATGTTTATATGGGTTTTTTTTAACTCTTATTCGTACTTTGCTATTTCGAGAGACGTATTAGTCTCGAGAATGACGTCATGCTCGATTCTTCTATTGGAAACGGAAACATGCCCGAAACGAACTAAATATGGGCCCTGTCGTGTAAAGCGTCTTTCCATCAGTTCCCCACAGTGGCCACACGGGGGCGACATTTCCTCTCCCCGGCTTGTTTACCTCGCTGCTGCCCGCCGTCTGCTCCACGCGCCATAGCAACTGCAGCATCAGCGCGAGCGGCGCAGCGTTCAGCGCTACGTCAGAGCTCTCCTCGGATGCGTCAAGTCAGAGAGGCGACCGGGACTGCACCGGAAGTTGAGCGACCTTCATTCAAAATAATAAAAAGATTCCTCAAACGTGTCTTGTGAGTGTTCAATTTATTACTCTTCATTTATTTATTTAATGGCACTTACAAGTGCGAGATTTCCACATTATTTTAGGACGCTCAAGTTTACGTGTCAAACTTGTTGCAGTGTGTATTAATGAGTGTTTTTCTGCATTACAAAATATGGCTAACAGCTGCCTTTTAGTCCTAATAACTCCTGTTTCTCCCTCTCGAGTTGCTCTTTGTTTTTTTATATGTTCCTGTGGTCATTTTATTAAACATGGCTGTCTGACATTTAAATCTGATTAAAAAAGCAGTGCACAGCCCCACTTTAAATCACTCGTAATATCAGTTAATATTGTAAATACTTCCAAAAACTTTCAGTAAATTAGCACAAAGCATTAAACTCCCGGTACACCTGTGAACTCTTCTTTGGAATTAAAAAAATTCAAAACTACTTTTACTTTGAAAACCATGACCGGAACTTGACCACGTGTATCCCTCCGCGCTTCACACTGGTACCTCTCCCGTCGCGTCAACCGCAGCTAGCCCAGCATCATCGCCTTCTTCTCTCTCCCGCGTCTCTATTTTCTGTCCCTCTGTTATTTTCCCCGTCGTTTTCGCATTCCTCGGGACACGGCACACCTTGCTCTCTTCTTCTTCCTCCTCTTTTAATATTTTGTGTGCTCCTCTTCGACCAGGGCAGCGTCTCGGTGGCCGCTCCAGCCGCCGTGCCGCATCAGCCGGGGGGGAGAAAAACATCCATCCGCGACGACGACGAGGAGGAGGCAGGGTGCGAACACAGTAACGCCCATTTTGACACCTCCGGTCTCGCTGCCGTCTCGCGCACGGCCTTTCCGTGTCTTTTCTATGTCCGCGTGTTTATATCGAAGAGGCCTTTTCCTCACGCGTAGCTCGCGCCGTCGGTTCCCTCCGCGTCTCTAACGCCTCCGGGCGGCGGCGGACATCAACCGGGAGCCGGGGAGCCGAGCACCTCCATGCTGCTCTACATGCAGCGCGGCCCCATCACGGTCCTGCAGGTGAGCGTGTTTCTCTCCTCCACACACGCACACACGCACACACACACACACGCGCGCGCTTTAATCTCTGCTTCTCATGTGGATGGGGTTTTGATGATGGTGAATATATCATCTATGTGTGTGTGTGTGGGGGGGGGGGGGGGGTGCTTTTATGATGTGATTTCGTTGATAATTGATGTTGAGGGAGCTTTTTCATTTATTTTGTACGTCCCCACAATGTTTATCTCTGCTTTAATCCCTTTTTTATTATTGTTTATTGTATAAAACCCATCAATTTGCAAGATAAGTGTATGTATTAGTCTTCTCGTTCCATTAGTTTTCTTTCCATTACATTCACGATGCAGGTGTGTTAAACTAGATCAATGGATCGATTAGTCCGTCAACAGATAATTAAACCATTTAAATGCTTTTGCATTTGTTAAAACTACAAAACAAATAGATATTTAGCTGTTTTCTAAGTCAACTCTGATGTATTATGAATAGTATATATATATAGTATTGTTAACTGAATCTTTGTTTTGTGGATTGTTGGTTGACATAAAAACATTTTTAAAGGCACCAACTGGGGCTTTTATATGATTAATGATGAAAATATTCCTTTATACTTCAAATACTCCCAAGTAACCACGGCCACCGCCAATGCTGCGGTCACCGTCTGCCATCGCACTGCACATGGCAGAGCATCTAAGAGACCTCGGATACCCCGGCACACACACACACACACACACACACACAGTCAGTGTTAATGAATGAAGATCAGTGGGTCCCGTTCCCTAGCAACAGTGATGTGTGCTGGTCAATACCCCCCCCCCGCTCTGCCCCCCTCTCCCATTTGCCAATTGTAGCTCCTGGAGCAGCACTGCCAGTGGATGCCGCTGTGTGTGTGTTTGTGTGTGTGTGTGGTGTTATTAATGCTGCATTGTGGTTTAAAATGGTCATAAAAAGTTATTTTTTTATTACATTTCTTATATATCACAATGAACTTTTACTTTGTACTTTGAGATATTGTAGGGATAACTATGGAAACATTAAAGTGCATCTAACTGCAATCATTCAGTTTTACAAATCCTAAATACGGCATCAGAGTTCCAGTCGATGGCGGCTTACACCCCCCACCCATGGGTGTCTGGATCCGGGTCAGCACTTGCCCCCTCAGGCCCCCCCCCCCTACTTTAAGCTGTTTTAATGGCTTTAACCAGGAGGCTGTGTGAGACTCAGGGAGGGGGGGGGGCTCTGCTCTGCTCTGCCCAGCACGGGACGGATTAACATCAATCTGGCAACACACACACACACACACACACACTCATAGACACACACACACATACACAAACCTAGACAGACACACAGAGCAAGAAAGTCAGGAGCTAATCCTGCAGGCCAGCTGTGTGTCCATGATTTGTTGATTTGTTGACAAACAACTTGTTTACATGGAGACAGCAGACCTGACTCGTCTCTCTCTCTCTCTCTCTCTCTCTCTCTTCAGACGGCATCCGTGGCCTTATCGTCCCGCATCTTCTCGCGGTTCTCCTCCGCGTCTTCCGGCATCCCCCTCCTCTCCCTCTGAGGGCCTCCCCCCCTCCTCTCCTTCTGAGGGCCTCCACCCTCCTCTCCTTCTGAGGGCCTCCCCCCCGCCTCTCCCTCTGAGGGCCTCCCCCCTCCTCTCTTTCTGAGGGCCTGCCCCCCGCCTCTCCCTCTGAGGGCCTCCACCCTCCCCTCCCGGACTCCTCATTCTCCTCTCGGTCTCCCGCCACCGCGTCCAGCTGTGGCCCTCGCAGTGCGCGCTCGCTGGCTCCCACCTGACAGGTCCCTGGCCTCAGGACGACAGCCAGCACCTGCAATCTCCCTACATGAGGGACAAGGCGACGCAGGTGTGTGTGTTACAATGTGTAACATTAACATGCTAACATGCTTATTTTGGTTACTGTTTTTCCTGTTTCGCTGTATTTTTGATATTTGGCTCTAACCCTACTGTGTGTGTGTGTGTGTGTGTGTGTGTGTCAGACCCCCAGGGCCTGGGCAGATGAGAGGAGGAGGGGCTCTCACAAGCGCTCGGCCTCCTGCGGGAGCACCGACCAGCTCAAGGAGGTCAGTACGATCAGTGGCCCCCGGGCGAGGCCTCGTTCACTTTCACGAAGTCTTCCTCTGACTCACCTGATCGGTCCTTCTGTCTCCAGATCGCCAAGCTGCGTCAGCAGCTCCAGCGCAGCAAACGCAGCAGCCGCCATCGGAGGGATAAAGACCGCAAGTCCCCGTTCAATGGCAGCCACACCATCATCCAGTCGCAGGTAAACAACGGAGACCGTAACTTTCTTTTTTTTGTTGTTTTTTTGAAGGAAGCTCCCTCCTGATGCAAAGAGCCACCAAGATGAAGCGCCTCCCCAATATTCAAAGAGTTAATGTTTTGTATGTGTGTGTGTGTGTGTGTGTGTGTGAGATCAGATGTTTAACATCAGCACACATGTATTAGTTAAGCTGCCTGTATTTCCAACGAAAGTTGTTATTTGTCATATATTTATGATTTATGGTTAGATTTCTCCTGTTTTCATGTAGTTTCCTGCAGTTCACATCAGCTGTTGGGGTCTTTGTGTGTGTTTCGCAGTCATCGATGCCCAAGACCATCCTGATCCCCATCCCCATCTCCAAGTCGTCGGCCCCTCGTTTCCGCAACAGCGTGGAGGGCCTCAACCAGGAGATCGAACGCATCATCATCCGAGACACGCCTGAGAAGGACGAGGCCATCGTTGTGAGTCCTGAGGGGCGTTTAAGCCCTGGGTGCTACGTTGTTATTGTGACCTCATGTGTGTGTGTGTGACAGCCACAGGACGTCCCAGATGGGCACCGCGCGCCCCCACCGGTCCCCCCGCGGCGCAGCAGCAGCACCCGCAGCATCGACACGCAGACCCCCTCGGGGGGCGGCCTGAGCGGTAACCATAGCAACAGCAGCAGCCGCCCCGACTCCATCTCGCCCTCCTACCTCACCGTCCTCAATGACACGGGCGGAGGCAGCCCCTATGAGGACAAAGGTGATGAACATACAGCGCACACTGTACACACACACACACACACACACGTGCCCTGTCAGTCTCTCTGAGCGGGATCTGTTGCTCGCCGCGACCTTTGACCTCCGGTCGCTCCCCCTCTGCCCTCAGAGCTGGGCCCCTGCTCCCCGCTGCCCAAGTACGCCGCCTCTCCCAGACCCAACAACAGCTACATGTTCAAGAGGGAGCCTCCAGAGGGCTGCGAGAGGGTCCGAGTGTCCGAGGAGACCATGTGAGTACAAGATGTGTGTTAGAATATACAGGATATTTAAAAAAAATGTAAACACGGAACTTGTTGTTGTTGTTTTTGGGGCTAAATGTGTCCCTGCGCGTGTGCTTCCAGGCTCAAACCGCTGCAGGAGCTCCCGCCCTTCCTGTGTCCCGACCGCAACAAGGTGAACTTCATCCCCAACAGCGGCTCCGCCTTCTGCCTCGTCAGCATTCTGAAGCCCTTGCTGCCGGCCCCGGACCTGAGCTTCCGCTCCGCGGGGGGCCTCCGGAGCCATTCCCCGTCCCTCGTGCCTCTGTCCACCCAGCCCTGCCTCCTGGAGGAGCCCGAGAGCTTCTGACGGCCCACGAGGGCTTTAAAGTCACCCCCCCCCCCTACCCCACCCAGAAAAAAGAAAAAATGTAATTAAATTTTAAAGAATGCCTTCAGCATGCCAGCTGAGCTCTCTCTCTGGCGTCCTTCCCTCAGACGACCGCCACGCAGGAGTCCTACAGAGCGAGCGCCGCTAACATCTCATCGCTTTCTTCAGTGCTGGTTTTATGTTCCTGTTTTTTCAGGGGAGGAGAAAAGGGAACAGACTCTTTGATTTCATCGTATCATACCATGGCGCCTTTCCACGGACATATCTCTTTTTCTATCTGTCGTGATTTCTCTTGATATGTACAATATGCCTTCCATTATTTGAAACGAAAAAGAAGAACAAGAAGAAGGAAAAAAAAGGGCAGCTGGTTTCCTTGGCGACCAAGAGTTTGGAAGGTTAATTAATTGGTGCTGACAGATCTAACGTAGCAAAACTTGAAGTTGTAAATGTGCCCGATACTTCAGACCGTGCTCAGCTCATGTCCGGCTCTCGAGCCCTGCGGCGGCCATAGATACAGAGAGGCGGGGCAGTGAGGTGGTCCTCATAAACAATCCATATTTAGACCACCTGTGACCTCCAGAAGTCTGTGTTGTACTTCTATCCGCCGTTCACTGGCACAAGCTGACGCCTCCGACGCGCGGTCTGGCAGCAGGGAGCTGGTGACAGCGCCCCTGCCGGCCGGATGGTGTATCTATGGGAGACGCGGGCCAGGGCTATGACGTGTGCACCGTGTTCCACCCGTGTCCGCCTGCCCCCCCCCTTCCTCCACGTCCATCACCACCTTTCTAGCTCTCGCTTTCATTTTCTTCCCCTCGCGGCCACCGTAATGCTAATTTATTTATTTTTCTCTCGTCTTGCTCGGCTTGTATCGTGAAATGTGTCCAGACAGGGGTGGGGGGGGGGGTACATTATTTTGTTGTATCCTCTTCTTCTGCACCGATTTAATAATATGTCCATGAACCAATAATGTCTGATAAGGGAAACAGACATTAATGAGCTTTTTCCCCCTCATATTTTGCAAGATTCTAAAATCTTTTGAAGCTCCGGCTCCTCCCTCCTGTCCATGTCGTTACTACTTGTGCCCGCTAGGCGGGGTAGGAATGTACTGGGTCTGTAAATAACGAGCCACACTGTGTTTGTATTATGGACTGACAGAGATATGTATCTGAATGAGTCCCCCCCCCCCCCTCTGTCTTTTTCTCTGCTGATTACTGTGAATGACTACATGTCTTATTATTGTGTATAATAATGTATTTATTTATCAGATGTGTAATTGGGGGCTCCAGAGAATTTGAACCGAGAATAGATTACATCGTCCATCTCAGGTTGCAGTGACTAGGGCACACGCACACACACGATGTACTAACGCCAAGTCTACACCACGAGGAAGGGAGTAAGTCTACACTATGATTAAGGGAGTAAGTCTACACTACGAGGAAGGGAGTAAGTACACTACGAGGAAGGGAGTAAGTCTACACTACGAGGAATGGAGTAAGTCTACACTACGAGGAAGGGAATAAGTCTACACTATGATTAAGGGAGTAAGTCTACACTACGAGGGAACATAAGACTAGCAGAGTGGACAGAAGTGTGGATGTGGTGTCATTATTTCGTGACCCTGGAGCGGCGCGGTCCCATTTGTCTGTTTCTTGTTTTTGTTTTTTAAAGACATCTGTTTACAAAAATAAAAAAGGTAGATTAAACGAACAGATTCATACACGTGGAACTCCAGATTTCTTCCAGTTTCCTTCTCACAGCGGAGGAACAGCCGGCTCGACGCGAGAAAGTCTCAACACGAGGATTCCTTGTCCAGTTTATTGGAAACAAAAAGGCAGTTGAATGAAATAAAGCATTTGTGATCGACTTGAGGAATACATTCTTTAGTTGTAGTGTGTAAATCCAGAGTACAGTCGCCTCCCAGTTGTGTACTGGGCTCTATTTCCCCCAGAAAAGCAGCTACTAATACGCAGCTTATATAAAAAGGGGTTTTCAGAGTTGTTTTTTCCTCCCATGATGCACTCTGATTCCCTTTACTCCCTCAAGTTTTCAATCAACTATACAGGCACACAACTGAGGATTTGGTCTCGGTGCTTGTGGTGCAACAACTTAGGCACATTTATAACAATAATATGACTTTAGAAACCCGACTGCATCGTCTGCAGCTGTTCACTTTGGAAACATTCAAAACGAGCTGGTAGCATTTCCCCTCAAACACATGAACTCAGACACGGTAACAGTTCTCCAGTGTTGATTCTCTTCGCTTAAAACAATAGATTTCAAAAGTCCATCTGTGAATTCTGAAAACACACAACACACAGTTACAAAATACAGTATTTCGCTTGTTATACGAGTGTTACTTTAGTCTTTCAACAAACAAATCGGTTATATAAATCAGAAAATAAACACTTTGATGCAGCTTCTAGTTGCAGATTTAGAGGACTTCGATAACACAACAGAAAACAACAACAAATAAACGTTTCAACCTTCACAGATTTTCTTTCTCGGCTTGCAATTGTGAAAGAAGATCCTCTCTTCATCAAACCGGTGGAGTCTTGGGGATCCACAGCTTGTGAGGCGTCTGTTCAGACCTCGGTGACCCCGTCACGGCGAGCTCACACGCGGGGCGAGGACTTCTTAACGACACCACCATCACGAAATGTCTCGGACTCGCCGCTTTAACCGGAACCTTTTTGTGCACGGCAGCATCGTGTCGGGAAGATTCCTCCTCACTGACCGAGCCGTTGTGAGTTTGAGCTAACGGGATGAGCGAGCTGCGTGCGGCTAGTGTTTACCTTGTGGTGGCGGGAGCGGCTCCAACATACATGTCAGCCACTTCAACGCAAACCAGAAGTTTCAGTGAACGCTATATTTAGAATATTTAGAATACTTCCCACGCTGTCAGGCGGCCCTTTCCGACGGAAAATGGAAGAATTTATTTGAGCGTGCGGAACACAAGTTGTAGTCGTGAACCGGAAGCAACACGGCGACTGCGTCACACAACAATCCTTCAGATACCGTCGAGTCCAAAGCCTCTCTCCTGCTGGTACAATCATGCCGTCAATAGACTCTCTTTCACACGGCAAACAAACAAACAAACAAAAACCCAAACATGAACTTAACAGAACCCCCCACAAAATAAACCTGCGACCCAAATATTCTCTCCGCTTGCTGCGATGACGACACGTAACAAACCACAACAAGGCTTTCTGAGCGTCAGCAGCTCAACGTGGAGGATTATCAGTCAGTGAGCGCCTCCCTCTTCAGTGTGTGACACACACCAGGTATACACACGTGTGGATGTGCACACACACACCTCCTGGTAACATGTGTGTGTGAGCTTCGATGTCTCTGGGTGCGTCTTCCACAGTGAACGTGTGTTCTTTTACTTTCTGACATCCAGATGCTGTGAGAGAAATGTCACATATATACACACACACACACACACACACTCACACTTCTAGGCATTGAGGAGCTCGTCTGGGGAGCGTCCAATGGCGTCGGGGTTGGAGAGTGGGTCCAGGTCTGCGAACAGGTTGAACCAGGCGGACATGTCTTTGGTTCCGCCTGCAGCAGCTGTCGGAGGACGGAAGTTGAAGTTTAGCGTCGAAATCTAGTTTGAAGACGTTAATGATCTCAGCAGGTAAATTAATTTGGATTAAATGAGATGAACGCAACAGCACAATCGGGGCTGCGTCATGACGACGAGACGAAAGCACCGACAAGAAGCCCGAGTGAGGGAGAGCGAACCGTTAGCTGCTGCGCTCGGGGTCGGATGAGCCGATTGGCCCTGCTCGGGAGGCGGCTGCAGGGGCGGAGCCTGGAACATGGGCGGGGTTGCCCAGCCTAGGAGGGAAAGAAAGAAAGAGCGATGAGAGCGACGGCCGGCGTGCTGAGGCGAGCACGTCCCTCCAGCGCAGCTGACCTGTGGAGCTCAGACTGAGGTCCAGCAGCTGGGAGGGCAGGAAGCCCGTGGGGCTCGAGAGAGAACATGCCGCCGGCACGCCGCCCGCCTCCAGCACGCCGCCTGCCTCCACGCCGCCCGCCTCCACGCCGCCTGCCTCCACGCCGCCGGCCTCCAGCACGCCACCTGCCGCCCCCGCGCTCGGCTGAGGAGCGCTGGGAGCGTCCAACAGCCCGAAGGCGTCCTGCCACTCTCTGCTGAAGTCGTCTCCGGCCCCCGGGCCCGGGCTCAGGAGGTCTTTGAGGAAGGCCATGTCGCCCCGCTCGCCATCCTCCTCCTCCTCCGGTCCTAGCCCTGTAAGCAGAGCCCCGCCTAGAGGGAAGGGAGCAGAACAGGGAGGGATGTCAATACACCGCCGTGGATTCTGTCGTTTCTTAGCAGATTCAGGTTGCCGTGAAAAAAACAACAAGGGCAGAAAATACTGAAAAGGACCAGAACCGACTAAAGAGGGACAAAAGAAACAAAGGAGCCACAGCTCTAGATCTTATCAGGGTAAATGTTTGACCAGCATCCCACAGCGTATGAGGACATTACACGAGGCACACCTTTCCCAATGTACAGATATGAGGGAGTTATTCATGGTATTTCCCAAAATGCCAAAGTATTCCTCTTAGCAGATGAGATGCCAACACAGCTGCCCTCAGGTCACACGATCAGTTCATGGTCGGCCCAGAATGTCAGAGGAGTGAGTTTTAGAAGTGATGGAAACAAAGCCTCTTGCTTTAAGACTGAATCCAGATCCAAAGTGCAAAAAACAAGGAAGCAGAGTTATAAAAAAAGATCCCAGGAGAGGTGAAGTTGTGTCAGACTCGGCCGGCGGGAGGAGAAGCAGAGAGAAGGCAGGCGTGTTTACCGGAGGCAGGCGGCTGCGACAGGCCTCCAAAGCCCCAGGGCTCATGTGGGTCTCCAGCCTGAGGAGGAGGAGGGAGCCGAGGAAGGTCACAGGGGGACATGAGCATCAGGTCCTCTGACGGCGCTCTGACGTCCTGCAGCTCTGCAGCCGGTGCGCTCGTGTTTTGTGACGCTGAGATGAAAAGCCGACCGGCAGCCGGTCAGCGACAACAGTCCCAACGACACATCTGTACTCTTTACACAAGCGCTGGCTATAGAGGATGTCTAACAATGCCATCACACACACACACACACACACACACACACACACACACTTACCACCGGCTCCGATGTGGGCGGGCTCTGGAAAGGAGGCCAATCATGGTAAACATGAGTTTTGACATGGACCGATCTATCCAGCTTCTTACGTTACAATATAACGTTGATACTTTTGTGTATTTATATTGCTTATGAATGGCCAAACATTCAAATTAAAATTTCTGTGTGACATTTTGATGGCAAACTATTTTTTTGAATCTACGACCGGAAACATTTTTTTTTCAGTGTATGTTTCCACCAAAATATTTAAATGATGGATCACAGAGCTGGGGGGGGGGGGGGTATTTATAGCAATAAACTTAGATGTCCTCTAAGATTAAAGTGGCAGCTGTACAGCTCATAAAACACCACCGATGCTGCTGCTTGCCGTGTATTGTTATTATTTATTTATTTTGACCGACAACTTTAATGAGTCGTGTTAATGCTCTTCAAATAAGTTAGATAGATTTAAAGTGGTCATAATTATTATGGCTTTATTAAAAAAAGATTTTTAAAACTTTGCCACGCTGAATAATTAAACAGCATAGTTCAATTATTCAGCGTGACAAAGTTTTTCAATGTTTGTTTTTATTAAAGCCATAATAATGCTGACCGCTTTAAATCTATCTAACTTATTTTCAACATAAAATAAAAAGGCACTTTCTTGTAGCCAACAATGATGTCATCAATCTGCTTGTTGTATCTGCAATAGTTCCATCTAAGCCCATCTTTTTACATCCGTTTCATTCAAAATACTCCAACAGGTTAATTTAAATATTTTATTTTATAAATTGATCAGCCAGTTCATCACTGACACCAAAATCATATTTGCCTTTCTCTCGAAGCAGAATGCGCCCATTCACTCCACGTTCACATCTGTCCTGCAGAACGAGCCTCCAGGGGGGCAGCACATACCTGAGGCAGGGGCACTTCCTGATGGCTCGTTGTCGTCATCCAAGGACACCAGACTGAGGAAGGAGGAAGGAGGAAAGGGGGGAGGGAGGGACAGGAGAAACAGTGAGAGCCTCATTAAGCTGGCGAGACGCAATATGCTATTTTTAGCAATGCAGTAGCCTCCATTAAATTTGGAGCTGCAGTCTCCCGATAGGTTCACCTTTTCTAAAAACCTAAAAAGACGGCTAGATGAACGGGGGGATGATGTCACGTAGTGTGAAAGAGCTTCGAGTGGTCGGAAGACGAGAGGAGCGCTCTGCAAGTACAGGTCTATTCACCATTTAGAAAAGGAAAGAGAGATGGACAAGAGATGAAAGCGAGGGGACATTGTGGAAAAGGGAAAAAACCCGCCTGGCAACAGAGAGAGGATGTGTGTGTGTGTGTGTATGTGATTTTTGGGGGATTTTTAAGTGATTTTAAGCACGTGTCCTCTCACCGGTCTGCGTTGCTGTGCCTCTCTTCCTTCTTCTTGTCCTCTTGTTTCTGCGCGTCTGTCATTTCCTCCAGTGGGTCTCGCAGCTCCTGTGCGAGGTGAGAATATTTAGCTGATTTTGCATCGCCCAAAATGACAAATTGGTCTCGGGGGGTTCAACAGTCTGTACACACGGGATGGAAAGACACTTCAGCTGCTGCCCGCCCGCCTCTCTGAAACCCAGAGGTACCTTGAGTGTGGTGAACTGGTACGGGACGTGGCCTCGGAAGGCCTCTTGGATCCCCGACATGGCGAGGGCCGTCTTCTCCCAGAACTGCAGCAGGGTGGTCTGTCGCAGCAGGACACACACAGACATATTTTAATATTTAAGAAGGGTAGATTTGAACGGCGTCCCACCGACGTGTTGCCGGACCTGGTAGGTGCAGAGCGAGTGGGACAGCATGTTGCAGCGGCTCGCTCCCAGCATGTCCACCTTCTGACACACGTCGTTCTTCAGCTTCTCGAACTGGCTCTTCGTCCCCCGGACCTGGGTTTGGACCTGGCGCCGTCGAGACCAAAACAAAAGACGACGAGATGATGAGGGGGAGAACGCGCCGTTGCGAGAGCGTCGACAAAACAAGCGTCCTCCCACCTTGCGGAACTTCTCCAGCTGCTTGTAGGTGTCCGGGTCCAACACTAGGGAGATGTCCTTCATCCAGAGCAGAGCCCCCCTGTACTCGGTGCGGGCCTTCTCCATGTAGCTGACCGTCAGTAGCGTGTCGGCGATGGCGCGCCGCCGGAACGTCTCCACTTCCTGGTGCAAGCGGTGCAGCGGCGGGCAGAGGGCCATCCTTCAGGGGGAAAAAGAGACTTTCAGAAATTCTATATCTCGGGGAGGAAATAAACGTTACGGTAGTTTAGAATGTGCCGTATATATATATATATATATAAATATATGTGTGTATATATATATATATATACACATATATATATATGTGTATATATATATATATACACACAGATATATACACATATATATATGTGTATATATATATATATATATATACATTATTTATATATATATATACACACATATATATATATATATGTGTATATATATATATATATATACACACATATATATATATATGTGTATATATATATATACATATATATATATATATATACACACACACACACACATATATATATTTATATGTATATATATATATATATATATATATGTGTCGGCTTCATTGTTTCATGCCGCTGACCTCTGCTTGGCGGAGGTGCACAGCGCCTTGCTGGTGGCGTCCATCATGTTGCCGGCCTTTGTGCGGTCGTGCTCGGCCTGGAAGCGAAGGAACAGGCCGAGCTCGTTCTCCTCCTGAGACAAGCCTGGCGAGACGGAGTAAAGGTTGTAAAGTCTCACACGTCCGCAAAAAGGACGTTATTATTACATCCCAATTAAAAAGAGAGTTTGTCTTATGTTTCTCCAAACTAGAAGAGTGTCAGCCTCCGTCTGCTGGCCACGGGCGATTTTTTTTGTATTGAAAAAATGGAATATATGATATATATAAATATAAATATATATTCTTTTTAAATAGATGCACAATATGACTGGGAATGTGATCTAATAAGAGTAAAAAGGGCATTTCCTATTTCATCTTATACGAATCTCCTCCAAGCATTTTATGTGTAAATATATGAAACATATTAACAGGACCTACATCAGGAATCTGAGGCCCAGAACAGCTGCAGAACTAACCGTAAACAAATGTTCCTTGGTTTACAGTTCATCTGTTGGGTGAAGAGATGCCACCTTAACCGTGACTCACGTGTGATCCGGTGCTGGTACTTCTCGATCACCTTCAGCAGCTCGGTGCACGTCACCTGAACCGAGCGGAAAAACTGCAGAGACAAACGGGCCGGATGAGAACACGCCACACACACCAGGTCACCGGGTCACCTTGGCCAAGACTCCATTGGTAAAGAGATTTTGAATCTCAGTGATAATATCTTTGGAAATTAAAGGTTAAACAAATAAATAGAGACAATGTTGAAGCAGAAGTTGTTTGACTGAGTTTTTGTTTAGTTTTTTGGTTACTCTAAGAGAGCTTTTATTCTTTTACGTCACATTCTGGGTATCTGATTAGTCAAAATATAAGGTAGCCACATTGGCAGTTAGTGTGGAGCCCTGACTTTGCTGCACAGTGGAAACATATCAAGAAGAGTGGAGGTGACTTGTGTGGTTACTGATTAACTGCAGGATAAACAATCACTCCTCCCTCACCACACGCCTCTCTGGATGTTTGTTCCTGACACATTCGTGTTTATCTAATGGCAGCGCCGTGTCTGACTCACGGCTATAGGGCCGAGGCGCATGGAGATAAACAGATGGACATCAAATTTGTTTTTTCTGATTGACTAATCGGTGTCCTCCAACAGCCAGGCAGACGACCGTAGGCAGAAGACCACAGTAAACCGTGCGCAAAAAGTTCTGGGCGTGAAAACAGATCCGTGTGGAGCGTTTGAACGTCATTGGTTCTTTGCTGTGCTTTCAACTAAAGCAACGACAGACATTATGCTCGATAACCAGTGGTGGAAAGCACATGGAAATGATGAAAGATGCAGTGCTGAGCCTTTAAAGGAAAACATCTCAGACTTAAGCATACAATAAATAAACAATAAGCCACAAAGCAATAATAGTCTCCTACCTCAAGCTTGGCGTCCAGGTCGGCGTCCGAAGCCACCACGTACTCGTCCTCCTTCTTGCCCGTAGCTTTGATGAGGACCTGCTTGGTCTTCCAGAACTTCTTCTGCATGCGAGCCATGACCGAGCTGTCACTCAGCATGTCCCCCACAAACCTGGAGCCCAGACTTCAGGTCAGCTGTGCGCCAACTTAACAATATGAACGTGTTTTAACTCAAGTTAACAGTTGGGTCATTTCACACTTACCCGTCCATCATTGGATATCAGCCTATTTATCCTGTTATGAAAACAGAAGAAATAAAGGGGTGACGTTTGAACAAAGAAAGTCAAATGTTAAAAGATGCCTGAGCCATGTGTTGAGATCAGGAAACCCCTATTTTACATTGCTGTGCATTTTAAAAGTATTGTCAACCATTGCACAGACAAAGCAATAATAATTGCACAGGGAGCAGATGAAAGTCAAGAACTAATTGATTAATTTTAACGAGAGATATTTTATTAATGCAATGCCTAAATGAGTGTGTAAAAGCAACAACAAAAAATTAAAACATGTTAATTAAAAGACTGGAGGTTTCCTATTGTTTCCTTGTTCAGGATCCTCCTCACGCAGAAAGACACAAAAAAAAGTCTCATGAAACAATAAATGAAATAAACTGGCTGCTGAATTTTGAACACAGGTGACAGGTGAATTATAATCGAGTTATAAGCGGTTATCGCGGAGGGTTATCTGGGACTGGACACGAACTCGTGTGATACGGTCGTCGGAGCGGAGCGATGAGACACCTGCGAGTCAAGAGAATGGAGCGCCAGCTGGCTGTGGAGGTGTTCAGTTACAGGAAAGGCTGCCTTCACGACACGGAAAAGAGAGGGGGGGAAAGCAATGTCATACTGATATTCAACTACACTGTCAAAAAATAACTAGACATGGTATACAAATTTTAAAAAACCGTAACAGTCGTCGATTTAAAAAAAGAAAAAGAAACGGACGTGCGCGTGACGCTTGTGTGCTAGCAGCAGTTTAGCTTGTCGCAAAGTGTCGTGGCAGGAACATTTGCCTTGAGAACATTTAACTAAGCGACGACGGCCAGCTTTACGTATATAATCGGTTAGTTTAAGAAGGGGAACGCGGGTTTACCTCGCATTTAGTTTAGTCCCGCAGTCCGAGCATCCACGCGCCGCGGTCCTGCTAGTCCGCTCTGCCGATAGCCTTCACAATCTGAGTCAGAGAAACAGGATATGCAAAGTGCCTTGTGGCGCCGTTTGGCCACCAGGGGGCGCTGTTTGACAGGTAACACCAAAGATCGTGGTATGAAAAGAAGACGTGGGATAATTGGTCGCGAAAGTTGGGCTACAACCATTTTGAATTTATCGCAACTAAAGTTAAGTTTTTTAAGTTGTCTACATCAGAAAGAAAGCGTGAAAGATGGTTTTAAATGTGTATGAAATCAGTAAAAGCAGCACTCGCCATATTCGTTGTTTTTTTATTGAAAGGGTCTCCTCACTTCATGATTGTAGTAAAATAAAAACAACCCGAGTGACACCTCTTCTTGTTACATCCTCTTTCTAACCAGTGAGGGAAACGGTCGTTTTTTACGACAAAAACACAAGGGCGGTGATAATGTACTACTGTAAATATATCAGACATAAACAATCAATATTTCATGAGTAATGTCCCCAATACATTGGTATATTTACTGACGTACACTTACATCAATAGTCCATGAAGCTAAACTCAAGAAAAAACCAATGACAAATTACTACAATACTTTAATATAGTATATGTGGTCATTTTTTTTGGATCACTGTTGCTTTTCTTGCTATTCTTAAAATATCATTAAAATATCACAAATCAAGCATTAATGAATGACATGAATAGAAGGTACAACATTAATTTATAGTTTTCTTGGGTAACAGGAAGACAAAAACAATCCATAAGAAAATGTGTAAAATTTGAGAGCCTAAAAAATAACCAGACGGTAAAGAACAAAGCAAGAAATGTTTTGCGCTGTACAAAACTCCCAAGTCACTGCTGCTTTTGTCCGCCTGTCACAACACTGACAATGTCCATCATTCTTTATTGTCCGTCTAGGCTCCAGCATCCGTCGGACAGACCGAGTAATTGTAGGTGTACAGCTTGTTATCTGCACCGCCACTCAACATCAGCTGGGGGAAAAGGAACAGAGAGAGAGAGAGAACGTTAAACACAGATTTCACGCATTCCACCGCAGAATATTCTTTTTTATTTGTGGAAATCAGACTCACCCCGCTTTCTGTCCAGTCCACACAAAACACTTTGTCCTCGTGGGCCGCCAGGTCGTACAGAGGAGCCGTACAGCTGCGAGACATGAAACAACACGTTAACTTTATTCCCTCAGAAAGGAAAAACATATACCACGGGACAGTACTTGAGTGTTGAGATATTGTGGGTGTAGGCTGGAGAGACATTTTATTCTGACAAAGACAGGAAGCTTCTTCCAGACATCCTGCTCTACACTTCCTAAACGAGCCGTCATACCTAGACATTACAGCGCATGTTTCAGCTGTTGCTCTCATTAGCAAAAATAAAGACGACAAACTAACATGTTTTAAAAAGTAGAGTAAAAGCAAAACCCTCTTCCTCCAAAATACCCGGTTTTCATTGAACTGAAAGATAAACAGCCTTGTTTGTCTCCGATGCATTTTTCAGTTCGTACATTGTTTTCTTTGCCAGTTTATTCAGCTTGAGAAATGGGAGATTAGTCTCAAAACACACAAAAATAATACATCTTAGGAAAGACACCAAATTTGGAGATACATGTTTTTTTTCTTGTTCTGTGTAGAGAAATGTATAAATACATCACAATGTATTGAAAGATGGACTAAGACCATGTTGATTTGATGAATATATCAAACCTATTCATGGTTTCATGTTCAAGCATGCGCTATATTTCAAATAGTTATACCGCCTTTCCTTGCCTTCAGACAGCTCTTTCCAACAAGGGAACTAAAGCTGTTGTATCCATTATCGATTCTCACCTCCAAAGCCTTGATTGGTGATGCTCCATCATATCTTAAGGAGCTTGTAGTACCATATTGCCCCACTAGAGAGCTGCCTCATAAATGGTGGTCCCTAGAGTCTTAAAAAGTAGGATGGCAGCCAGAGCCTTCAGTTATCAAGTTCCTCTTTCATGGAACCAGCTCCACCTTCAGTCCGGGAAGCAGACAGTCACCTCATGTAGACTCAAGACTTTCCTCTTGATGGTCTTATAGTTAGAGCTGAATCAGGTTCACCTGCTCCAGCCCAGTCTTAATGGTAATAAGTCGCCGAGTACCGATTGGAATACAAATTCTACAGATCAATCACATGCTTCACAGACCTGCGGGTGTCCCACAGTTTGACCATGTTGTCAAGGGAACCGGAGACCAGCTGGTGCTCATGTGACGGCGCCCACTTCACGGCGGTCACCCAGCCGGTGTGGGAGGTCAGGGACAGCAGCACCAGCGACCCGTCTGGAGGGGAGATGAGGCTTTTTGAAAAAGAGGCACGACGCTGCTGAAACACAGATGATCGGTAGTAGTTTGGAGAGCCCGTTGCAGTGACCACACGGCAGTACCTTTGGTGCGAGGGTCCCACAGCCGGATGTGTCGGTCGGTGCTGCCGGAGGCCAGTCGCCGACACAGAGGCGAGTAGGAAATGCAGTTAAACACTTTGCTGCCCGTCTGTAGAAGAACAAAACGTTACCACAGGAAATTACAACAGATAACGTCTTACGTTTCTGACCCAGTGTCCGCTCGCCGGGGTGTTTCCTCACCAGCGTAGTCTTCATCCCTCCCGTCTCCACGTCCCACACGCGGATGGTGTGGTCCCATGATGCACTGAAAACTTCCTCGCTGTTGCACCACAGGACAGAGGAGACCGCCTCGTTGTGTCCCGATAACGTCATGAGGGGGGTCTGAAAGACAGAATGGGTTCAACCAACGGCTACGTCACCTGGTTAGCCGTACTGAAGAGGGATGGAGCTGCACTCACCCTGGTGAGGCCGAGCTGTTGAGTCTTCTGCTTCTTCCTCGGCCTGTCGGCGGGTTCTTCGACCACGTCTGCCTCGTCGGAGGGCACTGACGGGGGCAAAAAGGTTGAAGCGTGTTGGGAGAGTTTCTTTTCATACCGCAATGCTCAACATGCAACCAGCCGCTTTAGCGACCTACCTGCTGACCAGATCTTCAACATTTTGTCCCAGGAGCCGCTGCAGAACTGTACGGGGAGCAACATAAATGCTTTAACTGAACGGCTGGGACACCCCGTACATTGCTGTGGTTATTCCTGCTACCCATCCCGCTTTACCTTTGAGCCAGTGGGGTTTGTTGCAACAGTGTCGACGCTCCCCGTGTGTCCCCGGCAGCAGTGTCTGGCTTTCACCTTGTTCCTCTTGGAGTTCCACTCCCACAGTAGGACGGTCTGGTCCAGAGAAGCCGTCAGCAGCAGAGAGGTCAGACCGTCTGGCCGGAAACATCCACACAACATAGTTTTTAAAGAAAGCCTGTCGTTATCACAAGCGGAGTGAAATGTCCACCACTGGCGGCCTCACCCCCTCACCTCTTTTGACCCAGGCTACGTCTTTCACAACATCCACGTGTCCGGCCACTGTCATCACCGCCTTGCCCTCCAAAGACCAGATCCTGGCTGTCTTGTCATATGACCCCGTTAGGATCCTACAACCAAAAATGAACATGCAAATAAGCAAAACAAACATCACATTGTTGGCCTTGTTCTGGACTAAACTTAAAAATGTATAATGCTTAAATGAAATATCAGTGAAAAAATTATTTGGGGCATTTCTGTTTTATCCACCATGGACAGGTTTGTGATTCTCCGTGTGTCCCTCAGTTATTTTTGAAAGGCTGTAATTGGGAGATTAGAGGTTCGATTCCCCGGCACTTCCAGTCAGCATGTTGAAGTGACCTTGGGGAAGATAATAAATCTCAAATTGCTCTAAAAAGGCAGAACTATCGGTGTGTGTGAGTTAGGGCTGCAACGACCAATTGATAAAATGGATAAAAATCTAATATTAATAGAGTTGGAAAAGAATTCCATTATCGATTTGTTGTGTCGCGTGATTATTCTGCCACTCGGAGATGTTTGAGTATAAAAAAATATTATTATTATTCAAATAATCGTTAGTTGCAGCCCTAGTGCGAGCGTACATGAATGAGTTTGGATCCTGATGGGCAGGTGGCACCTTGTAGGTGAGCCTCTGCCATCAGTATGAATGGCTGTGTGTGGGGTCAGAAAACAAAAAATGCTATATAATGCATTTACCAATTTAAACTGTATTTCATTATACAAAAGAGATACGTTTATATCATTTCGCCTACTCAGAGGTTGTCGAGAAAATGGGAAATGTGGAGAGAGACTCCTTCCATTTGAGTTAAACATACACTGTGTTCTCATAACTCTTTGAGAAAACTGAATAGTCTTGCTTGGGAAATCAATATTGTGTTGTCAGTGTAATGCTGATGAAAAAGGACTTGAGAAAATGGAATAAAAATATGGGGGAACGTCCCCTCCCAGTTCTCATCTTTACCATTCAGCATCTGCATCCACGGAGCTAATCCAGTCATCGTGCATCATGCACTCCTCGGGCTCTGGTGCCGTGATCCGCTCGACATACTCGATCTCCACCACGTCTTCCTGAAAAGACAGGCAGACACAACGATGCAGAAATATCAAAAGGATGCGTTCACAGGCAATTCAGTCACCATTTGGAATTTTGCTGGTTTAGGCCCAAATCCCACCACGCTCTTCTTTCTTACGCCGACTTCCTCATAATTAAAAGAAGACTATGAAAACATGCCACGTCTACTCAGGTCCAAGCAAACGGGGCCGGTCATACCGTTGATATGCCTTCTGTTTCCATGTGAGTGGACAGCGACGTTCGCAGGAACTGACCCCTGACCAGGAAGTCGAACTCCACTTTGCTGTGAGATGCTGCGGAAACAAACAAAACACATGATAGATATTACACATTTAAGATGTTACGCTATTATTTCTTGAATAAAACTAACTGGGAATTTTGTGAACCGTTTGATATAATTTAGGCTCATCTAATCATAATAACGACTTAGAGAACCAGGCACAGGTTTATACAAGGGAAACTTAAAATCCGATATTGATTGCACAGATGTAAATTGTGATAAATCAGAAAAATTGATTCCACAGAAGTAATCGCAACTTGATTCAGGTCCGTCAAGTACATGTTTTTACCATTTCTCGCCTCCAGCAGCTTGTTGATGACGTTGCTGAGGTCCTGCACTTCAGAGACAGCAGGGATGGAAAACGGGACATCATCTACAACGTACCTATAAAGAGAGGCGTGTTCTTAGGTTAACACCGGAGGTCACACCCATCACACACACGCATACATGCGGGTACTTAATGCATTCGTTTGTCACATAAGTTACTGGAGCACATTGTTAGCATTAACTAGCTAACCCAACTAGCTACAAAACGAGCAACGACGAAGAGGCTAACAGTGAAAAACGTTAGCCGATCTCTAAATGTGTAGTCCACGTACGTTAGTAAAAAGCAGGGTCGTGTCGGACTAGTTACTGGGAGTCAAAGCTCGCTAGGAAGTTACAGAGTTAGCCATTCATGTCCCCTTTTCCAATTCCCACGTTTCGTCCGAAAGGGAATGAGAGCTCACCTTTTGTTGTCTGTGAAGAACCTCGCTTGTAACTGCGACATTTTGAATAACTTGTCTATTTCGCCAACGCACTACTCAGCAATATATATATCTACGGTTTGGCTAAGACGTTAATCTGTTCCTTCATTACACTGTCGACTCTCGTGCAGTCCTGCCATGTGGTACGAAATCCAGGCGCTTCAGTCGAGCGCGGATGCAGCCGATCGATGATTCGGATCTACGTTCCTCAAGTAATGCCTGCCCCTCAGTAACCGCCATGGATGTATGACGATACCACATTATACTTAAGTGTCGTATTAAAATGCCACTTAAAATATGTATGTATCAAATATGTACTCAATGTGATGCAGAAATATGGCCCGTGAGTGTTTTGCTATTATATATTTATTTATGCATTTTTTAAATATTAAGTAGCAAATATAAAATAAGAACAGTCCTTAAACTACCCTAGTTTGTGCATGTAAACAATGAATCCTCCACCAATCATATTCACCTTATATAAGCTTCCATTAGATTCCACAAACGTTATTAAGATGATACCCTAATTATATCTATCCAATCTTAGACATAAAAACCTGGATGACCTATAACTTCCTGATGTAAAACTGAATTATACTTGGCCCAGAACATCTCCAAAATCATTCTCTAATGATGTAGTATACTCTTGATGGCATTTCCCTGGCATCCAGACCCACTGTAAACAAATGTGGGTTATCATTGATCAGGACATTTTACCTTTAACTCACAGAACAAATCTCAAGGACAGCCTTATTTCACCTATAACATTTCTAAAAAAATCAGGCACATCCTGTCTCAAACCGATGAAGAACCATTAAATCACGCATGTTACTTCTAGACTAGATTAACATTGATCCATATAGCCCCACTAGAGAGCTGCCTCACTAAATACGGGGCTACTAGTAGTTCCTAAAGTCGTAAAAAGTTACACCATCAGTCCTGGAGGCAGACAGTCACCTCATGTAGACTGAAGACTTTCCACTAGTCTTATAGACTAGATATATCTAGAGATGCTGCTGTAGGCTGATGGGGGACATTTTGGGACATTTTAGGATACACTGAGCGCCTATCTCCTCTTCTCTCTACTTATGGATGCATTTTAATTTCTCCATCACATTAACTCTGCAAAATACAAATAAACTGAATTGAAATTGGACTGTGGCCTGACCTACATACATGGATATATGTATCGGTTAAATGTATTGTTTTTCTTACTGGTAGAAATGACCACACTGCAGTTTGAGTCTTGCAGCAAAGGATCAAATCACTATTTTGTATACTGATACTTCTACAGTGTATACAACTACACAAAACGGGGTTTTTCACCAGGCAGACATTCTTGGACAATAAAAGGCGTTGCCACAATTGGGGGAGTCTTGCTGAATTTAATACATGCGTCTAATGCAGAACAGTTTACAAGTGAAAGAAGCAACCATAAAACATTGTGAAAAAATATATTTACATTTTCACTCATTGAATAACTGGAAATCCAATGGTTTTAAACCACACCTTCGACATCAAGTGAGATCTCAGGTTGATTTGGTTCTTTAATGTGCACTTTTTTCTCTTGGTCCAGAAACAGGCACTCAATACAGCTTTACCCTCAGTAGATATAAATGTATGACAGACTAAAATGACAGACTAAAACGTAAAATATATACAATCCCCACTATTTCACTCATCTTCTCCCCCCTTGATCTTTTTCTTCTTCTTTTTCTTCTTTTCTGTTGACTGGAGAGAGAACAGAAGTGAGCACAACGATTGTTCAGAAACAAACAGTGGAAAAATCATATGAATAGTCTGCAGATAGTTTAAATGGATCTCTACCTCTGTAACTGCGACCTCTTCCTCTTCGGATTTCTCCTCCGTCTTGTCCTTCTTTTTCTTCTTCTTCTTGGGCGTCTCCTCTGCCATTTCTTCTTCTGCTGGTTCTTCTACAAAACATGCAGGAACAAGACAGATATTGAGCATCATAATCTTCACTGTGGGCTCTTCGCCACACGGAGGTATTAGTTTTCTTTCGACCTACCTTCTTTTACTGGTTGCTTTTTGGCCTTTTTGGATTTGACCGTCGGCGTTACGGGCTCTTCAGCCTCTTCTACCTCCTCGAACTTCCTCTTCTTTGAGGTGGAGGGAATAGTAGAATCCCCGGATGGATCGTAGACTCTCACTTCACTGTGGGGAGACGAGAGTATTCAACATCGATCATATTTATATGTGGGACTATATAATCGTTGCTAAAAGGCCGGTAGGGAGTATTTACCTCTTGTGCTGGTATTTGTCGGCCTTTGCCATTGCTTTGCCTGTTCCACTAATCCTTCGGATCTGAGAAGAAAAATAAATGGACAGAAGATAAGAGAAAGCCCGGAGATAGATAAATAGATAACATTGAGCAAATTAACCAGGACATAGGATAGGAATATAATTTGACATCTTTCATTGGAGTCATAATGTGATTCAATCATTTGATAGCACTTAAAAAAATACCAAACTCAAATTTACATATCTTTTAGCAATGCATCATATGCAACCTCTCGAGACGAAAATATACATAGATGTACTTACTCCTTTCTCCTCCAGGTGGCGCAGCCTGATCTCCAGCTTGGCTCTGTTCGCCACTCCCATATCGGTGTTGGTGTCCTCTCCCAGGGCATCATAGCGAATAGCCAGGGCCGCTTTAGCTGCCAGCATTCTGGCGATCTGGACAGATAACAATAAGGGTCATGTATATTGTATAGCCACCAGACTGAGGATCATTACGTGGTCGTCACATTTCCTTCTGGACTTACCTTGCCCTTATTCTTGACGCTGGTCTGGCCCACGAGGGACGCATGGTAGATGAGACCATACTTGGGTGTGTCTTTGCGAGTCTTCAGCGCTCTGAATAGAGCCTTCTCTGCTCCGAGGATCTGTACCGTGGAGGCTGGATGCTTGGCCAGATTCAGAAGGGAACCTTGAAGCGACAGGACAGAGAAGTTAATGCGTGGCTCTCCTCGGTACCTGCTCGCCGGGCCTGAAGACCAAAGCTCAGATGAGGTAGTGACTTAAAAGCATCAGTTTTAAATCAGGAAAGCGACATCAGGTCGTTATCATCACTGCTTGGTAGGTTTTTACGACGTCGCCTCTGTGACTCACCCGCATGCGAGATGAGACGGGCTCCGACCAGCTCGCCCACCATCACAGTCAGGTTGGGGGCGATGGCCATCATTCGGTTCTTCAGATAGTCGTACAGCTGAGTGCGGTACTCCGAGATGTCAATGACCTGCAGAAGAAAAGAGATAAAACTTATATTACAGCTTCCGGCAGGTTAACGGGTCATGGCGGCACGGTCGCTAAGAGTAGTGACTGTTCAGAAGAGGTAGTGACTGAAAAACCCACATTACTTGTTTCAGGCTAAAAACGACATGTCGTAATCATCACAACTGTCACTTGACTCTCCGATGTTCAATGGTAAGAAAGAACGAAAGACAAACCTGATCACACAGGTGCCTGATGTTGGTGATGTCCTGCTCCGACACTTCTGTTCCCATGGAGATCTCGGCAGCCAGTTTGACCTCGGCCTCGATTTCCTCGGAGAGGACGTCGGACAGGTCGGAGCCAGCCACGTTCGTGCGGTCGCCTGGGAAACACAAGACAAGATTGCTTACTCTGGAATAAAGAGTCGCTTGTGCTCATATGCATCTTAACAGCTGATTTAGGAACATTTCTGGAAATCTGTTTTTTTACAGGGGCAAACCACTGAATGTATTTTATTATACTACTAAACTAATAAACTGTTATCCACATATGTCAACACTTTGCAGGAGTGCAATACTAACATTACTGGCATAGCCATTTAAATAGGTATGTGCAGACGCTATTATTGTTACCTATTTTGCGGACAGATTTGCAGTAGACCAGGTTGTCAGTGACTACCTTTCCCAGCTCGGGGAAGTGCCAGCCGTACCATTCTCTACAGCGCATAATGTAGTTGTTGAGCTCTTTATCCAGGTCATCCAAAAGACCTGAAGAGACAATCACAAGAAAAGTAGAAAAGTCAGATCACTAAAGCTTAAAGAAAATGTGACAATGAAAAAGATGAGTGAATATTGTATAGTGCTTTTGTTGGTTCATGAACACTTACAGATGGCCTGCACAATCATAGTGTCCACTTTGTCTGGACTGAACTTCAGCTTGTAGCGGGATAAACTGGAGAACACAGAAAAGAGGCGTTATTTAATATGTTATTTCACACAACTTACTCACGTATCCCTGTGCTTTGGGAGATTGCTGCCTCAGAGGTAGTGACGAATGCTGTGGAGAATCCACATGGAGGATTCAGACAGCAAGTGTAATCATAAGCAGAGCCTGCATGTATGCATTGACCTGTTTGTGCGCCACATACCTGTGAGCTAATCCGAGAGACATGGCGCTGAGCTCCTTTGAAGGCAGGCCGGTGATGAGACTCTCCATCTGACTCCTGATGCACCGCATCAGCTCGGCCACGGCAGAGTTGTAGACGCAACTCAGTTGCAGCTTTTCCTGAAAACCAGAGCGGGTTAGGAGCCTGAACTTTTGCAACACTTAGCCACTGAAGGTTATCAGCACACAGACGCCGAGTCACTTACTTTGATGACCCCGCCGAGTTTAGCGTCGCTGATGGCCAGCTGTTCATGAGCTTCCTTTGCCATAACCTTCTTGAGCACTTTCTTCAAACTCTTGCCAATTTTTCCCTCTGTAAGGGCAGTGGCAGCTAAGGGGCAGAGAACATCGCATTAAAAACGGGCATAAACCAAAAAATAGTCATGTCGAATAGGCCCATGGGAGGATTGTAGTCAACATACAACTCCTGTTTGAAATGTTTAATCATCAACTAAACTAACTGCTGATATTAAATGACATGGTCACACAATTCAGTGGATATCTACATATCTCATGCACAGAAACCACAAAGATATATGTAGTTACCTGCCAAGGCCTCTGTTGTGTCCTGGAACTTCTCAAAGTGCTTCAGCTTCACACTAGCAGGAGCAAAACGAAACTGTTAAATCATGTTTTACATGAGCTACACAGCATCACACGATGATAAACCGGGGGTTTCATGGCACTTACATTTTGTTCGCTTTTTCAGGAGTTTCAAACTCCTTATACAGGCTGTCAACCTGTTTCAGCTTGGCTTCATCAAGGACCTGAAATATAATTAAAGCTTAGTTGTGCATTTGCAAAAAATAAAAAAGGCCCGTGGTGCACATGTATGACAATCACTAGGATGGGAATGTCTTTATATTCTTGACCGTAAAGTTACATTCTTCTCAAAAGGTGATATTGATCATATAATTGCACGATATTACTAAAGTTGCAAGATGGATGTGATCGTTGTGCTTTAGAGAAGTAGAGCCAGTCCCTGAAGTTGGCCTCAACATGCACACGTGGTTACAGGGCCTTCACGCTGCCATGATGCGTTAGCTCAAACATTAGCAAAAACACATCACGTTAAATGAAAAACGTTATAAATTAACCCGTTCACGTAACTAAACACAATTAAAACACATTCATATAAAATTATACTCACTACCGTTAACGTTACATACAAGTGAAGCAACGTGGGCGCGCGCAGCTATCCACGTGGTTAAGCTAACGGGTCTCATAAGGAGTAAAAAATGAATTATTCTATTTATTAATGGCATTAAAGGACGAATACATACCTTGAATATCGCAAATCCAGCGGCGGTCTCGAATAACACGAGCATTTTAGCGGCAGCTCGGTCACTTTAGCAGAATGTGCGCCCTCTGAGTCGAGAGCTCCTGCTTTCCAGAGCGACCACGCTGCTGCTCTCTGGCTCAGTCTGAGGCTCACGCGGCGAAAGCGAGGACCAGGAAGCCGGTGGGTTGCCAGGTCCGCTCGGTCAATATCACCCGATATCATACATGGTTTATGTTTGATTTTTAAAAAGATACCCTCACTTTCCCCTTGATTTTCATGAATAGGAAATATCAACGTAATGCGTTATTACAAATGATGTGTTTCATTAAATAGTTAATAAAAAAGTGAGTTGGCTGTAGGAAAACCAACTAGCACCTAATGTATGACATCAGCTGGAAGTATTTTAGTTTGAACTAACATATCAGGCGTCCCGTTGCTTTATGTACAAGTATGTACAATAATGCTAAATAAATTCCACACGAATTTTTCCCACAACCTGGCAACCCGAAAAGATGACGTTCGTATCAAATCTCGCGAGAAATGTTTGCATGAGGAAATAATACTTTTCGTAAAACCTAAAATATAAATATCGTTGCAGTAGAGAATGGCATGTTCAGCTTCAACACAACTTCCATAGCTACTGGGTGACTTCTTACTTAATTAGTTTAATTATTTTGCTTGCGTTCATATGTTTTCATGTACTTCCTGCTCTCGCGGAAGTGACGAACGTTTGTGTAAACTCGAGCAAAAACATGCACATGTGAGAGCTGCGTGGCGAGTAACCGACGTTTACTTCAAATACACTTCACTGTCGACGCAACGAAAGAACTCGGGAGCGAAGTATGAATGGACACGGACACTATCCTCCGCCGGACTTCGGCTGTCCGCCTCCAAATACCATCCAACATGTTCAGCAGCAGTACGCGAGCAGCTTCCACCCCAGCATGTGGAGCTGGGGCGAGGCGTCCTCCGAGCACGCCGGGGACCACAGCAGCCAGAGGGGACGGCACCACGGGGCCACGGCAGAGTTCGGTTCCCCATCAGGCCGTGGAGGTTATGGACAGAAACGTCCACACGGTGAGTAGTCTATGAATATAGATCAAATCCAAAAGGAATGACATGGTTACGTCTTGGTGTCAGCAAAATCATAATGAAGTGTGATTGATGTGTGTGTTGGTCATACAGGCTGCATGGCTTCTTGAAGTAATCAAACTATGAGGAATTAATGCATCTGCCATCATGACCATAATAGTGATGTTGCTGTTTTTCAGACAAGACAATATTTTAAACACTGTTAGGAAGTATTAACACCGTAGACACAGCTACAGGAAGCAATTCAGGGTTAATTCAGTTTAATTAAGTTTATTTTGTATAACCCAATATCAACAATTACAAATTCGTCTCAAAGGGCTTTACAATCTGTACACATAAGGTTAAGTGTCTTGCTCATGGACACATCGACTAGGGCGGGGATTGAACCGCCAACCCCCTGATTGAAAGACAGTTCCCTGGCTCCTGATGGGTGAATCGAGCTTGATATGTAAAATTAGCGGAGTGCCCCTTTTTTAATAGTCCCAAAACATTATGATTAAGAATAAAGGGACGATGTGTTTCTGTTTGTGCTATGTTGCTATATTGCCTCTAACTTTCAGTTCTGTCTTCAGGTCAAAACTTCGGTCGCGACTGGCATGAAGGTGGGAGACAGAGTTATGGAAGCCCTAACAATTATGGGAAAAAGGTACCTATCTGTTGGAACACATCCACTTCCCTCATTGTTTATCAGACAACAGCAGGACGCTAACCCTACACATGACCCGTCTGTAATCTACAGCAGAAAAACAAGAAGGAACCCGAGTACTCTCATTTCTGCGACACGTGTGACCGCGGCTTCAAGCACCAGGAGAAGTACGATGAGCATGTTTCTCAACATGTCACGGTCAGTTAATATATTTATATATATATAATAGAAGTACAGATTGCTTATTATTATTTTTTCATTTATGGAATGTAATCAATTTCCATGTTTCACTACAAATCTCGTTCATAGTGCTCTGTGGCAGACTGCAGCTTCGTGGCTCATGAAAAACTAGTCGCCATCCACTGGAAAAACGTAAGTAAAACAATTTGCTGTGTCTGAAAAGTCTCAGTATTTCCCTTTTGAGTTAATATCAGTCTCTTTATGGCCCTGACTGCAGAACCACGCACCGGGCGCTAAAAGGATCAAGCTGGACACACTGGACGAGATCACGAAATGGAGAGAGGCGAGGCGCAAGTCAGTATTCTAGTTCTGTTATCTTTGAACTATTAATGGCATTCTCTCATGAGATGATTCATATTTTCTACGTTGTGTTTATACATAGATGCCTATTCAGATCAGGAAAACGTAATAATACAAATTTGACTTTCCAGAAACTATCCAACACTTCAGAATATGGACAAGAAGAAGAAAGTGATGGAGGTGCGGGAGGAGACAGGAGCCGTTCTGGAGACAGCCCAGTTTGGGTAAATCTACAAATGCATCTCTCTTACTTTTTTATTTATTTACTTATTAACTTACCTACTTACTTATTAACTTATTTACTAACTTACTTACCTACCTACTTACTTATTTCATTACTTACTTACATGCTTACTTATTTCATTACGTAATTACTTATTGACTTATTTACTTTCTTACTTACTTATTTTCTCTCTAAACTTTGAACATCTGACTTGCAGGCAGATGAGAGGCAGAGGGTGGGGGGGTCGAGGCCGTGGCTGGGGCCACAGAGGGTGCCGTGGGCGGCCCCCTCAGGGCCCTCACCCATCGGACAGCAGCGCCACAGAGAGACCTCCGCCCCCCACCCAGCCGTGCAGGGACAGGGATCCACTGGGAGCGCTGGCCAGCAGCGATCACGGTGAGTGACTCATCGGACGCGTCCGGGGTCCAGCAGTCAAACATGACTGTAAAATATATGTTACTGTCACGTCTTGGTTGATACCGTCTATGCGGTGGATGAAGCCACAACTGTGATGGTAATTGATGCGTTTGTCATTTGCGTCAAGATTCTGACCGAGAGGAGCCGGCCCCCGAGTCCAAGGCGGGTTTCCTGGTTGTGGCTCCCAAACAGATGAGCTCAGCTCTGGCCTCCCTGATGGCCAACTACGGCTCCCTGAGTGAAAGTGACGAGGAACCGGAAGGTGAGTTTGCCACCGTCCTCAAGCTGCTGTGGCGCAGACTATTAGTTAACAATATTTATGTCACCCAACATAGCTGAAGAGACGATGACAAACGTACTCTGAGTCAATATTCAAATACACAACAGACATGTGTCATCACTAAAGCTGATTGTGATGCTAATTCTGTTATTCCATTAACCACATAGTCTCTTCAGTATACCCTATACCCCCCCTGGTTAACACGGTTGGCTCTGCCAGCTTTGTTTTTAGGCTCTTAATATTCATCTGAACACCAGATAATGAATAAAGTAATTTAATTCAACCACAAAACAAGACTATATTATCGGTATGTTGTCTTCATTCTGTTGAACATTTATGGACAAATTAAATATTGGGATTAAAGCATGCAACGGGGGAAAAAAACACACCTCAAATCTATCATGCTACTTTTGTTTCAGCCGCCCCTATTCAGAGAGCCAAAGACCTTGGGCATGAAAACCATGCTTTCCTAAACTCAGTACCACAAAAGTCTCAGGACCGAGGTCCCTGGAGGGGCCCGGACACCTCTTCACAGGTTACAGAGGCCCTTCACACTCCTAACAACGGAAGAGGAAGAGGAAGAGGGGGAAGAGGACGAGGAGGCAGAAGAAGAAGGGGCGGTAGAGGAGGATACCAAGATACACCGCAGGCGCGCCGTCCCACTCTACTCGAGATGGTATTATTATTATTATTATATACGCATATTTCACAGGATTTTAAAATTGTGAAAATGAAATTATATTTATTAAATGTAGATGATCTTCTAGGTAATGCGGCGACTCTATTTTCTTTCACTCCGTTTAGTTACTGGCCCCAGATATCCGCCATGAGAGGAATGTCCTCCTGCAGTGTGTGCGCTACGTTGTCCGAAACAACTTCTTTGGCCTGGAGAGCAGACCCGAGGACCAGAGGGCGAAGGATAAAGTCCCTTCAGCGATCTCAGCCGGAGAGTTCACAGGGAGGCCGGAAAGGCCGTCGGATAAAGCCGAGGCTCGGTTTCCCCCTCTGGTTGCTGCACAGAGAAGTTCAGCAGAAGTGAATCATCTGGAGGAGTCAGAAACGGGTCATGCTGTTCTCGTTGACCAGTATTTGCATCCACGCTCAGAACCTTCTCAGGTTTCTCCTGCGGACTCGGCAGCAAGTGTGGAGCCGGTTCCAGGACATTTCACCCGAAATACTGAAGAGTCCACTGTGAAAGACGGGCTGTATTCAACGGGCACAGACGAAATCAGATCTACCTCTAATACTTACGATGATGAAGTATGGGAGAGTCCTGGTGCTGTTATGTCCGATTAAATTACTGAACTGGATTGATTATTTTGTTCTGAAGCATGCAAGTGAAACCTCTAATGTTAATACTTTAAAGGTGTTATTTTTCAAGGACTTATTTTTGATGCAATGTTAGTTTGACTAACTATATCCAGTTGTATTTTTGTATCATGCTTTATAATGAATTAATATGGTTTGGTTCTTATAAATTAAATCGCACAAACTATTGATAATATATCAGTTGTACACATATTAGTTTAATTCGATTTGAAACTTGTTTTTTGGATCTGTTTATGATTTCCAACGTGTAGTTTTTTTGTGTAAGAAAACCTGCGTTATTCTCTTTAATATATCATTTTCAGATACAAACTGAACTTAATTATTTTTAGGAAGCATCAGCTTTTTTATTAATGGTGCCATGTATTCACACTTATGGTGTAAATAACAATACATTCCTAAATAAACACGACGCATTGGTTCTATAAAGGGTTACTGGCCATTGTCTAACCTGCGCCGTCCACATGGACTGTCCAAGGTTGTAAAACGAGCGCCGCTCCGTTGCCTGGAAACCACCTGAGCTTTTCCCCTCCAGCCGTTTGGGTAGCAACAGTAACGTTGACTATCGGTATGCGAGGCAGGTACCGATAACGTTGGACGACAATAACTTGTCAGTGGAGTTGCGTTAATGAGAAGAACGATATACGTGTGGCGTCTGTAAGTCGGTAGCTATTAGAAAGTCCCATCATGGCCGGAAGTTGTGTTCGAGTTGACCCGCCGGTTGTCGAGTTCAACGACGTGACCGCGGGGCAGGTCTACAGGAGGACGGTCACGGTGACGAACGTTGGGAAACCGTCGAAGAAAATAAAGATGGGGAAGCCTACGTTAAAGGTAAAGGGACTTCTGAGGTGTTTTATATTCGATTTCGTATCAACTAACAAGTTATATGAATTTTAAGAATACAAATGACGCAATTGTAGCCGAATGGGGTTTTGGCGTTCACGCTAGCTTAATTGGTAACGCCTCGTGCGAGAAATGAAGCTAACGTTAGCTAGTTAGCGTTAACTCACTGAGCTAACTGACTAACTATATTACTCTAAACTTAGCCCTTGTTGGTTTGATTCGAGACGACCACATCCAATTATCTATCATTAATCCTGGTTTAATTTATCAACCGGGCATGTCCTAATTGTAACAGATATTTGGCAAATAGTTGTTTCATATTTGATTTACCAGCATAGTAGGCCTAGTCCTTTTTTTCTTTGTTCTCCTTTTATAATAATGATAATAACCTTCACTTTTATTTAGCGCTTCTCTAAATACCCGAAGTCGCTTACAGAGTCCAGAGTCCAGTAGTCATACACACACACAGTCATACCATTTTATGAGTTTCTAAAGTTGTCCCATAATTAACTCAAACTGCCTTTTCCAACTATACAGTATTAGCACTTAGATTGTAAATTAAGATGCACATGTTACGTTATATCTCTAAATGTGTGTCTATATGTTTTACTATTTTAATCTAAATGTACTGTTCTTTCTAAACATGTGACTGATGCCTTTTCTTCTTCTACTAAGTTGTTCAAGTTCACAGCATCCAGCGCAGCCACAGTGGTGGCTTCTGGCCTCTCTGTGAGCGGTTTGCTTGAGTTTACTCCAGAGGAAGATGAGGAGGTCAGAGACTGCCTTCTGATTCATGTAGATGATGCAGAGACCATCAACATCCCTCTGCTGGGGTGAGCAGGCTACACATAAGTTATAAGCACTTAATATGTATTCAATATTTTAAGTACCAGACAAACTGCGGATGGCATTTGTCAATGTCCACGCATACATCTTCACAACTTTGTCTATTATATTATAAATGTTCTTCTAGGTTCCCCAGGGCTTGTTCCTTCCTAATGGGCTCAGTACTAGACTTTGGGTGCATTGCAGCAAGCAGTCAGGTGATCAGCAAATATCACCATGTAACCAATCAGGGATCAGCACCAGGTAAATTGAGCCGCTCGCTCTTGACCTGGAGATACTGAATCTTCAGTGGCTCATGTGGTGATGACATATTCATCTTCTCAAACAAAGACTCCATGACTCATCAAGGTTAAGTCATATCTGCTCCTGTGAATATCATCAGAAAACTTTTTAAATGCCCAACACTGCAGTTACCTTCTTTGACTTAATCAGAATACCTACTTAATTTATGGATATTAAAGTTGTTAAAATCTTTTAAATCAAGCAATTGATAGAAAGTGGTGGAACACAAAAATGACAACTTCAGAGCGCTCCAGATAATAAACAGTTTATTATAGTTTATAACGCACAAATATACCCAACTAAGTTATTTGTGTTTTTTCTCTCTTCAGACAATGGAACAATAATTAAAATACAGTTTGAGTTTTTAATTAGAATATGTTCTTTACCTGTCAGAGGCTCTTAGAGCAGATTCAAGAAAACAAAAAAAGCTACTGAACTCAGACTGCGACCTCATTAAATACACTAATATTCAACATTATGATAATCTGATTCTCTGATTGAAATGCAATGTGTTGATAGTGATGCACTAAGTATATATATATATACTTCTGTTCCCTTATGAAGACATCATGGTGGACTGCATAAGAAAGAAATAATGGCACCCTTTTCCACTACATTACATTCTACTAAAAAGGGAATTTTACTCCTCTGTTAAACTCAACCAGCACTTTTTTCTATAGTAGAACAAGTGAAGTAAAATGGGAATTATTCTGTCACAGGTTAATCCTCAATTGGGCAGATTAATATGACTGTGTTACAACTCATGTGTTGTTTATGTAAACTGGTATTTAAATGCTTTTAAATGTGAGTTGTTTTTAATACCGTATATATGTAAGTGTGTTTTGTTAACCCATACACTGTCTCAAGTGTAGGTGGCTTTCCTCTATTTCATCATATATTAAGATACTGTTGACTAAATTCAAGACGTTAACTTAATACTCATCTATTAATGTGTGTGTGCATTTAAGGTGTGTTCCAGGTGGAGTACAATGGAGACTCCTCAGTTACGATCTCACCCATCAGTGGAGTCGTAGCAGCTGGCGCCACCCAATGGCTGCAAGTGGAACTACGGACAGACAGACCCAGGCAGATTGATGAGAAGGCACTGTAAGGAAGACTTTACAACAATAGTGCAAGATAACTGACACTTAATCACATTAGTCACATATTTTAGGATTTTAGATTTTTACAAAAGTATTTTTTTTGTTGCTCTACCTGAACCGTATCCCCTTTGTCCTAGGTTAAAACTCCAGAATCACGCTGCTGTAGTTCTCAGTATAAAGGCGGAGGTGGTGGACCAGCGTCTTGAGGTTTTTGACCTACAGGTAATTCAGTGGTCCAAGTGGAATTCATATATTACTTAAGCGTGGACGGTATACTGTATAATATGGTATTTAGAAATCCAGACTGTTATTATCAATACCATCATGAATACAGACGCTCCACTTTTTGTGATGCCGTATTGGCTGCACATGCTGTGCATCTGTTACACATCTGGTGCACTAGAATTCATCAGTACTAGAATACATCAGTATTCACATCAGTAATGAATACCTCAGTATTCTAGTACTGATGTATACATTGATGTATGTACTACATCTACTATTCTAGTGCACTCGAATACATCAGTATTCAAATGCACCAGAGATTATCTCTATGGTCATGAGCTAAATCAAGCACTTTGTTTTCACCCTTGTCCAAACTGGACCAGAAGGCAACGTTTTTGTCTCCATGATATTTGATTTGCTCACTGTCCGTTAGAGGGCGGGTGGTGCCTGATAATGTTCCTGACTTGTTTGATATAGCACCTGCTGAACGTCCCCTTTTTTGTGTTTACTTTTCATTTATTCATCTGGCTAATGAACATGTTTTACAGAGCTGGGAAATATGGAAACTGAGTGTTTTGAGTTTAGTCTTCTTCAAACTACAAAATTAACACGATTTTGTTTGCCAGTCTGCTTCCACCTCCTGTATACCATTCTTTATGGTTGGGTTGTGTGCAGCGTAACATGGGAAGTAACCAAGTGAGTTATTGGTACAGATGTGAATGTAGCAGTGTATGTACAGTTTAGGCTATTTGTCGGTGCATAAATGCTAAAACGCTGGGACTTGATTTCCCCCCCAGACCAAAACTCTCCTATTTCACAGGGGGCTCCACTGTCCTGTCTGTGGTTTGGACCTGTGTACTTCGGGACGTCCCATGTGGAGACCGTGGTTCTGAAAAACAATGCTCCCCAGGCATGTGACTGGGTTGTTCTTCTCCAGTATACGGCTGCTGGGACCGAGGCGGTGAGTGATGCCCTCTGGGAAAGTAACTGTAGCTGTATCGTTGTAGGATTTAATCAAGGAAATGTTGAGTGCCGATGCAGACAGGTTGATAGAGGGCCAACACATAGCTGTTAAAGTTGTTAGTTTGGAAAGATAGCTCGGTTGGTAGTTTGGTTGGAGGCCAGTTGTAATAAAACGAGAATATAACAGGCTTGGACTGTGATCGCTGTGCAGGGTGTAGATCTTCAGAAGAGCACCGTTCTGCTGGAGGGCAAGGAGAGGCGCAGCCCAGTCAACCATGATGTCGCTCAGGTCTTGGTGTGCGTGCCCAAACAGGGTAAACTGGGACCGTATGACAAAACCACTGTGGAAGTCTGCTTCAGCCCTGTGAGCAAGAGGTAAAATATATATTTGGGAATTCGACGTGGAAGAGTTCATAACATTTTAATGCTACTTAGAAATGTCAACGTACTAATGTTTAAGAAAATAGCTATACAGTAAAATTTCAAATTCTCAAAAGAGAGCGGGAAAGAAGCGAATGTAAAATGACTTCATGAATGGAAGAGAAAATGTATATACTCCCCGTCGGGGAATTGAACCCCGGTCCCCAGTCACAGGCGGGGATACTGCCCACTATACTAACGAGGAGCATGTGCACACAGGGTGCGTGGCTCCACTGTAACATCACCAAGCTGTACCATGTGTTTGTGTATTCTTCAGTACAAGTGACGAGAGGAAGCGTGACCACTCAACCAGGCGGCAGGACTACTGTCTGTACCTGCTGTTTGAGTCGGTGGGAAGCAGATATGGCTTCACTCAGCCGAATGGTACTCAAGACAAACACACTCATGTTGCATTGCATATTATAGTCCAATACAACCCATCACCACTGCTCACAGTTCTGTTTTAAGCCAGTCAGGTCATGTCACTTAAATAATTGATGAATTACCTTATGATTAAAGACAGCCGATATTAATTATATATAAATACAATATGTGACTGATGTGTTGGTCTTTCCTCTTTAGGTCACATCAGCGTGGAGCTGGCAGTGACCGGCTCTGGACTGCCTGTGTCTCTGGTGCCTAGTCCCTCTCGGAGATTTGATTTCCTCACCTGTGTGACAGGTCAGCGCGTTGACCTGTTGTGCATGCTGCAGAACCTCTGCCCTCAACTTCCTGTCAATTTCCGCTTCTGCAAAGTAGCACATTTTACCTCCAAGCCCTCCGCTGGCACAATTGGCCCTGGGCAATGTCAGGTGAGGATGGCGATTGACTAAATATAAGCGAGGGAGCAAATGTGGGAACTTTGTTCTTTTTCTCCGTTGCGTTCCTCAGGATGTGGTTTTGTCGTTCGCTGCGCGGCAGCAGGGGAGCTTCCAGGTGTGTCTGAAGCTGGATGTGTTGGGTCACGCTGTGCAGAGGGGTTGCACTGCAGATGTCACTCGACTGGAGCTTCGCTGCTTCCACAGCATCACTCTGAACCTGTCTGCTGTGTGCCGCAGTGAGACCATACACCCCTCGCCTAAACTGAACCCTGGTGAATACTGAGTCATAGATCCCACAACAAGACCAAAACCAACAATGTGTCTGTCTCTCAATACTTTTCTCAGACATTTCCTAAAACAGCTGACCACTAGATTTTAGCTCAAACAGGGGGACATTGTGAATGTGTGAAGAACCGTTTTTGTGGATTAATCTACATTTGGTGCTCGAGTGAATATTTGTGGCAACAGGATGGTGTGTGTGTGTGTGTGTGAGTCCGATCCAAATATACTACCGTGTGTGTATTCATAATGAAGGAACAGTGTGGTTCACTGGTGTTGTTTTTAATAGTGTTTGGACAACAATGGAGCTCTATGGAAGAATATCTATCACACTTTGATTACACACACACACTACTATATATATATATATATACATTAATTGTTGTTTTTTGTCTTCACATGGGATTTGGTGACAATGAGAAAAAGATGTCTGTATGAAAATCATCATCAGATGATCTTGACACACACCCTGCTCTAATTGGCTGCATTACAGGCATCTCTCCAACGGTGACCAACGCAACCGGATCCATGCCTCTCGTCCGGTCCAGCGATCTGTCCTGCTGCCGCGCGATGGCGCCCATCGCCGTCCTCGGCGCCCACCAAACACGGCTCCACGAACATCGCAGACAGAAGAGTCCGAGGGCGGGGGCAGAGGAGTTCTTGGCTTTTCCGAATGACCGCGCAACGAGCATCCGGCCTGCCTCTGCACACAGACAGTACAGGTAGAGGTTAAAGAAGTTCACTCGCCACCAATATGGGTTTGAAACAATCAAAGAAAGCAACGTTAACGTTTCCCCAAAATACTGGATTTTAAATGCAGTAAATGCGACAATAAATTGTATTTATATTTTTGTTAAAATGACCGCAGTTTAAAGATTCCACAGCGACTGACGGATTCCTCTCGTAATCTTGCTCAGGACCATCTTCACGGGCGTACGCCGCTATCGCTACGTGGACACCAGCTATGCTTTCACAGAGGAAGAGGAGGAGCAGAGGCAGAGGCACCGATGGATTTATGCTGATTTCATTGAACAGCTCAGAAGAACTCGCCTGCAGAAGACCAATGAGAGGTAGGCGGTCTTCTGAACTCTTGGACTGCTGACCTAAAGGCCCATCTCAAGCTTTCCTTTCATGACGGTGAATGGTGCCGTTGAATCTTTGTTGTTGGTTGTTAGAGAGCAGGACGGCGTGGAGGGCGACGTGGATATCGGGATGGTTCCTTCTCATGGGCTCGTTCCACCTACGCTCCGCATCAGTGACCTGGAGAGCTGTAAGATCTCAGAGACCAATCCCAATTACAGATCTGCTTCTCCAGCAGCCAGATGTTGCTGCCCCAACGACGTGACATCCATCAACCGGCAGGTTAACAGTCAGGTCAGATCCAATTTGGTCACGAGGTTAACTATTTAACTCTTGAGTGGAATTTAAATGACAGATTCAGGAGAAAGTTTTCTTTTTTTAGCCGTCTTAATCTCTCTGCAGGTAATGAGTGCAGTTCCCTCCACCAGCCAGGCGGTGGCAGACTGCAACAGGACTCTGACAGCTCATGAGCTCTACCAAGTTGTCATAGGTTAGAGATTCAATACAGAAGGGCGCCAGTCACGGGTTCTATTCTAATAACAGTGTGTACAATCTGTATACTAAGTAGTAGTAATATGTGTGTGTTATGTGTTATTGGCATCCTATCAAATCATTTACAAGTTATCAATGAATACCAACTGCAAGAGAAATATAAAAGGGTCAAGGAAATGTCGCTATGTCCTCATCAGGTCCATTGTCGGTGGATTTCGGCGAGGTGTGTGTGCACTCGCTGTGTGTTCAGCAGCTGGAGCTGGTCAATCACCTGTCCGTGTTCGTCTGGCTGCAGCTGGAGGTGGACTGCCCTGAGCTGCAAGGCTCCTCACCCCTCTGCCACGTTCTGCCACCCCACTCCCTCAGCACCCTGCCGCTGACGTTTCAGAGCAGCAAGCTGGGCCACTTCTACAGGTTGGTGGAGGAAGCAGCGCACACACACTTTCATTACATGTGAATCACTTATAGCAGTTATAGTGCAATACAAACACACTTCTTTCCCCCAGACCTGTGTCCTTCTCTGTGAACCAGCGACACCCCGGTCAGATTCTGATCCAGGCCCAGGTCGTCCCGTTGGCCCTGGAGCTGTCCACCGACCTGCTGGTGCTCCGCCCCAACCACACGTGGCTCGCCCAATCAGGATACAGGAGCTTCGTGACCCTTCGGAACCAGCGTAATCACACCGCAGAATTTACATGGAGGCCGTTAGTCACCGAGAGCGGCATCCTTTTCTCCATTCGACCAGCGACAGGTGCTCAGACTGCAGCTTGGTTTTTAGTGTCTATTTGAACTTGGGCTAATACATCAAATGTGCCTCCTCCCACACCAGGTTCAGTGGAGCCATACAGGGAATTGGACTGCGAGATAGTGTGGCATCCCTCCTTCACCTCCCCTTCCGAAGGAGACTTTGACCTCTGTGTCCAAGACGGCAACACACAACGCCTGCACTGCGTCGCTAAGGTCTGGCCTTAACAGAGGAAATATGACTTTGTGTTAACATCTTTTTGGATTTGACCAATTAAGTATGAAGGGGTAGGGAGGTGGGGGATGTGGGTAAAAACAACACTGCATGCCCGCTATGTTTTCAGCAACTATTATTACTCTTTGCCTTTATTCCATAACTAGACAATCCCAGTGATTTCAGGTTACGGTTTGGTGCATCTTGAAAATGCTCACTTATATTTTCATAAAGTTTGACAAATCAATACATCAACGCTGTTTAAGTAAGTGTCAGATAGACGGCTGTCATTTGGATTAATAGACAAAATCTTTCAGCAATCTATACCGTCAGCGATGAGTGAAATTAAACAAATTATCTTTTAGTTCCCTCTTTTATTATAATAATCGTTCAATCATCAAATCCATCCAAGAGGCCGATAGGCCGGGAGAACTAGACACGGCAGGTTAAGGGAGAGTGGCTGAACGACACATGTCAAATGCAACTGCAGAACGTCCCTCTCTGCCCACTCAGGTCGGCTCCACCAGTGTCCAGCTGGCAGACAATAGGGTCACGTTTGGATCGGTGCCTCTCAACATGCCCTCTGTCCGAACTGCAGTCCTACACAACACTGGAAAGAACCACGCCTACTATCAGGTGCCTCCACATAAACAATGCTGGTTTTGCACAGACAGTTCGCAAAGAAGACAACAAAATAGCCAGTCTGTCTGTCTCTCTTTCTCTCTTCTCGTCTCTTGTCTCTGTTGTTTTTTTACGTTGCAGGTGCTAGATGTGTATCCTCTGCCCGGCTTGGTGGTGAGTCCGTCTGAGGGCGTGGTGCCGGCTGGGGGGCAGGCCGCTCTCAAGCTCCTCTTCAGCCCCGACTCTGTCATCAAGTTTGACACCAGAGTGGAGGTGTGTGAGCGGTAGAAAGACGAAGAGAGGGGCCTCGTGGTTTTCTTGTTACGACGATTTACCTGTGTGTGTGTGTGTGTGTGTGTTACAGATAGCTCTTAGGAACATGAAGTCCATGGAGCTCAGAGTGGGCGGATCAGTGGAGCCTCCAAATATAGAAATCAGTGTGGTGAGTTGGTGTGTGTGTGGATAAAGGATGCCTTTATTGATGATGATGATGATGATGATGGAAAACATGTGTTGGAGTGTAATGCATCACTGTCCTTTACTTTTACTTTTACTTTTCATATCCAACGAGCACATTTAAGCTTATTATTACAGTTTTGAATTTGTGGCGATAGATTCTGGGGCGCTCGAAATTTGAGATGGACTCCTGGATCATTTCTGCTAATACGGTCCAATAATTGGATCGACAACTGTAATATGATTTATTGATTTAATTCCTCCCTGACCGTGTTATATAAGCAATGTGTCCCGGTTTTGAGATGGTCACTTTTCAAATGACTATTTCGCTCTCAACTCCTCTCCAGGCTCGTTTCCAGTTTCAAGGGGTCCACGCCGGCTCTCGGCGAGTGATACCGTTCGCTCTGACCAACCACTCCGCAGCCGCAGCCCAGGTTTACTTCGGCCTGGCCGAACACACAGACTTCTCTTTGGTCATAGGTGGGAAATGGTCCTGTTGTGTTATTGTCTTACTGTCTGTGACGTGAATTAAAGATGTGAAATAAAAGTATTTCAGGAATTTAAACACACATTGTCTTGTGAGCGGCCTGCCTCATGTTCTTGTGATTGTTTCTGTGCATGTCACAGGAGCAGAGAAGGGGCCGGGCGCGAGAGTCCTGGAAGTCCGGGGCAACCAGACTGTGGACTGCTCCCTCGTCTTCTCCCCCACCCAGGTGAGATCAAGGCCCGCCATCTTCCAGTAGATTCTATGAAGACAGACTGTGACCCACCCCAAACACACATCTTTCATCCTCTGACCTGTTGGAGCTTAGCATCCAATAACAGTCAAGCTTTAAACTTCTCCAATTGCTGACTCAATATAGTCTCTTCTTTTTTTGTGGGGCTTTAACTGTATTTAAAAAGAAAATCTTAAAAGTGTAAGGAGTGGGTTGTGTGTTTATCATCAAATGTTAGCGTGTCCTACAGCAGCTACATAGAGTTTCCTCCAGAAGGCTCTAAGTAAAGACTCTTCTATGTGTGTATTAGTACATGTTGATGGCGAACGGTCAATAACAGCTCTTGCTCGCCTTAAAGCTTTAAAATGTTGACAAGATGAATGAATTAGAGATGACCTGTCAAGGAAATGTCCTCCTGCAGGCAGCAAGCTACGACTTTGAGCTGCCGCTGAAGGTCAACGGAGCGAGATGGCCCACTGCCTCCCCGTCTCCTCCCTCCACTCCGTCCTGCTGCTCCACCTCGGCCGGCAGCAAGAAGCGTGTCGTCAAACTGCATTCCCATTCTGTCGCCATGGCGACGTGGTGTCCTCGGCGCGTGCAGGCCACAGGTGCGGTTGGAAATATGGAGTTAAGGGTCTGTGTGTTAGTGAGTGATATGATCATGATGACAATATGTGTGTGTGTGTGTGTGCTCGCATGCGCAGGTTTATATATATATATATATATATATATATATCATAGCTTAATTAAATGTTTTTCTTTCCCTTGCTGTTTTTATAATCCTGTAGTGCTGTGCCCCCCACTGGAAATGTCCCCCTCTAGCCTAGAGTTCCATGTGGAACCAGAGCCACCACAGTCTGATGCTTACAACAAGGTATCAGCAAAGGCCTCCATTCCTCCATTGTCCCTCTATTCTTCCCCCTTTAAAAAAAAAAGCTTTCCCTCCAACATGTTCACTTCTTGCAGAACGTCTGAAACCGCTGTCGGTCCTTTTAGTCCCGTTGTGTCTCTCGCTCCCCTCTCCCCGCGCAGACAGTGGAGCTGAAAGCGGCATGTGAGCAGAGTGTGTTTTGGCGTCAGGGTGCCAGGAAACATGTGACCTGGTGGTTTGGGTGCAGAGGAAACGCAGTAACCGAGTTCAGAAGAGAGGGGGCGCTGTGTGTGGTGTCTCCATCGTCAGGCTGTCTGGTGCCGGGCCAGTCCGCCGACCTGGCGGTCAGCATCAGCTCTGAGGCCTTCACAACGGGTGAGACATCAAACACACGGTGTGTGTGAGACGCACACTATTCATAAGATGAGGGTTATGTGGGCTCCTGAACCTTTCGCCGGGATCAATGCACATGTATAAATTCACCTCTAGTGTCCACTGACTGGCCTGTGTGTACATCTCTATTCTCCTAGGCTCTCTCAGAGTGACCACACTGTCCCTTCCTCTGTACCTGGGAGACGAGGGAGGTGAGGGGACGGGAGGAGAGCAGGGACATGAACCTTACAGAGAGCTGTCCATCACCATCACCATCCAGCATCCCGACATCACCATCCAGCATCCCGACATCACCATCCAGCATCCCTACATCACCATCCAGCCGCCACAGATCCTCCTCACGCCCGTACCCCTGGAAGGCATCGCATCCGCCACACTCAGCCTGCTGGCTTTTGGATATCTTCGGTTTGTTTATACACACACACACACACACACACAGTGTTTCCTGCTCAACCCAGGCCAACAATTGTTGCAGTAACTGTTATGTCCTTTGGATCATAGCACACGGACAGCTGCTTTGCAATCCCAGCCGTAGTCCCCACGTCTTTCTGGGCGAGCAGAGCCGTGACATTGATGCCTTTCTATTGTATTTACAGAACATTTTGTTTCCCAGCTGTGGCCCACTGGAACTGAGCGAACGCAGAGGAAAGGCTGCCACGCGCATAAACTGACTACGTTATTCATTTCAGGAGGAGTTTTTCTCAATCAAGCCAGGGCTGCGCTCATGTTTGATTTTGCTTCCCCTGTGAGCTCATCCACATTCCCCTGAGCTATACGTTGATGGGCAGATGTCTGGTTGCATTATTACAGTCCTGGCAGCGTTTTCTGACTGAACTGAGGAACATAGCGCAGCTCCTCAAATAAACATATATAGGGCACTGTTCACATGCTATACTATCTACATAAAACGTTATTTTTAAAGGACTATTTTTTACCCACAAGCAATATTGAGAAGGTTGCTTATGGCAAAGGAGCAGGAAGTTTAATGTTGTATTAATTGGAGATGTCCTCGCAGTGGAACCAGGGTATCGGCTGAAGTGGACGAGGTGGAGCTGGAGGATGGGGCAAAGATACAGCCGGTGTCCATCATCTTCCCAGAGGGTAACGACGTCCCTGCCCAAAACCAGGATCAGGTACAGACCTACGCTCGGAACAGTTTACACCTTAATGAAAAGGTCACTGATGACGTTTACAGTATATCCACAAAGGTACCATCATGTCATCACTCTGTCATACTCATTGAATGTGTTGTTACTATGTAATGACATGGCATCTATTCTTCTATCCATCCTGGAGAGGGATCCTCCTCTGTTGCTCTCCTGAAGGTTTCTTCTCTTTTTTCCCCGTGAAAGATTTTTTTCTATTTCTTGGGAGTTGTCCCTGATCCGATGTGAGGTCAAAGTTCAGGGATGTCGCATGTGTACAGATTGTAAAGACCTCTGAGGCAAATTTGTAATATTGGGCTATACAAAATAAACTGAATTGAATTGAAACTGAATGTCTCTATACATTCCCGTGACCCGTCAGTCTGGGCTGATGTCTCCAGAGTCAGTTTTTGAAGATCTTGAGCAGAACCCAATTTTGCGCCTGCTTGCACTTGCTCAGAAATACTGATCAAGATCTGTGGAATTCATCCCACCTCATCCTCAACCGCAGAGACAGCCAGGGGGCATTCAGAACCAGGAGGCCAATGGGAGCTCTCTAGGTTGCAGCGTGTCCTTCTGCTCCGCCGTCCCGCTGTCCCTCTGCACAACCATCGTCTTCACAGACCACCTCCACAACAAGTCAGTGGTCAGACTGGATCCCTCACATTTATTTTTTATTGTCTTAGTCTTTTTGCCGACTTTCTTCCTTCAAGTTATCCTTCAAACCTTTTAACTTGACTTTCTTCTCTTTGTCTCCAGGTTTAAGGTGAAGTTGTGTGCTATCGCTGACAACTGCGTGTTGACAGTGTGGCCCTACATGGCCCTACACCGCTCCGAGGAACAGATCGTTCTTAAGACGGGTACTGGCACAAACACACATCCATGACACAGCGTAAGGGCTTTCTATGTACAGTCCTACAAGACTGGCGGCGTCTTATCACGCATTCATTCTCCTGAAAAGCAGCAGTTTGATCAGATCCACTTCCTAGACCAGCGCATCTCGCCCGCTGTACTTACCTTTCTCCACCTGGCATTTTCGCTTTGCTATATTTGCTTCTTTTCGACGTTTTTCAGCTTCCTCTTGGACACACGCTCAAGTTCTGATGCCTGGTCTCTGCGTTCTAACATACGGCCAGAAATCTCCCGAAAATAGCAAAAGAAAAAGAACAGTGTAAATACAGGCGGCGACTGGTTCGGCATTTCCGCAGATTACAAACGCCACGAGGGCACGCACGATTTGTCGACGCGATTGATTACAAAATTATATTAATCTGCAAAAAGGTATGACAGACAATCCAGAATCTTCTTTCAGGTGAAGTATTTTGGAAACCCAATACAGAAGACAACAGCACCGTGTCGATATTTTGTCCCCACCAAAGCGATATGTATCAGACTTAATTCATGTGGCTGTTATGTGTTTCTCAAGTTTTGTTCCCCTTGCATCTGATTGGGTGACATGTCCCTGCCGTTTAGGGGCCACAGCTGTTGAGGTGATCCTGCAGCGCCATCACACGCCAAGTCCTGCCTCTGGTCCGACTTCATCCTCCTCCTCCTCGTTTGATCGCAACAGCTCAACAACCAAGAACTCGATATCAGGTCAGACATTGATATGCACTTTGGAACTGTATTTTTATGTGTAGTTGTTTGTAAGTGCATTTACTTTTTGCACATGTCCTAGCAGGAGCATGTTTCTGTGTTAGACTCCTTTCCAGACAGTGACAGTGCGAGCGGTCCGGCCAGCAGGAATACACACTGCTCCCCGAACAGAGACACGCCGACCAATCACGGAGCCCCAGAATTCCCCGCAGCCAACTCGGAGGAGGGACTATATTTCCAGAATGTGTTGACGGCCGTGGAGAGGTGGTTCAGCCTCTTTGGGTGGCCGAGTGGACCACACCCCATCTCTGTGCCGCACACGCTCAGAAGGTATACCCAGCGGCTGAGTTCAGGAGCCAAACTGTGCTTGATGGACGATGACTTCTTCTGTGGTAACGATGCCTCTTCTCTCCCGCCAGAGTTGAATCAAAAGTTCAAACGAATCCTTCCGGTGCACGGACTTATGGAGTCATTCAAAATAAAGACTCCAGGTGTGTATATGAACCATCCTCACGCTGAAGAGAGGAAGCTATGACAAGATGACATGGAACTGGTCGTTCACGTCTAGTCAACCACTCTAATGAAACCTGGTCTTTAGACGTGTGAATCAGAGAGCTCAACACCCAACGGGGGCTCTCCTCTGCAAATGATCTGTTTATACAATAAGTCTGTTTTTGACTAAATGATAAATAATACTGGAATTGGGTGGGATTTAATTTCATATCAGTGGGCAATAATCTTGTTGATTGATTGCCATAAATCATACGCAGGTGTTTGTCCCCGTTTTACATAAAGGCTCCATACAGAACATGTCTTTGATGTGATGAACTGCTTCTAGGTTCTCAACCTCTTTTTAGTCATGTACCCTCTAACCAGTAAAGCATTTTTGGTTGAAAAAAATATAATGCACAGCGCTGTGCCATCAGTGTCCGATTTAATATAGATTATATACAATTCAGTTCATGAACGTACACTCATATTTCATTACATATTCATTAAATAACTATTTTTAAAGGATTTGTTAATTATGCTAATTTTAAATACATATACATTTTAATCTCACATACCCCCGAGGGGTACACGCACCCCATTTGAGAACCACTGGTCTAAGCAACCGTTAAATACTCCATGAAATGGCAACAGCCGATATCCCTCACTTGTATAACTCGACACTCTTTGTCCACGTTACCAACGAGACAGCTGGACCGGGAGGAAACGCTCCTTCAACACGACCTCTACTCCACGTGATTCAGGACATAACTATGGTCATGGATGTGTCCAGGTCTGTCGTGGACATGCTTCGCCACCTGACCGGCAAACAGATTCCCGGTGTTCCTCGGAGTCGGGCGCTTTCCACTGATGTCGGCGAGCGCACCGATCAGCTGCTGCAGCAGCATGAAGCTACGCTGGCTTTCCTCAGGTAGGCCTTACACATACCTGCTGCACATTAAGGCTGCTTTCAGATCGGGCAAATGTACGTATGTATGCTGGCCTTGTTTTTGAGGCACTTTTCATTCAAAAGTTTGAGTAGCGATCTCACAAGGTCCGACCTGGAAATGTTTCTGTAACTCTTCCAGCGTGACTTGAGGTATCGAGGTATTGTTATCTTTATTTAAAAGGGACCGTATGCAGTTAAGACATAAATGTCACCTCTTGATGCACTGTGTACCAGATTGTAGCTACACAGCTAATTAGCATCTGTAGTCCCCTGACAGACCATAATAAACCTAAAACAATAACAAACAGTACAGGATAAGACACACTACTACAGTATATGTGATAAGAAGAACACAGAATACACACAATGCAAAGCTACAGTACAGCACATTAAAAGTAAGTAATACATACTATTAAAAGTAAGTAATACGAAAAATTCAAAGTAAGTTATATGAGCTATAATAATTTTGCTCAATGAGTACAGCGCTGACCAGCTTTTCAACTGTTTTTTAAGATTATTTTTAAAGGTGCTGATAGAGCTGCAGCTCTTCATCAGGTCCAGCAGGGTTCCACCGATCTAGTTTGGATGTCGGGAAATGTGTCATACTCCTGATTGCAATTCTATGACTTCGACAGATAGATGAAGCCCCAATGTTACATTCCCCATGTCTGAAAAGGGGTTCACGGGACATTTTGTCAACTCTTTGTGGCGCCTCTGTCATTGTCGTTGTGTTCAGGGTGCAGGGAGCCTGTCTTTGTCACATCCGACCACACTACTTGCTGGACAAGCAGGAGTTCAAACACTGGTGCTCCCTCTTGCAGGTACGGAAACACATTCACACACATCCATTTAGTCCTCCCTCTACACCATGGACATGAAATGATATCTATTTTTGGAAAAGGAAAATTGCTTTCATAATGCTACATATTATAACATAAAAATAAAAACTCCTCTTACTCACGTTCTCTCTCTTTCACTCACACACAACATATTCAGATGTTATTGTGCATTAAACATACACGTGTGTTTCTCTCAGTCAAATGAGGAAGAACTTGGTCTGGACTACCGCAGTGTTGACTACGAGTCTCTGAGCAAGCGATGCTGGACTGATGTCCTGCTGCAGATCTACAAGGTGGAACCAGATTATTGCTATTCTTGTAAATCACTTCATGTTTTAAGGTCTTCTGTGATCTTACCATAGCTCAGTCTTAAAAAAAGAAGTTTTTCCCTATTTTTTCTTCAGAGGTTGTCAGAAATAATTGATTATCATCGATTGAATGATTATTGGCGGTCAAATAAATGTTGAATCGAAGGTCGACTGAAGTAGAGTAGTGCTAAAGGCCCTTCCTGATTCAGGCACGTGTTAAAGATGGATCTGTGTTCGCTCAGGTGCTGGTGTTGAGCCGCGTGTCAGAGAGCGGTTTGAACAACGCAGCTCTGGACCGCGGCGGCGTGGACGGAGTCGGCTCACGGCCACGGGCCAGTAACGTCTACTCACCCTGCGAGCTGCGGCTGCTCTTATGGCTCAACGTGCATTACCAGAGCATGAGGAAGGCCGTGTGGGGAACAGGTAGGACACACTACGAGCTTTTTAAAAAAAAGTTGTTGTTTTTTTAAAGATGTTAAGTTAAGTGTTTTTTTGTGGTTTTGCTTCAATAAAATAATTAATATGCTTCAATAAATACAATAATTAAATAAATACAATAACAATAAATACAATGATTTACAATTTATAACAATAAATACAATAATTTACAATAAATTAAATAATTTAATTTGCTTCAATCAATACAAATTGAAGCAAAAGAAAATTGTTCGATTAAAATTATGTTTGGAATTTTTTATTTTGTTGGATATGTTTCAATCAGCATTGCTAACTGGCTGAAGACTTGACAGTGAACTCAGGAGAGACGTCAACCCTTTAACGCCTTGTCACGTGTCACTGATTAACGGCTCATTTCTGCACGGTCATGTTTCATAGGAGGCGCCGGCGTCCCATCGGCTCGCTGGATAGTGAATTTTGACCTGGACTTGGCGGATGGACTGGTGCTCGCTGCTGTGCTGGCTGCCTACTGCCCTTACCTGGTCAGTGTATGAGCATGTGTGTGGTCATTGAGGGTGCAACCCACTCTATTTTAGTGGTGTGGTTTGCCTGCAAGAGAAAACATGTCCGTCACAACCCAGACCTGACATGATCAGACAGACACGTGCCAGGAAGCTGAGATTCAAATGAAACCCGGAGTTACAGATAACGTTTCTAATTCCCGTTAACCTGCTGTGTTCCTGTCTAGATCTGCTGCCACTTCCACAGGATGTACTCCACACCCGGCAGCCTGGAACAGATCCTCCACAACAACATTATAGTGGCCCAGGCATTAACTGCACTCCGTCTCAACCTCGACGTTCAGGTAAATACTCAATGTTTCTGATGGCAAGATCAGTTAAACCAGGTTTACGACTCTGAACCCGGCTTATTTACAGAAAAAGGAGGTCACAATCAGTCTGACCCGCGTTACAATCAATCAGTCAGACTGAAACACCTTTACTACAAAGTCGCTTCCTTTTTCCATCCTAAGTAGCTGCACATGATTTGAAGATTGTATGGCTGTAAGTGGACGTAGTGTATTCATTTCCCTAATTAATCTCTTATTTTACATAACTGGAGAAGTCTAATATATCATGATGTCAGAGATTAGGCAGCACTTCCTTTGTGTGTCACTGTTACGTGTGTGTGTGTGTGTGTGTGTGTTCAGCCCACAGACTTGTCGGACCCCAATCCAGTGCAGATGGTAATCCTGTGCGTTCACCTGTATGAGCGGCTGCCGCAGTACCTGCCACTGTGCACCGTCGCGCTCTCAGGAGGTCTGCACGCCACGTTCAGCAAACGGGTAACACACCAATCACATCACTGTGTAGTTTGTACAGCGAATAAATGAGCACTGCAAGACTGAAAATGGCTCCAAGACAGATAGTGACACACACAGGCACACATTAACAGGATTATAGACACACACATGGATATTAACTGGATTATAGACCAACCCCTACACACACTAACAAGATTACAAACACTGACAAATATACATTTGGGTAATGATCCACTTTATCAGGTTAAGCCACATCACAAGCATGACAAAAATAGTTTCCAGTTTGTCTGCACCAAGGAAGATGGATTTTATTTTTGTCTTGTTTTCTGTGTCCATACGCACAAACACTTGACTTTCCATGTGTGTCTGTGTGTCTTTGTGCTGCAGGTGCGTCTGAAGAGCCCGTCCTCCAAGCCACTCAAATACCAGGTTCTCCTTTTAGGGGAGGATGCCCATCTCTTCTCCCTCCCCGGTGGATCCACTGTCACTATTCCTCCAAAGTAGGCGCCAATAAACCTCAAATAGTCTAAAGAGTAAAACTGGTGTGAACGCAGCATAAGACGTGGAGAGACCCTGCACATCAGGGAATGAAATGGGCAAAAAAGGATCAGAGGCGGTTGTGGTTTATGATCAAATCTAACATTGTGATTTAGTAAATGAAAATATGTATATTTTGCTTGCTTTGTACACGCTAAAGTGTACAAATTGAAACAGCATTAAATGTGTCCCCACGAGTCCCATTGTGTTCAAAGGGACTTTAAAAAAATCTTAAAATATACTTCCCTCCCATTTTTTTTACTCCTTTTGGATTCAAGAATGATAGAAGTGTCTGTATGGTCTGCTTCTTCTTTTATGGTGATACTGGAACCAAGACTTTGACTTGCATGATGCACATTCCTGGAATGAGGTTCTGACTGGCACTGGCTTGCCTCGGCTGCATTATGTCCAATTGAATCTAAGAAATTGTGACTTAATGCAAAGAGTGATCTCAGGACACGCATACAATGCAAAGAGTCAGGATAATGTTTCCATGTTAAGCATGAGCTCCCTTATTATATGAATAAAATAGTCATCAACATGACATTCTTAATGGAAGCTGCCGTCGTTCATGAAGAAATGCTGTCTTTGCATCTGTAAATTCCAAATAACTTGTCGTGTCCCCTTCAGTTTGTCCAAGTGGAGTAAAATTGGTTTTGCCTCGAGACTATAGCCGATTAAAATATACCAGATGTGCTCTCAAGTGAAGCTCTTCCATAAAAATAACTATCAGAAGCGCTGTGTTAAAGGACGAGGCCATTATGCAGAAGTATTATAATTCTGCTGATTCTTTATAGGGTTGGGTACCGAAAACCTATACAACCTATACATTTCGGTGCTTCCTTTCGGTGCCTGAGCCGATTGAAATTGAAAAAAACAATTATTTTGAACTTCTCTGGTGACTCCGCCCTGTCAGCAGGTTACGATAGCCTATCATTGAACTTTGAAAGCGGAGGCATGCGCCGTGTGTGACTGTCTGCGTGAGGGCCGAGCACACCAGCATCAGGCTGGCGCGATGGGGAGACCGATGATGACGAGCAGCCTGAACTCAGAGTAGTACCGTAACGTTGATTGTAAGTCTTGCATTCATAAAAGTAGGCCAACAAATAATAAATTAGCCATTATAACCATGTTTGCGCTAGCTCGTGGCGCTAGCTCGTGGCGCTAGCAGCCATGATAACGGCTTTTACAGGGAATATGGCCAAAGAGGTTTTTAATGTCCTCATTGTGATTATTTTAAAGTGTCGGATCAGGCACCGTTTATACTCATTTTAAAAGTACTGGTTTAGCACCTATATCGGAAAAACACAAATGTTACGCATCCCCAGGCACGTGCACAGATAGACCCCTAGTGGTGCTCAAGCACCGGCCCTTTTGCCCTGGATGAGAAAAGTGCCCTTGCTGGAGTCACATTTTTTTTTCATTCATCAGTATTTAAGAATACAAGTTACTCTTTCTGTCATCAACTCCCCACAAATGTGTTTTGATATCCGACGGGGAATTTATTTCAGTTCTTGTGAGAATTTCGCCCCGTCGTGCTCCGCGGCGCTCACCAGTCTGCCCATCCCTATTCATTACTGCCATAACCTGAAAATGGGACTGTTGAAAGAGGGAATTCTGGTTCCAGTGAAACACAAAGTGATGACATCATCTGTGGCGCTTTTTCGCAGAGAGAGCGTCGAACTCACGGTCCAGTTCCGCTGCACCGTCCTGCAGCCCGCGGAGGCCACCCTTCTGCTCACCCCCGGCTTTCCCTTCGGCCTGTGCGGCGCCGCTCTCGCGTTCACGCTGAAGACCCACGTCGGTCACATCGCAACCCCGGTGAGCGTCATGGATTCAAGGGCAGCGTCGACTTTCAAGCCTCACCGGCTCGCGAGCACGCTGCGTCGAACACGCATCACACTGATGATACACGGTGTTACTGAAGGCTTCTACTGGGTAGCTGAACGTCTCCTCGATGTCTCTTCTCAGAATGTTGTCAAGTGCAAGTCTCCATGCTACCAGCCCAAAGTGATCCAAGTGCCCATCAGTAACCCCCTCAACACAGAAGCCACGTTCAGGTAGGAGTCACTGTCCATGTGCACGTGTCCATGCATGTACAAATTAGAATGAAAATGCTGTATGCTTTTTAATCCTTTGTGTTGTATTGCTTAATTCAACCGTGTGTGTGTGTGCATGCAGGGTAGTGCTGGTGGAGTCTCTTCTCAACCCGCTGGAACCTCAAAAGAAAGGGTGCGTCCTCGTTCAACAGACCTCCGAAGCCATGTAACACATTCACTGCTCATAGCGTTCACACACACACACACACACACAACCGAAGACATACACTACGGTTACCACCGGAGATCCCTTCAAAGCCAAATGTTCCGGTTCCTCCTCATCATCATGCAATTGACGATGAGGATTTGAAATGGGACTGGGGTGATCAGTGGTGCAGCTGTATCAGGTGGAGTCGTCTGATAGTAAATAATTATGAAGGATCAGGATTTTGTATATTTTGTTCTCTCCTCCCTCTTTTAGTATGAAGAAGATGACCTCAGACGGGAGCTGTGGGGAGGAGCTGAAGTGCTCAGTTGTCCGTAAGTAACTGATTGGTTGGTGCTTCTGTGTGAGCACACACCCTGTATTCACGTCCTCGAGGTTGAGCTCCTTAATAATTGTGTCCGTGGTTCCCCAGATGGTGGAGACAGCGAGTTCATGAGTGCAGTGGGGAGTGTTTGTCTCAAGTCTGGCCAAGAAGACACTCTCAGCATCCACTACCTGCCCTTCTGCCCTGGCACCAAGTACTGCTCTGTGCTGCTCGTTTGCCCACAGGTCTGTGTTCCCTCTAATATTAGTACATTTCATTTGTAATAATTGACTTTTAACTTGCATTTGTTGTGTTTGGGTCGCAAGTACACCACAACTCCATGTTCCAAATAGGACTAAATGCATTGGTTTTCTAAAAAAACAGATAAAAGAAATCCTGTGATTCTCCCGGCTTTTTTTTTTTTCTCCTTTCGCTTACAGGATAGAAAACTATCTCGATCAGATTTAGAAAACTCATCACCAGATTTATTATTGGAAAATATAAACGACCACATATAGATGCAAGAAATCTTCACATTGAATAATTGTTGGAAAACGGAAGAAGAGAAGGAAGATGCAATTCATACTCTCTTCATTTTGGAAGAAATAAAAAGAGCCATAAGTAAACCTGCTCCAGGGAAAGATCAGATGTGCTTCATCATTTTGAACCATCGGTCTGATTTAGCTTTAGAGGTGATTTTGCATTTGGATAATAAAAGGAAAATTACCCAGACTTTGGAGACAAGCAGTTGTAGTACCCATCAGGAAACCGGGAAAAGGTCCCACTAATCCAGACTAACGTATTATTTGGCATCTAGAAATCTTAGATATCAAAGTGGATTTATAAAAGGAAGGGGGACAATGTCTAGAAGCAGAGGTGAGGAATGAGGTCGTGATAGCAGCTTTTCCACATAACATAATAATTTTATGTGGAAGAAGTGTATGATTTACTGTGGAAAGAGGGTATATTAATCAAATTTAAAAGAGGTAGGAATGTGGAATATATATATATAACGGATAACGGAGCTAACTGCTGCATTGAGTTACATTATGGTGCGTTCATGCTCAAAACAGTAAAGAGTATTTGGCCAAGGGAAAGTACAACGTCATGATGTGTTCAAATGTGACCTTGTAAAATTCAGTTTTTGGTGAGAAACTTCAATAAATACGCTTGTTTGAAGTATATGTTTCAAGGTAATATTAAATTGATATAATGAATGGCCTTATCACCTGGTTAACTTCTTAACACTCACTTTAAGCAGCTGTTGAATCGTTAATAAAACTTGTAATGCCTCTTCAAAATGTTCACTCACTTTTCTTTAATCTAATTTTTGTTTCCAATTTCATAGATCCATGTTCAATTATTTATTTATTTTTGATTCTTAGGCCTTTACTTTGTCTCTGTCCCTCTAGGTGCTAGATATGGTGTATATGGTGAAGGCCACAGCAGAGTTGCCTCTTCCTTCCCCTTTCACTGCCAGGCCCAGTTCCAACATCGTCTCTGGTAGGAAAGCTGTCCCCCAAATGTTGCTTGTAAAGTATGTTAGGACATCAGCACAATCCAGGTCAAACTAAATGTTATATCCTTAGTTGTCTTCTAGAAAGGACACTGCAGGACACCAACACCAATTATTATGCTTAACTGCAGATTTCTCCACTGATGTTTCTCTCCAGCAATCTACCCAGCTGTGTGTGTGACGTTACTAAGCCTTCAATGCAAGGTGGGCCAGGTGTGTGAAGAGATGGTGCGCGTGCCGCTGATCAATATGGCCTGGGAGCAAGCTCTGGCCTTCTGGGGTCGGCTCAGCATGAGCACCGATGAACACAGGAGGCGCACGCTGACGCACACGCTGCACAGCAGCACCGTGAGGACAGCTGCGGCCGCACGCAAGCTTGTCAAACATCAGGTACACACATTCCCACCCGGGCAGGACCGGGAGATGTTCTCTCTGTTTACTAGCTGTCCCTCCTTTTCTCCTGTCTCTTTTTAGGCCCAACTGTTAGGAGAGGTTCATCCCAGTAAAGGAGTAGAATACAGCGTGGAGGTTTCTTTGCCACAATACTTTGCTTTACCCAACAAGGTTACAATACCTACAAAAGAAGACGCCAGCATACCATGGCAGAATCCTGCAGGTACACACACATACAATCTAAGTATGTCGTATGATGTCATGCAGAATAATAATTCTTTAACTGGTGTTATTGAAGAAAAATCTGATTCATTGTCAATATAGCGATCACATAAGGTTAAAAAAAATATGGTAAACATGTACAAAAGAAGCTTTCATTGAGCTTGGCAAAATAGGTGCAGCCCAACAGATTAGCTAGTTGGTGTGGGTAGGGTACCTTAAGTGTAATAGATATGTAGATTTTTCATGCTTTATTAGCCAGTACAAGCACTTTGGCTCGTTTCTGCTCTTGACCCCGGAGCAGGAGAGCGACTCGGAGTCCTTCTGGTCCCGTCTTCACCACCTGGGGAGCGTTTAAAAAACACATATCGGTTTGCTTTTCACGCGACATATTTGACGCTCTCTGCTGGCTGGTGGGAGTGTGCTCACCCGTCTACGATACCGAGAGCCTCACCACACATAATTTGTTTGTGTAACTGTCAACACTTGTCCTTTGATCGTCCACCTCCTCCTTTCGCTGAGCCTCCTCTTCCTCCGTCCAACAGATTGTGGCTGTGTGGACCTCCCAATACGCTTCCAGGCGGAGTCCGTGGGGCAATTCACATGTCGGGTGGTCCTGAGGTCCTCGTGTGACACTCGAGTCTTCATGCTAGAGGCGCTGGTCACTTCACAGGTAGATTATCAACTAATATTATAACTTAGTAAACCTGTAAGAGGTACATTCATTAAACACTGCATTGCTTATTGGTTCATGTGGTTTATGGTTAATTTGTGATAGCAAGGAGAATCCGTCCACTTGGACTTCAGTTCCCCTGCTCACCGTTCAGTCACGCAAGACATACCACTGTTGAGGAGCACGAGAGAATGCATTACTTGGTGTTTGCTGCTGCTTATTAATGGATTTCCTAGAAGCATTTCATTAATTATGACTCATTTTAGATGATACTCGCATAAGGAGAAACTGCTTTCTTGGTAATCCTGAATTGCAGCAACCAAAATGAATGTTTGAACTGCATCTTTGACGAATGATATCACATGACTGACACATTTAAAGTGTGAGGTTAGAAAGTAGATATAAAATAGCTCTTAATATATTGGTAAATGTTTAATAATCGTGAATTAAGTCAAATTATCATGCCATGTGTCTCACACAGCACAATGAGACCCACCGAGACTGGAGAATACAAGCCGAGGTGTCTGGTGAAGGATTCTCCGGCCCAAAGGCTATGGAAGTTCTGGCAGAACAAGAGCCCACTACCCACTCGCCTGTCAGCCTTCTGCACAATGCATCGTCATGGTAATGGTCTTTTTTAATTTTTGTGTGATTTTCTTTCTTTCTTTCTTCGGTGGCAACATTAGAATGGTAATTGATCCCTTACAGCAGCAGGGTATTGAAGTAAAATTCAGTGAGGTCCAGTTCGAAAGAATTCCTTCATGCAAAGGTCCGGAACATCACAATTATGTCAAATTTGCGCTCTATGCTTTGGTTCCATATGTATTGTAGCCAGCAGTTGTATTAACATCCGTATGTAGTCAACAACTGACTGTTAAATTAAATAAAGAATGTTCAATTGAATAACATCTAAACATCTCTTATTTCGAGTAGAATAAAGGCTGGATTTAAAACCGAAAGATTTTGAAATATGTGACACTTAAAATAGTCCTTTAATTTGGTAGAATTAATTTAACTGTATTGTCCTGCAGCTTTAAGGGACTTTATCTGTGGTTATTAAACCCTTTCTCCTCTCTGTTCACATCATTGTTGGGCAGTTCATTCATGCGTTAGGATTTTGATCATCTTAGGTTTATTTATCTTTACTTTTTAAAATTTTGGATGTGAGCCGGTACGTTTGCTTGAAAAAGATCTGGGCCCAGTGGCGGCTGGTGGAATATTTTGTTGTTGTGGCCATCCAATCAATTTCAACAAGAATCTGTGCGACCAAAAGTAAATGTAGAAAGATGTACAGGTCAAAGTACAACGGCATGAAACCTCACAAACTAAGAACATCACTCTCAGGCTACCGGACTGTCTCACTCGATGACTATAGGACAGGAGTCTCAGGATGTGTCCACAGCTGCATCACTCAGGACGGGAGCTACGCAGGAACACTTCACCAGCGGAACAAGCAGTCCACCAGGACGCCATTTGTAAAGTCATGCAAAGGCAGAAGGAAATCACCACGATGCTGGTGCAACAGCAAATGTCTGCTTCTTTACCACAGACATCATCATATTTAGCGGGGATCTGTTGAAGTATATTTCCTTCATTAGAACTTTTGAACCAGCGGTTATTAAGATTGTGTGTATTATCTTGAGCAATCCACCAGGGGGCAGCCTAGAGAGCTGGTACGGCGCTGCCTTGTATGACACCATGAAAAGCATAGCGAAGAGCAAAAGGACTTTTGAAAGAGATGCGACCAGAAGAAGAGAACAGTAGGAATGAAAAAGAATTAAGTGAGACGAGAGGAACAAGTGAGGAGAAGGATTGAAGAAGAGTAGTCAATTAAAAAGGAGAGGAAAGAAGAGGAGGTTAGAAAGCTGGAGAAATGGAAGTTAAAAGGAGAAGTCGAATAGCAGAAGAGGGACAGCCAACTTGAACGCAAACCTGCAGAAGTCACTTCTCCTAATCTCTCTGATGAAAAGGACCCGATCAACACCCAGCGGGAGAGGCGACCGGCTCCTCGGCCTCCAGGAAGGCATCAAGCTGAGAGTCCGAGGAAACAGGATGGAGAGACACGACAACCGGCACAAATGAACAAGAAAGACAAAGACAGGACTGTTGGAGCGGCCTATATCCAAGATTGTTCCGTCTCATTTTTAAACCCTGCCCCCTTTTGTGCGAGTACAAATGCATTGGTGGTTCAGTGGTAGAATTCTCGCCTGCCACGCGGGAGGCCCGGGTTCGATTCCCGGCCAATGCAATAACTTTTTACCCCGCTCCATTATGTTTATATGATTATTCGCAGCACAGAGTTGATTGAACTAAATCTTTTCTGAGTATGACATTTCAAGACTAGCAAGGAATCAAACCCAGGTCTCCTGCCTGTACATGTTGCTGCAGACTTGAGTCTTAACATCTGGCAATGTCAGACCTCACAGTATTGTGTGACATGGCTATTTTAGTTTGAGACTGTTGAGAGCTGCGCTACTGCCGTGTGAGACTATGCTCCTGAAGTGTCACGTTGCCTTTTTAATCCCTGCCCCCTTTCCTCCCCGTACAAATGCATTGGTGGTTCAGTGGTAGAATTCTCGCCTGCCACGCGGGAGGCCCGGGTTCGATTCCCGGCCAATGCAATAACTTTTCCCCCGCCCCGTTATGTACAGGCGCAAACGAGTGTTTTTATTTAGGCTGGTGTGGTTAAAGTAACCTGTGATTGCCAAAAATTTGCTAGCACGGCTCCATTTTGCTGAAAAAAAGTTCACTGTCCAATGTCCTTCAGTCACCGGATCTCAAGCTCAACTTTGGGATGTGGTGGGAAGAGAGTCTTTACCCTAGGTTTAAGAACGCATTCAAGAACGCGTTTCAGAACGCATTCAAGAACCCGTTTAAGAACACCTATAATAACGGTGCAATTAACCTGTTTTGCAATGAATACAACAATAAATTGCATCCATTGCAAAACAAATCCAATGCAGTGTGAGTCATCACGTTTTATTATGTGTGATAAAATGAGCCACTCTTAATAATACTCAATGTTGAGCTTTTATTCTGAAGGGCAACAGCAGGAACGCTGAACTCACGGAGACACCTGGCAAATCGCCAATAATCTCGGAATATCTGCTTCTTCCCTGGAGTCCTTTTGACTTCACGTCTCATAGGGTCCGAGAGACGTCATAGATTCTATCTGCCTGATGGATCGTCAAGGCCTGGATCGTGGAATATTCCTACTACCAACTACGCCACTGACCTGTTGAGACTCCGCCCATTCCTCCTCTACCTCCATCTGCCTGATGGATCGTGGAGGTCTGGATCGTTGAATCTGCCTACTACCAACTCTACATCCACTCTGTCATATTCATTGATTGTGTTGTTACTGTGTTTTAATTTGTGTGTAATGATTCCTTCAGTACACATTACATCTATTACACCTGTCCATCCTGGAGAGGGATCCTCCTCTGCTCTCTTGAAGGATTCTTCCCTTTTTTTTCATTGAAGGGTTGTTTCTGAGTTTTTCCTGATCTGATGTGAGGTTTTGGGACAGGGATGTACAGATTGTAAAGTACTCAGACAAATTGGTAATTTGTGAAAATGAAGCACAAAATTCAACATACTTCAACATTGAAGGCCATACGTTCTTTTTTTAACGGAAACAAGTTTGGCGATTGGCATCTTTTACAAAACAGCCCAACTCACATGGCCAATGTGGGAGTCGAACCCACAATCTTTATTTTATGATATTCAGGGTTGACAGGTTAATCCTAACTTTTAAAAACAGATGTAAACTGTGTAGAGACTGTAGATGTATAAATGAAAGGAAACAGAGCCATACAAGGGGTGGGATGGGGAAAAGTTTATGTTATGTTTTCTTTTTTGTTTTGTCTTGTTTTGATTTTTTCTCCTTGTTTTCATCTATATCCTTTAAAAAAATTGTTAATAAAAAATATATCTTTAAAAAAACAAACAGATGTTGCATTGGCCGGGAATCGAACCCGGGCCTCCCGCGCGGGGACCGGGGATTCTTTAGCTAAACGGCCCTAAACAGCTTCCCATTCATTCTCTATGGCGGTGTCTAAAATTGCCGATGTAATATATCTCTGGCCACTCGCAGAGGCCCGGGTTCGATTCCCGGCCAATGCGACATCTGTTTTTAGCAGTGAGGATCAGCGGCGAGTCTGTTCTAATCCCAATTAGTGCTTCAGTATGTGTTCAATAGGAAAACTACCTTTTTATTAACTGCAATTTTTTTTAACCAATTGACTTTTTTTTAAAAACAGTATAGGTGTCACAAAAGAAATGCCCAGTTTGAGGGGCGAACTCACGACCTTCAGATTATGAGACACCATTGAAGGCCATACATTCTTTTTTTAACGCAAACTAGTTTGGCGATTGGCATCTTTTACAAAACAACCTAACTCACTTAGCCAATGTGGGAGTCGACCCCACAATCTTCATTTTATGATATTCAGGGTTGACAGGTTAATCCTAACTTTTAAAAAGAGATGTTGCATTGGCCGGGAATCGAACCCGGGCCTCCCGCGTGGCAGGCGAGAATTCTACCACTGCAGCAAGGGGAGGGGTGGGATGGGGAAAAGTTTGTTATGTTTTTTTGGTCTTTTTTTCTTCTTTTCTTCCTTGTTTTCATCTATATCCTGTAAAAAAAAATTTAATAAAAAATATATATCTTTAAAAAAACAAAACAGATGTTGCATTGGCCGGGAATCGAACCCGGGCCTCCCGCGTGGCAGGCGAGAATTCTACCACTGAACCACCAATGCTCACATGCCACACATCTGGACATTCTACGACTCAGATCTCCATAACATTTGGATCAATGTCATATGAAGGTTGTGTATTCGACTCACATATGCAAGTGACCTGTTTTTTTTTGTTGAAAAAAAAAAGGTATCAATCCGAAAATTTTCTTCACGAAGAAAAAAACCCCGGATTGCCTTCAACGTGTAATATTTGTTGTATTTTGTGCCCTGTTGGCAGTAGATCTTAGTCGTAGAATGTCCATATGTGTGCCATGTGAGCATTGGTGGTTCAGTGGTAGAATTCTCGCCTGCCACGCGGGAGGCCCGGGTTCGATTCCCGGCCAATGCAACATCTGTTTTTAGCAGTGAGGATCAGCGGCGAGTCTGTTCTGATCCCAAAATTCAACATTTGTTCACCATTACATGTTCTTTTTCAACGAGAACAAGTTTGCTGTTTGGCGTCTATTGCAAAACAACCTAACTCACTTGGCCAATGTGGGAGTCAAACCCACAATCTTCATTTTATGATATTCAGACTTGACAGGTTAATCCTAACTTTTAAAAACAGATGTAAACTGTGTAGAGACTGTCGATGTATAAATGAAAGGAAACAGAGCCATACATGGGTAGGATGGGGAAAAGTTTGTTATGTTTTCTTTTTTGTTTTGTCTTGTTTTGTTTTTTTCTCCTTGTTTTCATCTATATCCTTTAAAAAAATTGTTAATAAAAAATATATCTTTAAAAAAACAAACAGATGTTGCATTGGCCGGGAATCGAACCCGGGGATTCTTTAGCTAAACGGCCCTAAACAGCTTCCCATTCATTCTCTATGGCGGTGTCTAAAATCGCCGATGTAATATATCTCTGGCCACTCGCAGCTCAGTGGCGCTGTTTTCAGAGTGAAGCTCCTCCGTCTCTCATTCAGTCTCTGCTGTAAAATGAACCGACTGCACGGATCTCTGGAGCTCTCCACCGTTATGTCAAACAGTAAGTCGTTCTAACTTATTACAATGAACTAACATGTAATGATAATTAGTCTTGACAGTCTCTTGTTCGCACTGTAAAGTTGGTTGTGTTTTTTCAGTTTGGTTTCTCCGTGTATGTGACTTTCTTGCGCTGTTGAAACGGGAAGTTAACGCGACATCATTTAAATAAATAATGCTGTCGGAATGACCATATCAATACAGTGGATATGACGTTACATGACCATATCAATACTGTGGATATTACGTTACATACACGCTGTGAAGGAACGGTAAACTCTAAACAGGGAGTCACGGTGCTTCTCTTTTTATTGATTCCCATAACTTCACTAAACGCGCACTTCTCCTCGTTTAACGTCACTGACGAAGCTTTACTTTAACATGTAGTTATAGTCACGTATATTAACTGCTCCACATGTATTACACTCAACTAATAAAGGTGTAATTATAGATTAAACTACCAGCAGCATATTAAAACATAGCAGTGAGTAATTGTAACTTTTACTTGTATTTATTTTTGAATGCAAGACCACCATATGGTGGTATTAATATTTCTAATTTCCCCGAAGTAGAAGTTCTGTATACTTTCTCCACCACTGTTAAAACAGAGAACAGCAGGCGGCGGGGGAGTTCACCTCCATGTACTTTTCCACTAGTTGTTCAAAGGGCACAGGAGATGGGGGGGGGGGGGGGTAGCCTGCCTGCCTGCCTGCCTGCCTGCCTGCCTCAACAAAGGACTTACAGTTCAGAAACTATATTGTATGGAAACAATGCCTGTCTATAGCGTATTAATATACTCTACTCTTTGTCATAACAGGAGAGATGAGCAGACATTTGTTTTACCCTGGGAGAATGGCAGTTCCACTCCGTCAGGGACCACGGGGATTTCCCCGCCAGGATCCCAGCGATGCAGCCAAACTGGGACCATGAGTTCCTCTCCCACATGAAGCATGACTCGTCTGGTGTCGACCTTGTTCTGGTCGTGTTTGTCTTTTGGTGTTCCACCTGGTGTCCTAGTGACTGAATCGACTCCGGTCCTGATGAGGGTACGTATCCGTCTTTGTTTTCTGATGTGCATGAAAAGAAACTGCTGTGCTCCTAACACCTACTTGCATGTGTTTGCTGTGTGTTTGAAGTCAAGGTGCTTCCCCTGCCTAGGTGACATAGTGATGACTGGCTCCTGAATATTAACCCATTGCAACATGAACACATGTGTATGAATGAAATATACTCTGTACATAATCATGTTAGAAACAGTCTGATTGGATTTGGCTGAACAAAGCAGGTGAAGTAAAGATACATTCTGCCTTTACAAACAGCAGTTTCTGTGTACTGTCAAAGTATAAATAACAAACAAAGGTTTTTCCGTTGCAGTACCATCTGCTACACAGGCAGCAGCAGCCAAGGCTCAGGGTCCACCAGGAGATGGTAAATGTATCAACATTGTGCACATTCACTGAAACATGATCTGTCCTGAGTCCACTGTGCTCATCTGAGTTCTGAACCAGGAAGTGATTCTTGTGTTTGATCCTTCTCTCTCGCAGCCCTGCATCTCCATCTGTGAAGTGACCTGAGCCCGTTACCCAGGAGCTCGTGTGTCTGATGCCAGAAGCAGCACGTCATCCGTCAGCAGAGCCGACTGTCACACTTCCTGGTGTGTAGTACTTTACCTTTATTTGCATCCTACACATATACACGAGTAGTGTACATCAAAGCCGTTGTTTATTCTTCAAAAACGTCATGGTTGTATACTAGATACTGCTGCAGCTCGCTGAGTTTCACCAACTACATCGTAGATGTCATGTTACATTCTGGCTTCATCTTGTCAATAATAATAATATTAACATGTTCAATGTTCTCTACAGTGTCAGAGGCGCTCCTGACTTCTCCCGAGACGTCTGCCGAGCCCGGTCAGTACTTTCCCTGTACAGAGACCAAGGCATGGAGAAGGAGATGACGTGGAGAGAGTTCCAGGCGTCTGCCTTCTATGAGACGGGAAAAACAGATGGGCCGTTGACAAGAGCAAATAAGAGAGATGAGCAGTGTTTTGTCATGTATATATCTTTTCTTATTCTAATAATTACATTCTTGTATTATATAAATTATATTTGTTTTACTATTTTTATTGTTTGTGTGACCTTGCACTATGGCCTGTGTGTTCAATATTTACTGTCCCTGTTGTGAATAAATATATTTCATGGACTAATGTCTACATGTGTCATTAATATGTGAATCATTATAGTGAACAGTAAAGACATATTTAATTTAAGTAATTGAAATTCAAATGTTTATGAGAAGAAAACTAATATGTTACATATAGGTTATAAATAAGTCAAGTACTGATATAATCTGTCTGCCACTGGGATAAAGTGACACTCCAAAAATAGCAAAGTAGGAAACACTTTTCTTGATAAACAGCCCAACTGAGTCTCGAACCCGCGTCAAAACGTGGCTTTTCAGGACATTGGACAGCGTAGATAATACTGCAATTTCATTGGCTGTCAGTGAGTTCCCACTATCCACGTCTTGCCCACAGGTGGCAGGCGAAAATTCTACCACTGAACCACCAATGCTCACATGCCACACATCTGGACATTCTACGACTCAGATCTCCATAACATCTGGATCAATATCATATGAAAGTTGTGGGTTCGACTCCCACATACGCAAGTGACTTGTGTTTTTTTGTTAAAAAAAAGGTACCAACCGGTAAATTTTCTTCACGAAAAAAATTATTACATGCTACACATCTGGACATGATACGTGTCACATCTACTGCGCTGACGGGGCACAAAATACGACATATGTTCCACATTGAAGGCAATACAGGGTTTTTTTTAAAGAAGAAAATGTACCGATTGTGGGTGCTGGCGCTGCATTATAAGAGGGGTGTTTATGTTCAGGGATGTGATGTTACGATTGAACCAGATGATCTCGTGTCCACCATTATACATTTAATCCTGGGGAAAATGTGTTTGAAGAGCAAACATTTAAAGGTATTTTTCCATTGTTACAGCCATCCACCTGCACAAAGACCAGATGGACCAGATTTAAAAAACTGAGTCGCCGGAGGATATGAAGACACACCCACATCCCACCTGTCCATCTGGAAAGAAAAGTGAGTATTCTTGTGCAGGTACACATTTATATATGAAAAAAAGATTCTTTTGGAAGCCTTTTGAATTTTGATCAATTGCTTTATGAATAATATAACATTATTTCCAATGCAAAAAAACATACATAACAGTCTGTTTATATGTTTCATTTTTCTTTCAGTGGGGACAGTTTCTGACATTTGCTATGAATGCCGCCACAGGAAATTACGATGGACCTGAAGGGTTTTTGTTTTATTTCATTTTGTAACTAAATTGTTGCATATATGTATATAAAACATTTAAAATCTACATAATCAGTTTGTGTCTAAATTCTTGTTTAACTTGTAAAACAAGAATTGTAAAGTAGTCAGAATTCAAGGAATTTCCTGAAACCGACAAGCAAAACAAACATTTCCCATCGTTGTTTTTGCATAAACACGTCAATGGAAATTAAGGATTATTCTAGGGCGGTTACCAATTAGTTTATAATGAGATCGTTGTACCTTGTGGTGTTTTTAGTTTTCTTCTATGGGATCACTCTTTTATTGGAAAATGAGATTTTTAATCTCAATGGGATTCACCTGGTTGAATAAAGATTTAAATACAGAAAAATAAAAATATTCCTGTGGGTACCTGCTGGTCTCCTTTATTCACTGTGATAAATCATTCTATGGAATCTTGTATAATACAAAGCAGCAATCCTATGTCAGTGTGTATCATTACATGTAATGTTTATTTAGTCTGCATTAAACTCATCCAACAACCACAATCTTTGGCCTCACAGATGATCTTCAGCAGCACCTCGGAACAGTCTTGATGTTCATGTTGGATGGCCTATGTCTCTGTTTACTTACTGCAGTTTCAACATTTTGTAACCTTTGGAATCAGACTTCAGAGTGGAACTTTCCCATAACTCTCTCCTTTACAGGTGCATGTTGTGTGTTTATGAATAGCTGTGATGCTGACTAGTTTGAAGTGCCTCGACAGGCGTGTCTCAACTCTTCGACTTATCTTTCGCTTCGTTCTGGCAACCTGTCAGTCATACCTGTCCTGCTTTTATAATTAAAATGAGAACATTTTTGCCAGAAGGTAAATACAAAAAAGATAAGTACATCAAAATCAAAGTGTTTTTTGATGCGTACGATTTGTATTGGTGGATTTATGTAATAATGGCTGACTTCTACCCAACAGAAAAGGCAAGCTGGTCCTATATGAGGAGATGATTTTGTGTCAGGACTTGCTTTGCATTACATGTCAGAAATGGTTAGTGTATCCCTTCCATCAAAATGTTATTTGAATACATAAAAAAGAAGCTGGAAACTTTCTAAAATAATAAATCATGTTTTTGCTATGAGAAAATTAATCTTACTTAAGTTTATAATTGTAAAAGAGTATATTTTAGATAATGATTTCAAGTGTTACGTATTAAACAGAAGTAAAATACTTCGTCTTAGTGCTGCCTTCACTTGCTTAGTAAATATTGCAAAACAGAAAGTATTACCATGGACATTTGTGTTCAATTGATAATTTCTACATTAAACGCCCCATGTGTTAATGTTATACGTATCCTAATAATAAAAAAGATTAATAACAGATTAAATCGCTAAAAGAAACCAAAAGTAAAATCGCTATTTCGTACATTCCGATTTTTTCAAAACGAGCTTGAATGTTACACCAGTATGACGAAATGGGAAGAGATGCGCATGCGCAATCGCAGTGTTTGCATTCCTCCCTCCCTCCTCTGACAGGTCGGTAGCTGCTCACCGGCGATGAGACAGCAAACACAGCGAGACGCCTCGAGTATGGACTTAGCGGACGCTTTTCACCAAAGACCGACATTATTTAAACACCGCTGTCTACTTACGACAGACCGAGTTTAGTCCTCGCCGGGATTATTTACGTTTTGGGGAAGAATAAAAAGGATACACGATGTCCCGGGAGAGGAGTCGATGCGACGGCTGATTTCCTGCGACACAAGACGCCTCTCGCGTTCACCGTGAAGACCACCGGAGTACACTCAACCTCTCCTCGGCTTCACCTGTACGCGTGTACGTAATTGTGACACTGACACCTTTAAAAAGCACACGTCACGGGACACACGGGAGTGTGGAGGAGCGCGGGCTAAATTTAGCATCGAGCTAACCAACGGCTTCTTTTGTTTATTTAATTCGAGTCGCTGAATGCAGTGTTTGTGAGTATCCGACGCGGGGCAACACGTCCGGGAGGAAGAGGCACGTCGTTTATCAGCTTGTGTTTTGGGGTAACTGCATCCGGGGACGTTGTTTTTCGGTTTTTAAAGGACGTAAATGATCTGACTTCTCACTCATGGCTCGTTAGTATCGCGCGCACTGCAGCTGACCCCAGCTAGCTCGCGTCTGCTTCAGCTACAAGGCGGCCACTTATCGGCCTTTCGGAACTCGTCGAGGTGAAGATGAACCACCAGGACTTCTCTGGAGACCCGTCCGGGACCGGGAGTCGGAAAACGGCTTTCCACTACCGGAGAGGCAGCAGCGGGGGGCCGGCCTCCAGCGGAGCCAACGCGGGCGAGGACAATCCCACCCAGGCTGGATCCAGTTCTCCCGGACTTCACCACCAGCCCCTGTCCCAGGTGGCTGGCGCTCAGGTGAAGAAAAAGAGTGGCTTTCAGATAACCAGTGTCACCTCGGCTCAGGTCAACGTGAGCGGCAACAACAGTCTCGCTGATGACACCGAGAGCTACGACGACATGGACGAGTCGCACACGGAAGACCTCTCCTCCTCCGATATGCTGGATGTGTCCGTGTTCAGGGCCACGGACGCCGGCGTGCCGGAGAGAAGCTCCTCCGACGAGACGCTCAACAGCCTTCACGGGGTCGACACGCCTGGAATCGCGTCGCCCAACGAGCCTCTGCACCCTCAGGCCATCCCTCAGGGCTCTCAGCAGCCCACCGCGATGGTGAACGGGACCATGCACCATCATTATTATCCTCAGCAACACAGCCAGCCTCACCATCATCACTCTGAGAGCCTTGGAGGAGGCGAGCCCTCCGCCCCGGCTCTTCCCGTGGCTCCCGTGGGTAGCTCCAGCCCGTCTCTGTCCCAGAGGTCACTGATGTTGGATCACGGTAAACCTGCAGGTGGGACAACCCAACCCCCTGTTGTCGGTGGGACACCCGCCGATCCACAGCTTCACGGCAATGTGATTGTTTCTAATGTGTCTGCCGCTGCAGGTCCTTCTTCTGGGCCTGCAGGTTTTGACAACACCAGTGTGAGCGGGCACTCGGCTTCTGTTGGAGGAGGGACGGGCCCGCCTGCCGCCGCCCTCAACACTCAAACCCAGCACACACAGACTGCTACTGGCTCTCGTTTTAGGGTGGTCAAACTAGACACTAACTCTGAGCCGTGCCGCAAAGGAAGATGGTCGTGTACAGATTATTACGAAAAGGAGGTTCCGCATCAAACTCCGATCGAGGCACCGAAAGGTGTCGAGGTGGCTGTAGAGACCGATACAGGTAACGCTCTGATTGGTCAGGGCTTTCCTGCCGTACAGCCACCGCACACGCTTCAGCCCTACCAGCAGCCGAGCCAGGACTTCAATAGTCCACAAGCCGTGCAGAGCCCGCCACAGGGGCTGGCCCAAACCACGCCTCTGACCTATGTTTCTCCCCAGGAGGTTGCTGGCGGGGCCCACATGCAGCATCCCGTGGCTTCCGTCACGCTCCCTCCAGCAGCACCACAGGCCGCTGTGAATCAGCCTCCCCCTGTAATACCCCAGCAGTTTCCCTATTCTGTGGATCCCCAGGCAGGTTACCCCGCGTCCCAGTTCCACGCAGGGGTCGCAGCTCCGGGAGGCGTCCGACAGCCGGACTTCATCCAGCCTACCGCTCCCTTCCAGACCCAGGTCCAGCCTCCGCTGCCGCATGTCACGGCGGGAGTCTCCATATCGCCGGTTCCAGGGGGCGCAGCACAGCCACCGATCGGCTTCACTCAGCAGCTGACTCATCCATCTGCACAGACCCTCCCGAATCAACCACAGCCACACATCCAGCCCCCCTCCACTGCTCGATTCCCTGGAGCGCTCACCTATGCGACCCACTCCATGCCTTTCGCTGCACTGCAAGCTGACCTCCAGCCTCTCCTCACCCTGGGTGGAGGGAGCTCCATGAGAACGTCCCAGCTGGAGGATGCCCAGAAGCTTCTGCTCCAGCACAAAGGCCTGCTGGGTTTGCCCAGGCTAGGGATGGCGGCGGGCGGGGAGGGCGCTGCGGAGGCCGGCATGGCCCACATGGGGATGTCGGCCGAGGCCAGCGCCTTCATGGTCGCCGCCGCTGCCGCCGCAGGCCTCAGGTCTCAGCACGCCGAAGGAGAGGAGGACAGGTGAGAATCTGTTTATTCTAATATAAAGTTTGCTTTGCAAATGAATGTTTTTAAGTAAACATTGGAGTTCAGGTTGCTTTCCATCGTAACATCACTTCACAAGAGCAAAGCATTGAAACAACCATGCATGATTGTACAACGCCTGATTTATCGTGATAAATACCGATAAAGGATTTGTATCCACCGCCCTGACCTTCCCGCTCTCCTCGTAAAACCTCGCTGCGGCTGGTTTTCAGCTAAGTTTCATTCAGATCCTCCGTCTCCTGAGGGTCGCTCGGCCGACAGGTGACGCCGGATGAAAAATGACTCACTGGGCCTGCTGTTGTAGAAACGTCTGGCTGGAGGAGAAGCGGTGCACTGCTGAGTCATCAGCAGTGCACCGACCCCCCCCCCCCTCCCACCACACACCCACCTCTATCAGCGCAGGACTCTTTGCAAGGCTGCATGTTCCCTGTTGCACCGTCCCCCCCCCCCCTCCTATCTCCCCTCAGGTTTAGTCTTTTATTAGACACTGGATCTGTTGATTTGCACCCACCCAGGGGAACTGTGCAGTGGTTTATTTATGTGCACAGTTACTCAATCCTATGTTGCTGTTATTTCCTGCTGCTCCAAAGCGGTTATTGCACATTATAGCAGGGTTCGTACGGTCATGGAAAACCTGGAAAAGTCATGGCATTTTAAAATGGTCATCTCCAGGCCTGGAAAAAGTCACGGAAAAAAACTTAAATCGTAAAAGTTTTGGACATGTTGGTATATTCACATGTTCATTTACGCCGAGTTTGAAATAATTAATATAAACAGATGGATTTGCACATAAAGAATAAACATTTATATAAGTGTTTAAAGGAATAAACATGAATAGAAATGTTTATTCTTTTAATCAAACTATTGTCTCATTTGTTTCATTTAAGGTAAACTACGCTTTGGAATTCTCATTTTTTGAATACAAAATTCTCTAAATTGTTCATGTTTATACCGAGATTTCAGTTTGGTCGTGGGAATTTGGTTAAGTCCTGGAAATCCATTGGTCAAAATGTGTAAGAACCCTGTTATAGTAACGCCTGGTTGGTCTAAATAGAGTAATTGCTCTTTGAAGACGACGTTTGAGTCCGTGCTGTCGAGACTGTTGAGGGTCGAGCTGCAGGAATCCGATGATCTGTCCCTGCGGAGAGACGCAGCGTGTTGTGGCAGCAGCTCGAGTGTTCCCGCCGTACTGCCCTGTGTTCTGGTTCAGCAGGAGTTTCATGTTGTGAGTACAACAATAACGCCGCAGGGTACGGAGGGAGTTTGACTGAGGCCTGTCGGCCTCACCCAAGAACCCATTGCTGAAACACAAAGCATCATTTTCAATATTGTCTTTTTTAATTTCGCTTTAACAAATGCAAACCATCTAAAGTTTGACGTGCAGACAGTCTCAAGTGTCCTGCTATCTCTCTTTCACTCGCTCATATCTGTGTATCTCTCTTTGACCCCTTGCACCATCTCGGTTCCCCTCTACCCTCCGTCTTCTTCTTCTCCCCGAATAATGACGCATTTACACCCGTGTTTACTAAAGACGGCAGAATGAGCTCACCGTGTCCACAGGGCCTGTGAGGCATTCTGGGTTTTCCTTCTACCTGTTTTACAGGGTTCATACGGTCATGGAAAACCTGGAAAAGTCATGGAATTATAAAAAAGGTAATTTCCAGGCCTGGAGAAGTCATGGAAAAAAACTTAAATCATAAAAGTTTTGGAAAAGTCCTGGAAATTTGTTATATTCACATGTTCATTTACGCCGAGTTTGAAATAATTAATGTTTTTTTAAAGAAAGACGCTCAAAATATAAGCCGGCGTTCGCTCTCGATACGCAACATTTTCTAAATGTTTCATGTTTATACCGAGATTTCAGTTTGGTCGTGGGAATTTGGTTAAAAGTCCTGGAAATCCATCGGTCAAAATGTGTAAGAACCCTATTTTTAAACGACCATGGGCGTAAAAACAACTACATTTACAATTTAACACCAACTTTTGAATGTTGCCGATGGATTGAAACAAAGTGCTTCAGATTTCTTTTCGACACGCATTGCAAGATAACACGAGAACCCCAAAATACTCTGTTTGCAACCATTGCTCCTCGCGCCTCAGGTGGAAACCCAGCCTGCAGGCCGGCGACGGGATAATTTGACTTTTTGGAACGCTGCCAGCATCTCTCCACTCGTGACTTTCACGCACACACTGAGTTAATCACACCCCTAGTGCTCGCTCTCTCTTTCTTTCTCTCTCTCCACCAAAAACTACAGAGGTCTTTTCATAAAGGTTTTAGAGAATGCATTTATGTATTGCTCACGACAGTTTGCAGCCGGGGGCAAAGAATGCACTGAAACTAAAAGATAGTCCTCTTTAAACTGATTTGGATGAGATAAAGAGCCGTTTCACCACTCAAGTAAACATCTACATCACAAAGCACTGCGTTTGTGAGCACAGTCTGCATCTTTCATTCTCATGCAGCATGTTTTAGCGAAAAATAATCCAAACAATACCTGAATATATTGCACGCTCTTGTTCGAGGCATTATTACGGTCATTTTCTACTCTGCTAATCGTTATTTCCTTGAGTGTCATAGTACATTTCATGTGATTTATTAGGGTAATTTATCCGTCTGACCATAAAAGTTAGAGGTGCAATCTCTCCTGATTATTTGTTCGTTCTGCACACACTGCTATCGGTTTCCTATTTACCTTTTTTTCAGTGTTGTGCGACTTCTTAAATGAAGTAAACGTGTGCAGCAGCAGCGGTTCAGGGGCCCGAGTTTACAGCCTGAATGCAAAGCGAAGGGATCAGTCAGTCCAGAGAGAGAGAGAGACTCCTGTGTGAGTCTTGAGACGCTGAATGTGTAGATTAAGGGATGACGAGCTGTGTAATTTTCATACTTTATGATATTCCTGTTTTTAAAAGTATTCAAGCTTCCTCTTCTTTTGGTTTCTCGCTGGTAAGATGAGTCTGTCTTCTAAAAAGGAAGAAGTTGGATCGGTCCCTCGGTCGATTGTCCGGACTTCCTCGTCCTCATAATTGATGACGTCACAGTCACATGTTCCGCCTTGTTTTCAACGTCGGCATGCGGCTGAAAGCGAGATAATAACCTGGGCGGTCATACAGGCTTCTGACATGTGACGTTAATATTGACAAGCCTGTTTTGAGTTTGCACTGCAGGCACAAAAGAGTGTTTACGAGGTGGAGGGAAGGAACTCCAAATATGGATTCTCGGAGCTGACCGAAGTTCACGTTCCGGGGGTTTCCATAGAAGCTCTCGACTTTTAAAGAGCGCTAACTCTTGTGATGCTGTGGGCCTTTGCTCTGGTGAACACGCCCCATAATTAGCTGTATTGTTCGTATACTCAATGACTAATGTAACAAAGACGAGATTAATGAGATTTAACGTTAGAATTGAAGCACCAGTGGACTGCGATGCCTTTGCAATCCAGCTTTATAGATCGTAGGTCAGATATATTTTGTTGGTTAATCTGTAAAATACATATTTCGACTCAAACCTTTACAACATTAAATGATGGTGGTCCTAATTGCATAATTAGGGCCACAGCCATTCTATCTTAACTGTTGATCAGATAAACTCAAATGTCTTTATCTCGGTACCTACCTGCACAAAACCTATATCCATGCTAAAGGAATATCATTTCAATAATGTTAACTTTAATTATTAATATAGGAAATCAGGGGTCGTTTTAAAGGGAAGAGATAATTATAAATATTCTAGTAAAGTACATGTTGTCCTCTCAACAAATGAAACCTGAGACTTTGCTGCGTGATTTCTCCTAAAATGTGTCTTACGTTTTATATTCTTTAGTTTACAGAATATTGCAGCATGATTGTGAACCCAGGTAGTTTAACTGAGGCAACAAACAGATGTTCTCTGTCTTTGTGCAGCCGGCTTGCATTTAGCACATCAAGCGTGCAATTATATTATATATATGATGTGTTGAGTGTCACATCTGTTGGTGGATGAAGTCTCTGCTCTAATCTCCTGGATGTCAAGAGCAGTAAATCCACCTGAAGCTAGTGGAGCGGCTTGTCTTTTTAATGCCAGACGACGCGTTTAAATCACGCTTCTGCTTGTCGTCGTTGTTCCGCCGTCTCGCCACAAGGGGGCGGTGTCTCTTCACAAATCCTCCCCGCCTGCTCAACAGTTGTTTCTCGTCCTATACCTGAACCTGTGCGAGAGGAGAATACCTGAGCAAAGGTCACCTGCCTCTGAAGCGACTGCAGGTGCGCTCGATGTCATTTCCTATGATCCACACAGCGGTGCCAAATTTCCCGGCCGCTTTGTTTATCTTTGACTGCATCGTTTCTGCTGTAAAATGCAGATCTTGTTTAATCCTGAAATATCTATAGACTGTGTCGTGGTTTTCATTAAGCCACGGCCGCTGTTTAACATTTCAAGTTGACCCCTGAAATAATCCCAATTTTAAGTGTTTAATTTGTCACACAGCCATTTTATGTGTGCATACAAAGCTTTTATAAACGCACACACACACATGCAGAAACCCTTCCTGCACGTTTGTAGACAGGAATGGAAGCAGGAGGAGAGATGATATCTGTTCTGATTCTAGCCAGACCTTTTGTATTTATATATGAATTAAACCTCGAGAGCAGTGACATGACATGCTGCAGGTCCCCGTTTGATTATATAACCGTCGCTATTTCTTTTTTAGATTTGGGAGATCCAAACGTGCTTCAAGCCTCTGTGTGTGTGTGTGTGTGTCTCTGTGTGTGTGTGTGTGTGTGTGTGGTCTTGATCTAGCTGCCGGCCTCGGTCCTCCTCTGTGTAAAAAACCGGATCCCGCCAGTTTCGCCCTCGCACACAAACGGGGACACGCGCTCGCCTCCCGGCGGGCTCGAGGGCGAGCGACGCGGAAGGCGGCCGGCGAATCACGGAGCGGCATGCGGACGGATGAAAAATATATATATCGGAGGTCGCAGGAGGAGAGAGGCGGTGAAACATTTGAGGAAGCACATAAAAAGCAGTCTGACATCACCCACTTATAATCCCCCCCCCCTCACTCTTTCCTAATTGCTTTATAAATCAAACCCTTTTTACTTTTCCGTTTAACGTACAGTTGTGGAAGGAGTTGGATCCTTTTCAAGACCACACACGGCAGCCCGAGCTCCGCTTTCACTCCGACCGCACGATAAAGTGAGGCGGAAGTGTTCCTCACACTCAGCTGACGTAATGACGCGGTCTCTTGCCATTGGTCCCTCGCGCCGCCGCCGATTGGCCGAGAGTCGACCGTCTCCGCGTCAGCGAGACGCTCCCCTCGGAAGAACTGCGAGCCCTTTGTTCGCGCGTACGCTGACCCCGGATCTGCAGGCGCGCGACGTAAAGATGGAGACGAGCTTCGGCACCTTTTCTTTCTTTTTTTAATCGCAAAAATAACTTCTTCGGGTGTCATTTTATTTACAGTGGCGTAAAGAAAAGACGCCGACCTCCACCGAACGAGGCTAGACCAGGGGCTTTGTGTCGGTGTGTCCGTCGTGACTACAACATGGACCAGGACTTGGTCCGGTCTGCCGTCGGTTGGGTGTTTCCCTCCAATCTCAACCGCCAGGGATAAACGCCACGTTCCAGTTCCTCAATTGATCCAGTCGGACCCACATTTACTTCCCTTTATTCGTGGCGCGATAACCGAACAGACTTCACCCTCCAAAACACCGACATCCACGCCCCACAGAGAACACGACTCCCCTTCACGCTCGGGGTCTCGAGTCCCGAAGCCTCGTGGCTGACGCTCGCTCGGTGAAAGGTGTGAAGGAGCGGCAGTCGGAGGTCAGTCGGCTCGAACTGATTCAATTAAAATGTCTGGGCGGACGACACAATGTTCTCCCTTTTTCTTTTGTGGCGAATCCAAACCGACTGATCAATAGCGCCGCGGTTCTTTCCTTTTGGGCTGCAGCTGCTCCTCTTGTTAGTTATCTCTAAAAAAAATCCAAAGTTATTCAGTTAAATATCACATAACCACAAGGAGTTTAACAAATACTCACTTTTTGAGATGCTGGAAACTCTTTATTTGACTGTTTTTGCTTTAAATAAGTTATTTAATATAATTGATTATCTGATATTGTGTCAGCTCTGCTTAAAATATTTAAACTTTTCACAGGCAAATGTTCTTATCTTTTACATTCCTTCTCGTGCTAGAAGGATCACCAATGTACTAATTAGTTAACGGACAAAAATAAAAGGATCTGACGTTTTATCATCGGCAACTTGAACATATTTGGATGTTTTTATACATCAAGTTTCATATTTTCTTACCCTATTATGCAAACTTACCAATTATTAGTCTTTTGTTTATTAAAAACACTTTAACAGTGTTTGTTTTAATGTCAGTTTGTGTGGATTGAACATTATATTAACTGTTAAAAGCAATATATATTTATGTCTTTTACATAACAGGGGCTGAACAACGACTTTGCATCATCCAAAATCTTGGCATAAATACAGAAACCAACTGTTTGTGACGGAGCCAAAGCAAACTGTGTGTGTGTGTGTGGGGGGGGGGGAGAAGACAATGGAGCCGCCGTCTCTCTTTCTTCTGTTGTCCGCAAATGTTTATTTACAAGTCGGTGAAAACAATGGAGTTGGTCCTCTGACATCAGGGAGACGTCCAGGTACCACGTAGAAGAACTTAGTCACTGAAGCTGGACTCACCTCCACCTGCTTCAGTGAAGCTGTGCAGCGACACCTGTGTACGCCTTTATAGTGTCTTATTGCTTTTTTTTAATGATAAGTTCATAGTCGATGCAAAAGTATGTTCAATATATGATGAACATTGTTGCTCAATTATATTCAACACGACTTGGTGACCGCAACACTTCATAATTCAGACCCTTTGCTAATTTATTAACGCCGTTTACTTGGAATTTTACTTTCAATACTTAAGTACATTTAATATCCAAAAAGAACAATGAATGTCACATACTTTAATACTTTTACTGAAGTAGTATTCCTTCAGGTCATTTTCCAGTAAAGGTACTTTCTCCACCGCTGGTGTCCTCACGTGTGTTAACACATGCGTAATAACCGACAGGTGGAGACATCGTCACAGTCTCATCACCTGCAGTCCACATTTAAGCGTGAAACAAACACCTGTAGGGCGCTACCCCCCCCCCCCAAAAAAAATCCGCAGTTGAACTGCCGCGTGCTCCTTGTGAAGCGGAGGTCGTCCGCTCCTCGGTCTGCTGGTGCAGCAGGTAGATGGGGACGTTGCTGAGATCGAGGGCCCCGCCCCCGACCAATCCGAGCGCGCGCTCCCCGCATGCATTATGCTAATGAGCCCGAACCGTCTGCGCCAATCACGCGGCCGCTGGCGCTGTCTTCTCCTGCCCGCTCCGCGCAGAGGGAGCCGCGGCGCGCGGAGCTGCAGCCGCTCGCTTCACTCTTTGTGCTCCGTCCCGGCTGCGAGCTCTCTGCGGACAAGCCGCTCTCTCCCCCCCCCCCCTTTTCTTTTCTTCTTCTCCTCCGTCATCCCTACTGCTCCACAATAATGCGCTATTTTTCTACTTTTATACCGCTGGGCTTCCAGTCGGAGCAGCCGAGGAGGAGTCTCCTCCCGCGGGTTTAACGCGCCGGAGAGCAATGACTTCCCAGTGTTACTCGGTGGCGATGGATCTCGGCGTTTGTCAACTGAGGAATTTCTCCATCGCGTTCCTGTCCTCCGTGCTCGGGAAGGAGCGCGCGTCCGTGCGGCTCGACGATAGGTAAATGTCACTGCGCATTACGGCGTCTCACGCGCACGGACCCACGGCTTCACGTCGTCGCCTCGTCAGAACCTCCATTTGCTTTGTTGCAGACTCTAAATTACAGAGTCTCCTCTTTCCTGCTGTTTAAAACAAATATTATTTGTAACTAGGTGTTTTGTTTAATTCCGTGTGTCGTCATCACGTGACGCCCTCGAGCTTTTTATTCATGTTTAATGTCTCATTCAGCTTCCTCTGAGCATCATGTGTGTTATAACCAACACATTGCTCCTCTTCCTCCTCCAGCTCCTCCGGTGCCAGTGTGGTGGCCATCGACAACAAGATTGAACAAGCCATGGTGAGCATCCCGAGTCCGGTGTTATGTAATCACGTCTGTTATGGTGATAACCTGAGATTATCTTTACGCTCATGTTGTGGAGGGGGAATCTCAGGGTGGAGGAACGAATGAGAAGCATGATGGTGCTTTTCTGTTTGTTTTTTATGACAAAATCCAACCCCAAATTCACAAAATAATATATATATATCTATAATTTGATGCATAAATGCACCTGCTGGTTTGGGCAACATGAGTTTCCTGCTCTGTCACAATTCATTCCGATGACCTCCGGCTCGCCGGCTACTTGATGTGGGCCGGGCGAAGGTTCACACGCTATCCTCTCTCTCTTTCTCATGCATTTACATACGTAGTCCCTCGCCCTCTCCCCCCCGCCCCTCCCTGCCCAGTGTTGCTAGGCAAGCAGCAGCCTCCCCGCAGCTCAGTATAAATAGCTCAGCCGGGATTGGCTCCTCCCACTCCGGTGCAGGAACATTTTGTTCCCTTCCTGCGTACGAGGAGGAGGAGGAGGGTCCACGGAGAGGGGATGCTCGGATGATTGAAGGCAAATCCTCCAGCAGGCTGGCACTGCTCCGCCATCGTCATTGGAGTGCACTGTGCGGCGTTATGCAGCGTTTCTCCTCCTGCTGCTCCACCTTTTGCCGAGGAGTTCCCGTTGTGACGACCGAGAGGTGGTGTTAAAGCACCGGCTCCACCGGCTGCCCTCACGGCAGCTTTCTGGAGGGTAGTTGTTGTTTTTAAGATAGTGTGGAGTCTTTCGAGTGTGTATGTGTACATATCTATTTTTATAAATGGAGTAAATGAAAATGTAGACGAGTCGATACGTAACAAATTCAAAAGGAAAGGAGACTGAAGATCGTTTAGAAGTAAAGAAGTGTCTGGGAATATTCTATTTTAATTCGACAGATAATAATTAGACCAATTATAATTCCTCAAAGTCTAAAGTTTATTTTTACATTTTCAAAATAACGACTCGGTTGAAAACTGTAACCGCGACATGTGTCTGATACGATGAAACCATTAACCTCACGACTTGTTTTAAACTATAATTTAAAATGACACAAAGTGTAAAAAAACCCATCAAAACATTTGCAGAAGAATCTCCCGATGTCTCTCGACTGTCCGCCGTCTTTGCGGTCTGGATGGCGTGTAACCGCGGCGCTCTCCTCTGTCTGCGTCCTCAGGACCTGGTGAAGAGCCACCTCATGTACGCGGTGCGCGAGGAGGTGGAGGTGCTGAAGGAGCAGATCAAAGAGCTGATCGAGCGCAACGCCCAGCTGGAGCAGGAGAACAACCTGCTGAAGAACCTGGCCAGCCCCGAGCAGATGGCTCAGTTCCAGGCGCAGGTCCAGACCGGCGGCTCCCCGACCGGCGCCGCCCCCCAGCCTCCGGTCCCGGGCCCGGCCGGGACCCCGCAGGTCCTCCCGCCCGCACAGAGCTCCGGCCCGTCTGCGTAACGCGGAAACTTTCACTCTGGAGAAACCCCTGAGGGAGGAAGAGGAAGAGGAGGAGGAGGAGGAGGAAGGAGTCTTGCCATACTGTGAACTGACTCTAGCATCATGACCGACTTTGCCCCTGAGCAAGGCACACTTTACACCGGAGGACGAACTTTTCCTTTGTTGCACATTTTAATTTTACTGAAAGACTTCGGAGTTGCACCGATGACCCGCTTCAGACGGTCGCCGTCCAGCGGAGAGCTGAACACAGGAAGGGGAGGAGCCTAACCCTTCGCCGTGCGACCTGTGGAAAGCGTGCCATCCTCTCTGCTGCCGTTCTCAACCCAGCACTGTCCCGCCAGCACCTGACGTTCTATCTTTTCTTTTCTTCATCTTGTTCTTCATGCACTTATTTTCTTTTTCTCCTCTTTTTATTTCAAACGACTTAAAAAAAACGTCAAACGAGACACGAGAGATATGCGCGGCCCGTCTGGAATGGGAGGCGAGAGCCGCGTTTCTTTCTTCGCCCGAAGACGACGATGTTGAGAGGGGCTCGAAAATAATTATGAGATGTGTATAGAGATATAAAAGTATCTACACTATCTATACGCCTCGTCACTTGAAGACCTCTCTGACCTCGCCGCCTCCTCCCCATTCAACATGTATGCAGGGAATCAACGTTATTATGTGTTCTTCTTTTTCTAGGGAAATGTTTTTGTTTTATTTGTCCCGTTTATGTTTCTCTTGTTGATGTAATTTAATGTCTGAGTGATGTGTAAAAAAAGTAATTAATGGATCAGGAAAAAAAGAAAGCAGGACGTGTTTCTAGGTTTGTACAGATTAAAAAGAAATTCCACTTAATTCTGCCAAGTGCCTGGTTCCTAACCATAGATACATATATATACGCTCTTTTTGTGGTTGTTTTATTCTCAATATGTATATACATGTACATATATATATATCTATGGTTTTGCCAGGTGTTGAACTAGCGGTGATGTCATAACTCAGGGCGACACCAGGATGCCGTCAGTCTGAACTCTCGGCCGACGTCGCCTCACGTCAAACTATCTGACTGCTGTACCGTTTTGGGGGGGGGGGAGACGTGCTACTTTTGTTTATTTTTTATGAATGACGATGGTTTTTTCTTTTCTTTGCAACTGGAGCGCCGAACACAACGACGAGCGAAATGGCGGGAAAAGAAATGAAAGGAAAATGCCTAGCGGAAGGATGTTGATGTCGTGCATGTTCCTCAGCCCATCACGAATGTGACGTTACAATCGCACTAGACAGTCGCACCTCAAATAAAAAATGAAAACAAAACGGTGAAAACAAGTGGACTCTTTTTCAACTGCACTTGTTTTAGCCACAGAGACACGTGAAGTTTAATTAGATCATAAACCCACAAACTGGATTTAAATCATGTGGTTCTCCCTCACAGAAATCCCAGTTACAAGCATGCATGGGCGTCCTCTATAGCAATCAGCGCGCATGCGCAGAAGTGTACCAGCACGTAAATATTGACTTAAACGCCGACCTCTCATTGGTTAGATACGACCGAGCCCCCTTCAGAGCCGTCTCACGGTTACTCCGCCCACTGCACGTGGCCCTGCACACTTGTCGGGGACGCGCAAACAGGAGCGCGCGGACATGTAGGACAAAGACGTCATGGTAAAGCGATTAGTCGCTGAACATTACGACGTGTTTCTGTGTAAACTGGGTTTAAAACCACCTTAAACTAGTATTTAGCTTAAGTTGTACAGAAACACGCCGAGACTTTTATATTATATTTATATTATATTAAAAGCAAGTTATTAAATGAATAATGGGTAACTGAGGAAAAGCAAACCCCTATTATATTCACAGAATAATAAAGTATTTTTTATTACAGCATTTAAATCTAACGCTTGTAAAAGTGCTTTACAATATAACAGAAAATATCAAAGTAAAATCATACATACATTATCTATTATAATACATACCAACATGTACATCTATGTAATTAGTTCTGCTGGGATGTTAAGTATTCATGTAAAACTTAAGATCTGATTACTACACGTCGTTAATCTCCTCCCGACATGTACAGATGCTACAGTGCACGATGTGCAGTATTTGTACAAGAACATAATGTCATCATGAGGTGACCATTTATGCTGTATGCTAACATGAGTGCAGTTTAAAAGACCGAAAAACCACAGCAGTCTAAATATTGAATACAATTTAACACGACTGAACATTGTAATCACTTTATATGTAATAATATAATAATGCTCCCATATGCAGCAATAGACTGTAACACTAGGTATAAACTAACTATAAAATGTGTCATGGTTTATCTTGCAGTACTTTTGAGGAATATTTAAGCACATAAATGCACATTTTACACTGAGAAAGTGTCAGACTTTAATTTTCAGGGCCAGATTTTGACCTCGGGGTGCAGCTCACTGTTTCTGCTCAGTATTTTTAGCCGGTCTTTCTGGGCCGCCGCACACAGGAAGCCCGATGAAAGCCCGTTTCAATGAAAGTAAGCCGCTTAATGTGTTTTTTTTTTTTACAACTCTGTTGGTTAGAATTTGACCTGCTAACATGCAGGCTTCAGTTTGGGGTGTCCTGGGAATGTCTTCAGACGGCCTGGACCCGCCCCCCGGCTCGGTCCCAGAAATACACTTCATGTTCATACACACAGATAAAATCCGAACCTCACTGCGGATGAATCCAGATTGTGTGGTTGAGAGCTGAGGCAGGTGACCCCGCAGCAGGTGAGGTCACCTCGAACTCACACACCCAAATAAAACTGTAAATACAGAAGACTCCTCGACCCTGAAGGGAGCTGGTTAGACCCTCTAAATGTTAAACTTCGGTCCTGTAGTTCAACTCATTTTGAACTACAAATCCCCAAATGCACGGTTTTGACTCTGGACCGCAGCTCGTCGGAGTCATTATTTTATTTTATTTTTCTCCATTTCTCGACCTCATGATGTTTTTTTCCCACCAAAACAAAAAATGTGGTTAAAAAAAAGTGGGAAAATGACAAACGCTTAATTCGACGGCCCCCGTCTTCTCTTCCAATGCGACCGCAGCTCGTGAGGTCAGACTTCGTTTCTTAATCTGATGTTCTCCGCCCAAACAAACAGAACGTCTGCGGTTTACTGTCACATGCACACGCACACACACTCTCACACACACACACACACACACTCAGTATTTCATGGGGATGTTATTTGAGGCTCTCCAGTCGGGCCCTGTCCTTGTCCGTCCTCCACCCAAAGTCACATTCTCCCGGCGGCCCGAGCCCCCCAGAGCGAGCGCCCTCTCAAATTCCCAAACAAACCGCAGACGGAAGCGCGGCGAGAGCGCGAGACCCCCGCCGCTGGCGCCCCAGTGGGAGAGCGGGGGGATTACGGGGGATTACGGCCCTCTCTTATCCTCCACTTTTCCTCCCCTCGGCACCTCTTCTCTCTCTCTTTACGAGTTGTCACAACAAGAAGAGTCGTCCCCGTTAGTCCGATCCTCAACCTGGAGGACTCCTCTTCCTCGCGTTACCGCCCGGTTCTACTGGTTTCTCGAAGTTTCACCGTGGCGTGCGAGCCGAGATGATTTAAAGTCTGGAATCCAGCGCTCGTCACGCCGTGTGATTTGGTGAATCGTTGCTATTCTGCCTCGTTTGTTATTTAATACTTTGAGGACAAGAATGTATCTAATTACCAGACAGGCAGCTGGAGCTCTCAATGATTTGAATACTTTGTTTGTTTTGGCTGCTACACACACACACACACACACACAGTAGACTGTCTGTGCAGCCAGCCAGTCATTAGCTGACACATCAGGAGAGACGACAGCGTGATGTTCCCTCTAGCAGCTCTCCTCCTAATCGGGTTGTTTACGACGCGGCCGTCCCTCGCTTTATGAGAAGGAACGCTCGGAGGACTTCAGTTTACGGGCCAGACGGGAAAATACAGCGAGCGATCCGCCTGTTACGGAGATCCAGGGCTTCGGCCACTGGAGAGAAATATTCTGCAGGTGCAGAATAAAAGTTAACAGAGACACCCCGTGTTGAAGCGATGTGCACGAGGCTTTGCATTCCTACGCCTGAAACCCAGCGGCCATTGTTCCTCAGATTGCAAAGACCTTCGTGGTGAGGTACAGAAATTCTGCCTCCGCCATCATCGCAAACTGCAGCACGGACAGACGGACAAGGGCCTCACACCGTGGCCCCGGCGGGAAGGGATGTCAGAGGAAGAAGTCTCCACCTCGAGGAGGAAGAAGTCTCCACCTCGAGGAAGGAGAAGTCTCCACCTCGAGGAGGAAGAAGTCTCCACCTCGAGGAAAGAGAAGTCTCCACCTCGAGGAGGAAGAAGTCTCCACCTCGAGGAAGGAGAAGTCTCCACCTCGAGGAAAGAGAAGTCTCCACCTCGAGGAAGGAGAAGTCTCCACCTCGAGGAAAGAGAAGTCTCCACCTCGAGGAGGAAGAAGTCTCCACCTCGAGGAAAGAGAAGTCTCCACTTCGAGGAGGAAGAAGTCTCCACCTCGAGGAAAGAGAAGTCTCCACCTTGTGCGACACCATGTAACCCGAAACCACCGCCATATCCTGAAAATAGCCTGAACGTGACCCGGTTAAGAAAAAAACAGCTGCCTTGCCGATCTTTCGGCTCAAACCTGGTGTGTTTACATGATTCATGCTGAATAAAATGCTGAAAAAGTTCACCCCCCTTTTTTTTGTTGCATATTCATCACAGCTGGTGAGTTTGAGCAGCTGTGCACCAAATGCAGGCCAGTGAACACGCGCTGTTTGAGGTCTGAGGTGAAGAGGTCAGAGGTCAGAGGTCGGCTTCTATCGGCTTCCTGTTTGCTTCCCGTTTTGCGACGGGAAGAGAAATCGCCCGTCTCCTCGTCTCACCTCACTGTCGTTTCCACTTCCGCTATCTTTTTGAAAAGGGCAGTGGGAAGACGTGCAAATCCAGCATCAACTATCGAAGTGTCATTACGATTGTGGTTTTCTTTCTTTTGCATTTCGATGTTGCGTCAACAGGAAATGAGCAGAACACACACACATGTAAAAACGACTTTTTTTAAGTCACAACTTGCAATATCTGAGGAATCGTATAAAATATTTCCCCAATATGAAGGCATAAATAAAAAGTGACACGTGCACACCAACTGTCCCGGCCTTATAAATGATGACATGGATATTAAATCACTGAATAAATCATTTGCGGTGGTGCTCCGCCTTTCAAACGAGCGCTTTCATATTAAATCACACTTCCATTTAATTATTTACCGCCACATATGAAGCAGTCTGGTGTCTGACCATGAAATGATTTCCTCCTCCCGAGAAAGAAACGTGACGTGTCCCTTTAAACTCTTCCCTCCCGTGCAGCCTCTCTTCTACAGTATTTCATCCCTTAGTCGTCTCCTTTGTTCCAGTAAGTTTGCACAGATATGAACACATCAATCACACCTCACACTAAAAACCTGTCGCCATTGCATCCCCCTCCTGAAGTTCAATTCTCAAGGATTCACTCACACAGCCTATATTCTAAATGATATGTGGGTATAATCTAAGGAGTGGAGACGAAATAATCTCCCTCCGAAAACTTGAATCGCAGCACGTAGATGCAGAGATAGAGTATATGCTGAGAGAAGTACAGGGTGTTCTAGTACAGATTGTATAGAGCGGACACGGAAAAGACAGACGATGACATTATTCCCCCGTCCGACAGACGCGTCTCTTTTGGTTCTCCAGTTTGAAGGAACACGTGCTCGGTGTGCACATATCACGGTTTACAAGACATTCCCGGGGGGAAAGAACACCTGTAATAAGAGAACGTAGATAGTGGGAACTGTACTTGAGATTAAATGGATTCCTTTCTTTAAATGATGTGTTTTCAGGCTGAGAATGTGGATGTTATGATTAGGATATTATCATAAAACACTAAATGTCAAGATTAAATTAAATTGCGGTGATAACATGAGAACTCGGAGTAGTTCTACGGGTTGACTCCTGTGGAAATATACAAATAATATTAATAATAATAATATTCATAATATTTATATTATTATATTAATAATATTAATATTATTATATTAATAATTCAGACTTCTATAGCGCTTTGAATATGAAGCCCCCCCCCCCCACTCATTCATACGTCCTCCCTCTCTCCTCTTCAGGATCGTGTTTCCCTCCTTTATCCAACACTGACACACAAATGCTGTATTTGTAACGTTAGAAATGTGGGAGTTGAAGCCGAGCGCAACTCACACTGACTCAAATGTACACAACGGTGCACACACACACACACTGAGGCTGTGAGGGCAAACAAAGGCAAAGGAGTGGGGGGGCACAATGTGCAAAATACTTGGAAACAAGACGACCGCGGCGGCGGACCTTTTAGGCCCGCAGGCCGCTCTCCGTGTAATTTGTCGTTCGCCCAACACAAAGTGTCAGAGGAGACGAGACAGTGGAGCGTAAAGCGACATGTTTTGGGGGCTTGACCCCGGAGGGCGTCTCTCACGGCGTCGTGAGGTCACCAGCAGGTGCTTCATTGTTTACCTGCACTGGGTTTCACACTGGGACTGTTTCTGCTGAACTCTCATTTTAAAAACAACACGGCCTCTGACACGAGGCGCCGGGCGGATGTCGGCTCAGGTCGTCAACTTTGGGACATTTTTGTCGAAGGCTGTTTTTTTTAATGAGAAACATTATCTGCATACATGAGATCGTTAATGTTTCTTTCTTGTGAGCTTGCTTTTATATTTAAAGAGACCAGGATGTAGACTGCTCCTTTCCCAGAGGAAATGACAGCGATCGTCTTCCTCATGCGTGGACTCGCTCTCCTCGTGTACACACACCGAATCCCAGAGTCTGGAGAGGATTGGAAAGTCGTGCTGTGTAATTTGAGGTCTTAACTAAATATGATTTTAGCTTTTTATTCTTCCTGGAACAGAAACTGCTGTCAAAGGCATCTGAGGTCAAGTTATGAGTTGATTTATGCGACTTTGTGCTCTTTCTCTGGGAAATATTGTACTTACAGTGTGTCAGCTCGTTACTTTGCAAACTAAGCAAATAAAATACAATTTCAGTCAGAACAGAGTTCAAGGTGTGTCTCCAGATGTCTTGTTGGTTTAACCAACAGAAACATTCAGTTTACTATCATAGAAGAGTTCAATATAAAGTCAAATCAATCTTTTAACCATTAATTAATGGTTTTATCTCGACATTAAACCGCCCACCAGGAGCCCATTTGGCTTCCATAGTGTCGTATAGATAATACCTGTGTGTTCTTAGTGTTGGGAACAGAGTATTTCTGAATGTTAGTTCTTCCTCCTTCAACACGATGAGTGCTGGAGGATTAAAAGGTCCGAACAGCCTTTACAAAAACGACTCGCTGCCGGGCGAGGAGCACTCCGCCCGCCTCCAGATATTAGATAGATAGCAAATACATATCAGAATACTGTATATTTATCTCTCTTTCTATATATATATATGAAGCTGCATGCCCCCCCCTCATGTAATAAATGATGTGAGCTGGTTTTAGGATAAAGACTTGCTGACCGTGTCCTAACACGCGTTTTGAGTGGGCCAGCCTTGGATACCATTACATCGTGTGCAAGTGTGTGTGTGTGTGTGTTGCTCAGGTAGCAGGGCGGGGCTCCATTATAGGTCTGTGTCTGTGTGTGTGTGTGTGTGTGTTGCTCAGGTAGCAGGGCGGGGCTCCATTATAGGTCTGTGTCTGTGTGTGTGTGTGTGTGGGTTAAAGGTTTCGTTTACTATGTCTATTTTTGTCTGGGGCTCTTTCCTGAAGTTCAACGAAACCACTGAGTCATGTCACGCGATCGACTCATCCCACATTCCTGATGCAAAGTCACGCTCCCACCCCGGGCCGGGTCTGAAGCCGGGCCACGCCCGCCACGGCACACCTCCGCCCGGTTTCTGTGTACAAGAGGAAGGGCGCGGCTCTCTGCCTTTGGGAATCGAACGCCCTCGCCGCCCGGTGGGCTCGCGTACAGTCGGAAGAACTAAAGGAGACGCTGAGTCATCGATGAAAACAATCGGTTCACATCGCAGCGACGTGGAAGTCGGGTGAGGATGTTTTAAAGTTGGCCTCGAGGGCAGCGGGGTTTGTGGGTAAACTGGCGAGCTGGTGTCGTTTCGTCTAACGAGGACCGGCGGGGGCAATCAGAGGCCGGCAGAGTCACAGGGGGAGTCCCCCGAGCCTTCTGAGGGATATCCCTCCTCACCTCTTTTTAATTTATTGTCCCCCCTCCCGTACGAACCCTTCTCTCGAGTTGCCTGGATGACTTCACAGAGACAGTAATCACTTGTGCAAACAAAAGAAGCTAAATAAACTCCCCGGGGCCCGTGTGGGTGAAGCCGCGCTCAAGTCGACTGAGCCGTGGCCCGAGGCGCGCCGAGCGTCTGAGAGAGAGAGAGAGAGAGAGAGAGAGAGAGAGAGAGAGAGAGAGAGAGAGAGAGAGAGAGAGAGAGAGAGAGAGAGAGAGAGAGAGAGAGAGAGAGAGAGAGAGAGAGAGAGAGAGAGAGAGAGAGAGAGAGAGAGAGAGAGAGAGAGAGAGAGAGAGAGAGAGAGAGAGAGAGAGAGAGAGAGAGAGAGAGAGAGAGAGAGAGAGAGAGAGAGAGAGAGAGAGAGAGAGAGAGAGAGAGGTTCACTTGGGGCGTATTTCAAGGGAAGGTCTTGTTCTCGGAGAAGCATTCCTCTCGGGTGTGACTGAACGGCTGATATCGAAAGAGGAAAACGTGACACACAAAAGCTCACACACACACACACACACTTGGTGGAGGTGCAGCGCCACTCACCAGCTGCTGGGTGGGAGTCGGTTGGTAATCACTATTAGATATCAGCAAGGTGTCTGGTTGCATAATAGTCGGAGGCGGAGATAACATGAAAAGTTTGGTTTGCCTTCTTAGAAGATGATCTTAATTGAAACCTGGAAGCGTCTCACACGCCTGTGGCTCACGCAAAAACACAAATGTTTCTTCTATAAAAAGGTTTGCAGACAACTTCTTCCTCTTCTACCTGGAACAGAACCCACATGAACTCTCCTGAGAAAGCAGACGCCCGACTTGTCGTTGTAAACATTGAAATGTCACAGACTGACTTTCAATTCAGTTTATGTGTATAGCCCATTTTCACAAATTAGAAATGTGTCTCAGAGTGCTTTACTATCTGTACACATAGACATCCCTGACCTTTGACCTCACATCGGATCAGGAACAACTCCCAAATATCCCTTCAGGGGGTAAAAAAAGTGAAGAAACCTTCAGGAGAGAACAGAGGAGGATCCCTCTCCAGGATGGACAGAACAATAGACGTCATGTGACCAGAAGGAATCATTACACACCAATTAAAACACAGTAACATCAAAATGCAGTTTAGATAATTCACACGACCAGAAAAAAAGGAAGCGCATTCCCACGATGCCTCAGCTGTTCGGTTCACACCTCCACCCCAAGAGTTCAGGAATCTGTCACACAACACATCACACGAAGCACGCACACGCACATTTCTCACGCGCTCTGAGTCAGCCGTGTTCCACACACACACACACACACACCACACACACACACACACACCTGTGAACCGCCGTAAAGCTGCCAGTCAGAAATATAACTTGTGTAAGAACTATCATCAGAAGTGAAAGACTCACACCGTATGTATTCAAGATGCAGTGTGTTGACGTTTGAGCTCGCTGCCTCATGAGAGACAACAACAACAGGCTTATGTGAAGATGGATTTATAAGGAAGTCAAATAATTGTAATTGTGCATTCCTGTTGGCGGGAGAAAACGGTCTAAAGGTGAAGGAAAGTCTTCGTGATGAAGTCCACCTCGTGTTTTATTGCTCTGGGAGAAGATTTTCTTTTTCTTTTAATAAAATGTTGTTCATCTTGCGTCGTCTGGCGGGTTTTACTTGTTCTCTTCGTTTGTATCGTCGTGTTTTACGTGAGAAGACGAGTTATGGTCCGAGTGCGTCGTCATTATCAGTGAGGAAATGAGAAAGGACATAGGAAGCAGAGATTGGTGTTATATAATAATATATACTGTGGTCTGGCCCGTGTGTGTGGAGGGCTGAGGAAACGCTAACGAGGGAAGAGCAGCAGCCAGACTGGCTGGGTGGACTCCTCGAAGGAAACGGCCCACTAAACTACAATTTGTGGTTGAGTGGGCAATGAAAACACTCACTACCCTTTTGAGTAATTCATCACGTTTCCTCGTCACCTCCCACACATTCAAACAGACTCCCTGGTTGTATATTAAAGCTGACGGGAGAACAGGTTCCTGCAGTTTGCAGCTCATTATCTGGATCTTTCCCACACATATTTCATGGAACAGTTGTTGCATGCCTTTTATTTTGGTATTTCGTGGTTGACTTGTTGTATTTATAAGCCAGATAAGCTTTGGAAAGCTGGCACACGTCATCCTCTCTCTCTCTCTCTGTAGGTAATCTGCACAAAAAGTAATGCAACAGATTCCACAGGGTTTTCTGAAAAGGCCAGTTTCATTGTTTCGGTGGTTTGAGTTATGGTTGGAGTGGCACGGTCCCGCCCTGGTTGGCCCGCAGTGGGCCTGTCACCTTGCGGATCATCAGGCGACCCAGTGAAGCGGAAGCTGGAACAGCCCAAAACAACCCCGTCCCACCGAGGGCGAGAGCAGACACTCGGCTCCTGTTGTGCACGGGTCGCTCTTGCGGACACTGAGCGGACAAAACCCGATTAACTGTCACCCGCCCGGCCGAGAATCCCATCCCACGCTCGGCCGACGTCAGCAGAACGAGTGGGCACGCTGTGTGCGTCGAAAAGGACATCAAACTATTTGAGAACATACACGTTTTTAATCTCTCAGGTAAAACTGAGCATTTGAAGGGACACTAATCAGAAAAGAACTGTGACGTAAATATCAAGGTGGTGGTTTTGTGGTGAACAGATAGCTCGTTTAGTTGATACTGCTGCCCCCTGCTGTTCAACTGCGGTACAACACATATACCTCCAGGGCCCTTTTAACCTGATCACAAATTAAACAGCATCATAAACCATCCTGCTGATTCAAGAGGAGCTCACTGAGCCCCGAGATGACTCCAGCTGCCCTTTGAGCTGGGCCAGCTGTCTCTCCATGTGATGGATGTCTTCAGACATTTGCCTGAGTAGGTAGAGGAGGGAAGCACACATGTTGGACCGCAATGTAATCGGAGCAATTTGCCTCTGAATAGCTAAATAACAACAAATGTAAAGGCACTAAAGGGAGATGGGCTACTTTAAATGTATTAAAAACACGAGTGGTTTGTTCCTAAAGTAACATATATGCACTTGCTGCATGAATAAAGATGGTATCACTGTTTCTACCTGTGATTAGCCTGGGCCCTGCCCAGCTGGCAGCAGAGGCGCTTCTGGATGGCTTCAAAGCGCCTGTTCTGGATCTGAAGGAGCGGAAAAACAAAATGCCGATTTTGGCCTTAAGTCCTGATATCTTTCCTCATGGTTTGGTATCCACGTCATGTTGAAGTAAATTCACCGTACCTGTATGTCTTTCTTTATCTGAGTATGAGTCTCGAACTCTTTTTGCACTTGCTCTCCCTTCTCAGCGATGGTGACCCTCCTCTCAGAGATCTCCCTCTTCAGAGAATCATTTTCACTCTGCAGAAGTAGAAGAGGAAAAAGAGTGACGGTTAACACTTTTAAAGTTTAGAATGATATCACTCAGTATCATCCAGTTAATTTCCTCCACCTTTGCCATTTGCACCGCGTTTCCATTCGGATTCTCCAGATCTTTCTTCAGCTCCTCTTTCTTCAGCGTCAGCATCCTGACCAGTGCTCTCTTCTCCTCCAGCTCTTTATGGGCCTCCGTCTGGCTCGCCGCGTGCAAAAAAGCTGCTCTGTGACCCGCCATTTTGTCTCGGTAAGTGTTGAACTTCGCCAGTGCCAGGAGAGCTTTCTCCTCCTCCTCGGTTATACGAATCTGGAGCTCTATGTTTTCCCTGCCGATGACCACGCAGCGACCTTCCATGGCGTTTGTCTGGAGCTCCAGGTGCTCCAGCTCCTCCTCCAGCGCTCGGTGCGTCCTCGCTTTAGATCTCAGCTCCTGCTCTGCAATCCCACCTTTCCTCTTGATATCTGAGAGAGTTGCCTGGAACAGGAGGCAAAACTAAATGTCCAAATCGGTGTCTTCGATTAAAATATACATTTTTGTGACACAAAAGCATTTGAAATAAGCAGGTAGATCAGATAAATTAGAGGTCAAACTATTTGTTTGTGCAAAAACTACAAATTAAGTTTGATATTTTGTAATTTTTTTACACTCAGCCATACTCAATGTTGCCCCTTTTTTTTTTTTAACTACTTAAATATAACCAGCATATTTGGGGAATCGATTCCACTACTTCAACTGTTACTACGACTTCTACTTGGAAATGTTATAACACTGCTTAATGAATTAATCTCGGGGTAAAGGTTAACCTTGAGGGAGGCGAGTGTCTTATTGTTGTCTTTCAGGGCCTCCTTCTGGGCAAAGCTATGTTGGCTGATATCCACCACAGCCTTAATTAAAGAAGACCCGGGTTTCTCCTGAGTTCCTGGGGGACAAGACGTGTTTATTAACCAGCGGACTGCTAAAGTAGTTAGCAGTCACCTTGAGGAAGCATTGTAAAGCAAGCAAAACAAGTATGCCTAATATATTCATTGTTAAATCGCCTTTTATAAAGTCAGTTAAACTCACTTAGACATAATTATGTATTTATTGGAAGACTATACGTTTGTCTAACTGTAGTTAATAACTTACCAGACATTTGGACTTCAGCCAGCTCGCGAAACGTTTGTTTAATCGTTCAAACGTTTTCAAAACGGTTCCAACGGCCGATACGGCGACACTACATTTCCCAGAGTTCCATTCGCCTCCTCGACCTCTACCTACATCCGGTTATTTAGACCTCAGCTAGCTCGCGAAACGTTTGTTTAAACGTTACGTTTACAACGACTGACACAGCGACACTACATTTCCCAGAGTTCCATTCGCCTCCTCGACCTCTACCTTCATCTGATTATTTGGACCTCAACTAGCTCACGAAACGTTTATTTAAACGTTCAAACGTTTTCTAAACGGTTCTAAAGGCCGACACAGCGACACTACATTTCCCAGAGTTCCATTCGGCTCCTGCGACCTCTACCTACATCCGGTCCCGGCTGGCTACGAAGCTCGTTTGACAGCAAAAACAAACACGCGTGTCCTTGTTTTTATTGAACTCTAAATGAAGTCAAATGCTCACTACTCGCAGTTTCCGACTGCGCTCCTTTTGCCGCCGTGTAGTTCTCTGCAGCGGAGAATGGAGGACACTCACGGGACACCGTGTTTATCCCACACAGGCGCTACACTGGGCACCGGTAGCGCCATCACGCCTCTATCACAGGGATTTAGGACAATTGTACAAGACCGAGTCCCTCCAGAGGCATCTCCGGCAGCTCGTGGAGGAGTTAAGAGACATTAACCGGAAGTTACAGCGCCCGTACGTCAGCGAGTCGGACAGAAAAGAGCTCTCAAAGAGGCGCACGGCGCTGCTGCCTCTGGCCACTGCGTTTGAGAGGAGCGAACAGGCCGCTGCAGAGCTCCAGGAGGTCATCTCACTGCTGCAGAGTCAGTATTTGTTTTGTTTCTGTCACAGTTGGTAAAATATTAGGATTTTTTTGTATATGACATCGGTAATGAAGAATAACTATGATATAATCACTATGTAGTGCCACAAAGAGACTTAAGATGTGTTCCTCGTGTTCTCTAAGAGAAAACATTTTCAATTTCAAAACGTGTTTTAGAATAGATTGCATGTAAATAAAGCTATTCTGTGTTATTTAGGCACAGTTGTTAAATTGATACGATGAGCTGCATTCCCTCTGGACCGCAGGTTCAGCCGGCACCAAAGATGAAGATGAACAACTGACCCAGCTGTTGAAAGAGGAGGAAGGACACGTCTCCTGCAAACTGTCGGCCTTAAGGACAGCTGTACGAAAGCAAAGGCGTGATCAAATACATGTAGAGATGTTTAACGGGACGGTTAAAGAACGATCCTTCTGTCTCTCCAGTTGGTCAAAGCCCTCGTGCCCACCGACCCTCTCGACTCCAGTAATATTCTGCTGGAGGTTGTATCCGGGCGGACAACAGGAGGTACGAAAGAACCATAACTCTTTCTTCTGAAGACTGATATTTGACGGCTTGCTGCTCGTACATACTTCTTGTGTCAACACCAACACACTGTGTGTTTTCTTCATATGTTTTAGGTGACATCTGCCAGCAGTTCACCGGCGAAGTGTTCGACATGTACCAGGGGTTTGCCTCCTACAAGAACTGGGACTTTGATCTTCTGAACTACACGCCTGCTGAGGTCGGTAAGTCACATTTAAGCCTTTGCAGAGACGTAGGCACATGACTTGGAAATATTACGTCACAATATTTACTGTAACAGAGCTGTTAATGTTATTAGTCTCACCTGTGCTTCTCTTGCTGCGACGGCTCTAAATGTCAAAGAGAGCAGGAGAAGAAGCTGGAGAAGTTTAGAGAACAAGCATATTAATGTTCTCTCTTTTCAGGTGGTTTGCACCATGCAGCAGTGAGAATAGCCGGGGACGATGTGTACAGGCATCTGAAGCACGAAGGAGGAACTCACCGGGTGCAGAGGATCCCTGAGGTGGGCCTCTCCTCCCGGATGCAGCGTATCCACACGGGCACCATGACCGTCATCATCTTGCCTCAGCCGGTGCAGGTATACCCGGTTTCCTCTGCATCAGTTGGTGTTATGAGCGTGATTAAAAGATGTTGTCCCCACGTGCTCGTAGTTTGACGTCCACGTCAATCCAAAGGATCTCCGCATCGACACGTTCCGATCTCGAGGGGCCGGGGGCCAAAGCGTCAACACGACCGACAGCGCAGTGCGCATCGTTCATCTTCCCACCGGTAAAACACGCCAGAGCGGTGCTGAAGCTACGGAGACGGGGATGTCGTTTAAACATCGGCCATCTATGTTTAAACTCCTCTTCCTCTTCTTCAAACAGGAATAACGGCCGAATGTCAGCAGACTCGCTCCCAGCTGCAAAACAGAGACACCGCCATGCGTGTGCTGAAGGCCAGGCTGTACCAGAGCATGATGGGTAAAGACATCGAGCAGAGGAACACGGCTCGGAAGCAGCAGGTGAGCAAACAGGAGAACTTTAATGTTCTTTTTTCTTTCTTTTTTTAACTATCTTAATTTATTATCTATTTACTCCCGTGTGTCTGACTGCAGGTGGGCACACGCTCTCAGTCTGAGAGGATTCGTACTTACAACTTCAGCCAGGATCGTGTCACGGACCACAGGACTGGATACGTCACCAGAGATATTAAGGTAACTTATTATGGGAGTGTGTATTCGAAATTGTGCATACATTTGCAAGAAACCTGTACATTTAGTTTCTTATTCTTGTCCCTTTCAACCAGAATACTGTTGCTTTCACGTGGATTATTTCTCATAAATTGAAATCGATGTCCTGTGTCTTCTGCTCCGTTTGTAGGAGTTCATGAGAGGAGGGGAGGCTCTCTGCGATCTGATCTGTGATGTACTGGAACACGCAGAGCGGGAGGCTCTTCTGGAGGTGGTGGAGAGCAGCAGGAGTCTGAAACCACCAGAGTCTGGACCCGCTGCAGACTGACGCGGCTCAGAACATGCAGTTTGTCATTTGGTAGATGCAGCTCTCCAACACATGTCTGCACAAATAACAGTATTTAAATTTGAATATACGGGCAATACATTGCAAATTCAATGCATTTCACTCATACGTAAGATGTTTTTATTTTTCTAATAAAATATTAAATAATGGATTTGTCATGGTATTTCCCTAAATAGTAAAATAGCTTTATAAATATGAATAATTGATCAATACTTTAGGACAAACCAATCTCATTTTCTTACATTTTAAAACTGAGCTATTGTAAATTAAAAGTTGCCAGTCTTCTAAAAAGAAATACCTATTGCTAATGCAAAATAGATCGTCAATTTTTCTCAATATATATTTTAATACGCAAGAGTTTGGTTGTACAAGTCAGAATCAAAGCTTTGGTCCTGGATTACTTTGTTAATGAGTTTGAGCCTGAAACTTGTTCTGGAGGTAAAACCTTCATCGTAAAGTAAATCTATTATGGTCTGTAAATATCCTTCAACTCAGGGAGCTTCATACACACCAGAAACATGCCACACCCTGCATGTGTGTGCCAGCTGATGGGCAACCTCCACATATTTATTTTTTAAACTCATTCATATAATAAATCTTTTTCTAAATATGTGTTCGCCTTCACAGTTGCATTTCAAAATTATTTTACGTTTCCAGGATCTGGACAGTGGTCATTTATTGAGGTCACTCGGTTCCCATCCTTGATCTTGCTGCTTTATGAGTTTAAAATACAAAAAGTTATTACAATTGCTGTAAATAAAACGGGATGAAATGACAATGTACACGTGAGATAAGACTAGAGAAGTGTTGCACACCTTCGTTATGACATCATACAAAAACTGGTGGTCGAAAAAAGACGTGTGCATCTTATGTAAAGAAAAGAAAAACACTCCTACAACATTAAATATGCCTGAAGATTTAAAAAAAAGCTCCTAGAAAGAGTTTTATTTGTGTAAAAGTCTTCTGCTGCGTGAAGTCTTTATGTATTCGGGTCAGTCGTCGTCGTCCCGTTGCCGGAGGCTCCTGGATTTGCCGTTCTGTGTCTTGTTTTTCTTGAACGAGGCGGGTCCGCCTTCCACTCCGAGGGACGTGATGATGCGTTCCCTGAACTTCGGTTTAGGCTCCGGTGGCAGATCGGCCGGAGTGCTGGCTCTGACGATGTATCCCTTCACCTTCGGCAACTGTAAGTCCACCTTGGAGCTGCGGAGGGAGGAGAAAGAAGAAAGAAGCCGTCAGAGCTCTTCCAGTCGGGGTCTGAAGGCGGCATGTCAATCACTGCATCATTCAGCTGCACTCACTATGGATCCTCCACTTCCTTGATCTTTTCCCAGGTGCCATATGGATTGGCGGTTTTGGACCTTCTGGCTTGTCTCCTCGCCGGTGCCGCCGCCTCAATCTTTTTCTTCTCTTCGGGTTCAGCCGTCGTGCTTTGGACCGCTTTCTCTTTCTTTATCTCTTCGGCCTCCACTTTAGGAGCATCGTCACTCACTTTATCTCCTCCCTCCTTTTCTGATGGCTCGGCTTCTGTTTTCCTTTTCTGAAAATGAAACAACGAGGGGAATGTTTGAGGTCTGTTTTTTTTAATTTTTACACAGAATTGCAGAATATTAATTTGATCTTTCCTAATTGATATTTGCCAGGACTCCTCTCACCCTGAAGCTGATCTTTGTAGTTTTGGACAGCTGGCTTTCTTGTTCAGGGATTTCAGCCTCCAGCGGTACCGCGGCCTCGCTGGACGCCTCCTCCTCTCCTCCTGGATGCGGGGTTGAAGGCTTCTCCTGACTCTCTACCTTTCGGGTGACCTCAGTTCCAGGTGGTACAATTGAAGGGAAGCCTGCTGGGTTCGCCCAGCTGGTTTCTGTGAGGTAAGGAAGACAGAGCGTGTGAAAATCAAATGGGACGACAAGGGTTTTACAATTAACTATCGAGGGATAGAAAAACAAATATTCTACCTCCGGTCTCTGAGTTGTAGTAATATTTATGACCATCAGGACTGAAAGCTTCCATCCAACGCCAGCCTGAAGGGCTCTAAAGACAAAAACAATATTAACATAAGAAACCAACTGAGTTTGAAATCCAAAAAATCAACAGAAACTAATAAATATGAACCTGTGTCTGTCCAGGTTGTGCAGAGGCTGGGTTTTGGCCATGGAAACCTTCTGGTTTTTCCCATTTAGATTCTGTAGTTGACGGCACAACGCAAAAAACAGGTTAAAAAGAGTCTGACTAAAGTATAAAAATACGATGTGTTTTCAGGTTGTTCTCACCTTTAGTTGTTGTGTTGTAATAGTACGTGTGTCCATCTCCCGTCTGCTCTTCAGCCCAAACCTGTGCCTCCATTTGGCTTTTTAGCTTTCTTGCTTGCTTTTTCTGTTTTTTGACCTGAGCTCTCCACTCAGGTTTCACCTCATTTATCACCAGAGGTATCACCAGCGGTGCAGGTATAATTTCAGACAATTCCGGCAATCCTAACACAAAAAATATATATTTTAAAAGTTATGAAAGAGCAGAAGCTCCTCTCGGGTGGAACACGTTTCATATTATTTAAAGAAAAGTCAAAGTTACCTTTGGCCTCCCTCTCCAGCCTCCTCAGATCTTCCTCGTATGCTTTCTCGGCAGCCTCCTCCATTGCCGCGAACTCTTTCGACTGCTTGGCCTCCTGCTTGGCCTTGTCCACGCTCTTCTTTTTAATCTGCAGGACGAAAGATCAAATCAGACGAGTGGTCAAGGCAATGAAGAGAGAGCTTTAGAGCTGGAGCACTTAGTCTCGATCTTATCTCCCCTGCTAGTCCTGAGGACAGTGCCAAGACGGGCAGGTTCTTTCCTCGCCCGCGTATGTCATTGATGAAGATACACTCAATCTAATCTGTGTTTTATAACTATGCATATTCATTTGCACAATGACAACCACGAAAGTGTTATTACGGGCACACACATTGTTTTGTTTTAGTCCAGTTGAGCACAACTGCAGAAACAAAAAATGCAGTTCTACAACTTAATTAAATGTTCATAACAATAAACATTTCAGTGGGCAGCGTTTAACCCCTGATAGGTGGAGTTATGCAATCAGAATAAAAACATATACATGTACCTCAGAGATTTTTAAAGCCACATTTTCCTTGTGATTCTTCCCTCTTTCGTGGAACTCGACGCTCTGCAGAGCAAAACAAACAGGAAGGAGACACATGAGCATACTGTGTGGAGACTGTTCTGCAGCAACATGAACGGATTCCTTTGGCCAACTCACAGGCTTGTTGTCCGCGATCCAGCATTTGCAGTACTGGCAGAATTTCCTTGGTTGTGACTTCCAGTAGTCAGCCCTGAAAATACACAAAGCAATCATGAATTAATGTTTAGCCTGGACAGCTAACGCGGCTAACTAGCAGAATCTTTACCCATGTTTTTTAAATTTAAGATTAAACTGCAATAATACGAACTGAACTTACAGAACAAGTCTCTGATTGTATCTCAATACTTACATTTCAAGTCTCGGTGGTTTAAAGTACGACGAAAGTGTTTAAAACGAACCGGATAAAAAGACAAACGCTTCCCACATATCAGGGATGACAACAATGTCCGTTTGTGATGACGTCATCGACAGTCGCCGGAGAGAGATGATCCTCGAGTTGACGTCGGATTTTGAGAAACACGCGGTGAATGATATAGTCATGTATTATAATAGATACATGCATACAATATTGATGTACTTGATATACTAAAAGTGTTTTTTGTTTTTAAAGAAGTCAAGTTAGACAACACGGCATGTGTACTCAGTTAACACCGTTCATTGTATCCGGGTTGCTGTGTGATAGAAGCATACCGTCCCATATGGTCTAGCGGTTAGGATTCCTGGTTTTCACCCAGGCGGCCCGGGTTCGACTCCCGGTATGGGAACGACTCTTTTGGTTCAGGGTCAAGAATCCCAGCTAGACATTAAGAGTGTACAGATAATTTGACATTTTATTTTAAATTTCACCAAACATTAACAAATATAAATTAGTTTGAGATCGATACAATTACACATAACATCCAATGAGCAGTGCTCCTGTTCCCCACCAGAAACAAAGCAGCGGATGCCCGTGATTACATGTAAATACATAAACTATATATTTTTAATAGAGTTGTGCCACAGAATGAAATTAACAAAAACAACAACAACATTCATTTACATTGAAAGCGAGCTGACGGTGTAGGCCGTTCTGTTTAGCTCGACAACCGCCGCTGCAAATAAACTACAATTCCCATGATGCACTCGGCTGTTACACCCAAAGGAAGTTGAGAAAAAAAAATCCCAAACACACTGCCAAACTTTAACCCCCCAAAAAATAATCGCTCGTGCAGCAGATAAAGGTAAACGATGACGAAACCCTCTGTTTATGCGCTATTTAGCACTTTTTAACTAACTTTGCGTAACTGCGTCTGCGCACGCGCCTTATCAGTAATATTGGATCCACGTGGTGTGTGTGTCTGTAAGTGTGTGTGTGATAGTTTGCATCCATAGTCGGCGGGCTGAACCCAGAGGAGACACTTCTGACTGCTGTCCTGAACCGGTCTCCGGCTATTTCCTGCTTCACAGATACCACACACACAGGTGAGGCTCTAAACAGCGTGCTAGTGTTGCGTTACTCATTTAGTGATGTTCTAATGTTGCTTTAAAATATATTCAGAAGTCTTAAAGTAATTATTTTTCATGCAAAAGCACAACACGTGCGTAAGTTCGAGTAATTGTTCAAGTGTTAACCTTTTTTATTATTTTTTGTGAGATACTGGAATTGATTGCTTAAGGATGTAGACGACACCATTTCATCCTGCTGAACTGGAGAGTGATTATGCACGTTCAGACATCTTCTAAAGGAGTACAGTTTTAGTTGAGTATCCTTGCAGTAGAGTAGAACTGAATATCCAGTATGATGAGAAAATAAAGTGTTTAAAGTCCATTGAAGTCAACACGGATCCTGCAGCAGCTCATAGCTTCCTATTGGTCTCTAAGGGGGTCGTTGGACTCCTGCTCCCTGACATGTGAGTCTCATGAGGGGCTTCAATCACAGCCAGGGGTCTGACTAATTGAGGAGCGTGTGTCCTCACTGAGCAACACTCAGTCCGCTCCCTATACTGGAGCTGTATTCAAACCACGTGATTACACAATCCTCAGGTCCCTGATGATAGATTTTGAATGTGTGTCACGGTTTCTGTTGCGCAGGTTTATATTCATCATGTGACTGAGATAAAAACACTCAGTTCTTGAATCACACTTTTAGATAGCGGCTAAAATCCTCCAGTAAATAAGAAAAAGGTCTCCTGTGTGTATATCATACTTACTGATGTTTTTCCACAGGCCTGTGATTGGGTCTCGTCCGGTGACCACGCCGTTTTAATCGTTGACTTGTGTTTTCGTTCTAGCTGACCGGCTCCGTGTTCCTGTGGCGTTACACGATTAACGCACGGCCCCGTAAAAGGTCACCGCTTCGGGAGCTCCATTTCGCTATAGGTCAAGCTGTGCATGCAATTAACTGGGAACATTTTAGGAGCGGTTAAAAGGGCGGGCGAGACGCGCCGGCTGCTCTGCAGAGTCAAATTTTTGTTGGTGTAATATTCCATTTTTCGTGAAGGGTTTCTTTAATTTTTGTCGCCGCCCAGGTGCCATGGCAGACACGGTGCTGGTGGTCGGCGGCGGCGGGCGGGAGCACGCGCTGGCCTGGAAGCTCGCGCAGTCGCCGCGGATTAAAAAAGTCCTGGTGGCCCCGGGGAACGCAGGCACGGCCAGCTGTGGGAAGATCCGCAACTCTGGTAAACGCCAACAAACTAGAGTAATAAAACAAAACTTTCTCTTCATGCATTCGAGCCCTATAAAGAATCTGAGGGATCGCATATTCACAGCCGCCATAATTATGCCTTCCTCTCTCTTTCTCCCTTCCTGCAGAGGTATCGGTGAGTAACCACGCCATCCTGGCTCAGTTCTGTAAGGACCACAACGTGGGGCTGGTCGTGGTCGGGCCCGAGGTGCCACTGGCGGCCGGTAAGTGAGCTCCATCACATGAACCAGGCGCCCGTCCCTCTGTAGCCCCCCCCCCCCCCTGACCGTCGTTGCTCCTCCTCCAGGTATGGTGGACGACCTGATGGCGGCGGGGGTGCCCTGTTTCGGTCCGTCCGCCAAAGCCGCTCAGTTGGAGGCCAGCAAAAGCTTCTCCAAGGCCTTCATGGTGCGCCACGGCATCCCCACGGCCCGCTACGGCTCCTTCACCGACCCCCAGCAGGCCTGCAGCTACATCCGCACGTAATAGAACACGACATCTCCACTTCTTGAGTTAAAGATCTAAGATGTGACGACTGCACCCTCAAATTAGAGTTTCAGAAAACGACACATCCTCTCCACTCTCGGAAAAGTTATTTCTTATGTTCGTGTAGCATCCTGGTCAGCCTTCATCCATGAAACGACATCACTGCAAATGGTCCACGCAAAGTCATCAGAGATGCAGCATCTGATCTGGACGCGTATTAATTCTGCGCATTACTTTTGGGGTGTGGTCTCCAGGGCCGACTTCCCGGCGCTGGTGGTGAAGGCCAGCGGGCTGGCGGCAGGGAAGGGGGTCATCGTGGCTCAGGACCAGGACGCGGCCTGTCGGGCCGTGATGGACATCATGAAGGTGGAGGACCGTCGTCTCCGCGGTCGTTCCGCCCGGCAGTTCGATTCCGAGAGACCGTAATAAGTGCGTTCCTTTTGCGCTGCAGGACCGAGCCTTCGGAGCAGCGGGCGACACGGTGGTGGTCGAGGAGCTGCTCGAGGGAGAGGAAGTGTCCGTGAGTGGAACCCTTCTGTTGAAAATTAGAGGGCAAATTGACGTGACGGTAACCCCCCCCCCTCTGTGTTTAGTGTCTGTGCTTCACTGACGGCTCCTCAGTGTCCGCGATGCCTCCGGCACAGGATCACAAGAGGCTGCAGGACGGCGACCTGGGGCCCAACACCGGCGGCATGGGGGCCTACTGCCCCACCCCACAGGTACTCTCCCTCAGCCGGGCTCTCCTCGTTTTATCGCTGTTTTTGTTGTTGCCGTCTGTAATGCTGCCCGTGTCTGCCCCCCCGGTCCTGTGCAGGTGAGCCAGGAGATGCTGCAGCAGATCAGAGAGGCGGTGCTTCAGAAGACGGTGGACGGGATGAGGGCGGAGGGAACTCCTTATGTGGGCAAGTGCCCTCGCTCCTGAGCTCACGTTTGTACTCTTCACATTAATGCAATATAATTAATCTGTCTTTAATTTGTTTCCAGGTGTGCTGTACGCCGGGCTGATGTTGACCAAGCAGGGGCTGAAGGTCCTCGAGTTCAACTGTCGCTTCGGAGACCCCGAGTGTCAGGTGGGTTTCCTGGACCTCCGCCCGTTGCTTGATTCCATCTTTAAAAAGTTAAAAATCCACGTCACACCTGTGCGTCCTCTCCTCCAGGTGCTGCTGCCGCTCCTGCAGAGCGACCTGTACGAGGTGATCCTGAACACGGTCGGCGGCAAACTGGCCTCCAACGCCCCCGTGTGGCGGCAGGACGCCTCTGCAGTCACCGTGGTGATGGCCAGCGCTGGTTACCCCGGCTCCTACGAGAAAGGAGTCGAGATCACGGGTACGGCGACGCTGCAGCAGTTTGACACGACGTCTGTCCTGTGGCTTTTTTTTCCGTCTCATAATTGTCGATGTCGGCGAATCTTCACTTTTGAGGAGCAGTAAAAATCCGACTGACGGCCGTGTTCCCCCTCAGGCTTGTCCCAGGTCCAGGACTCGGACGTGCAGGTTTTCCACGCCGGCACGGCCCTGAAGGACGGCGCCGTGGTCTCCAGCGGCGGGCGGGTCCTCACCGTCACCGCCGTCAGGCCGGCCCTGGAGGCGGCCCTGGAGGCGGCCAATCGGGGCGTGGCGGCCGTGGGGTTCCCGGGCGCCGTGTACCGCCGTGACATCGGCCACCGGGCCATCGCCCACCTGAACCAACACAGGTGTGTGTGACGCCAGCACTGAAACACGGAAACATTCCCTTGTTTTTATTTACATTACAGTTCTCTTCTACTTCTACTGTATATCATGTAAAACGCCATGCACAATAAACATCGATTTGTCTATACTTGTGTTGTATTTCTTTTAAATGACCACAACTAGAAATCCCCACTACATTTGAACACATCTCGGCCTCCTGAGGGTGTTTTCAGGAGCTTCAAAGTGGTGGAACACGGAGGAGCAGATCTCAGTGGGGTGGGTGGTGTTTCCCTGTGTGTCTGGCAGAGGTCTGACCTATAAGGACAGCGGAGTGGACATCGCTGCTGGAAACCAGCTGGTGGACATGATCAAGCCTCTGGCCAAGGCCACGTCCCGCGCCGGTAACTTCATCTACAAATAATACACAAATACATTTGTGGTGCAGCAAAATAATGATTTTTAATGTCAGCAGCTGACAATCGTAGTTGTGTCATTTTATTTATGTTTGCCGAGATGCATTAAGCAGCTCTAATACAAATTATGAGAAGCAATGGAAGCGCTGAACATGACCGCCGCTGGTGTTTTTTTGGTTTCAGGGTGTATCGCGGAGCTGGGAGGGTTCGCCGGGCTGTTTGACCTGAAGGCGGCGGGCTTCGTGGACCCCATCCTGGTTTCTGGGACGGACGGCGTGGGGACCAAGCTCAAGGTGGGACTTGTGGTCCTGTTCTGCAGGAGGAGAATACGGAGGAGTTGCCAGCTGGATCTTTGCTGTCACTTTGAGATCCTGTCTATTTGTAGACGGATTCAAAAAGCTTCTGAAAACCCCTCAACAGAAATACAATTTTCATTAATTTTCAAGTGTGAAGCTTCCAGGATTCTTTCATGAACTCTTGAAGCAGAGTTTTAATCTGGGTGCCTAAAGTTCCCACAATTGGCTGAACTTGACCGTTGCGTGTCAAATCCCTCCAGGACCATGAAACTCTTTACTTTCGTAACCCAACACGTATCCGCAGATCGCCCAGGCGTGCGGCCGGCACGGCGGCCTCGGCCAGGACCTGGTGGCCATGTGCGTGAACGACGTGCTGGCTCAGGGCGCCGAGCCGCTCTTCTTCCTCGACTACTTCGCCTGCGGCCGCCTCGACGTGGCCGTGGCGGCGGCGGTGGTCGGCGGCGTTGCGAAGGCCTGCGAGATGGCCGGCTGCGCTCTGCTGGGTGAGCTGGATGATGATGAGGAGGAGGAGGAGGTCCTCCACTACTTCCAACGGAGGTGGTGCTGACGGTCTTTCTCGTGTCCAAGGTGGCGAGACGGCCGAAATGCCGGGCGTCTACGCTCCGGGAGAGTACGACCTGGCCGGGTTCTGTGTCGGCGCGGTGGAGCGCCGGGCTCTGCTGCCCCGGCTGGGGGACATCGCCGAGGGGGACCTGCTGATCGGACTGGCCTCCTCCGGGGTCCACAGCAACGGCTTCAGCCTGGTCCGCAAAGTCCTGGACCGGGCCGGCCTCGACTACGGCGCCCCTGCTCCCTTCGGCCAGTCGGGGCAGACCGTCGGTAAGTCGGACCTTCGAGTCGCGTCGTCGGGACTGGTTTCGCCTCCGCGTTGACGTGATCTCGGCCCTGATGCTCCCCACTCCCAGGCGAGGTTCTGCTGACTCCCACCAAGATCTACAGCCGCCTGCTGCTGCCGATCCTCCGCAGCGGCGCCGTCAAAGCCTACGCTCACATCACAGGGGGGGGGCTCCTGGAGAACATCCCCCGGGTGCTGCCCCACGGGCTGGCGGCCGACTTGGGTGAGATGGAAGAGCATTAAGTTTGGACAAGTGGGCGCTTGCATCTTCTTAATGACTCCTCTTTAATGGTCGACCCAGATGCCTCCCGATGGAGCATCCCTCCCGTGTTCTCCTGGCTCCACGAGGAGGGGGGCCTGAGCGAGGAGGAGATGGCCCGCACATTCAACTGTGGCCTGGGCGCCGTGCTGGTGGTGGCCCCCGCGGACGCTCAGGGCGTCCTGCGCCAGCTCCAAGCTCATGAAGAGGCTTCGTGGATCGTGGGTTCGCTGGCCCAGAAGCACCAGGGTGAGATGCAGTGATTCTTTAATGGAATACAGCACCGCTTCAGATTGTTATTTATTAAACTGCTTTTAATGTCTGATTGTGTGCTCTGTTATTGTTTTTATTTAAATGTTATGTTATTTTATAGATTTTAGGATGTTTTAAATATTATATAAAGTGTCTTGAGTACCTTGAAACCTCTATATAAATTAAATGCATCAAAAACTGGAAAGGAAAGGCAGAAAATGGTTCAATAATAATGGAAATTACATCGTTAATAAATGTTTTAATATGTTCATTTATGCAGGGGCGGAACCTGTGGTGGTCCGCAACCTCAGACCCAGCCTGCTGAATGGAGGCCCCGCCCCTCGTGGCGAGTCGGCTGTCGACGGCAACGCGCCACTCAAGAAGACGAGGGTGGCCGTTCTCATCTCTGGCACAGGTGTGTTTAGTATGTTTTGGTATTGCTCCTGCATTAAGAAGTTGACTTGAGGTCACCGTGTGTGTTTGACACAGGCACCAACTTACAAGCGCTGATGGAGCAGGCCAAGCGCCCGGCCGGCGCGGCGGAGATCGTGGTGGTCATCTCCAACAGGCCTGGCGTCCAGGGCCTGAAGAGGGCGTCGCTGGCCGGCATCCAGACGCGGGTGAATAACTCGAGTCTCTGAGTTTTCGCTTCACACAAATGAAAAACCTGTGTCTAAATTCTGTTTATGGAGTTTGTTTATTCCCGACGCAGGTGGTGGACCACAAACTGTACGGCAGCCGGACGGAGTTCGACGGCACAATCGACCGCGTGCTGGAGGAGTTTGGGGTGGAGCTGGTGTGTCTGGCTGGATTCATGAGGATCCTCACGGGGACCTTCGTCAAGAAATGGAACGGTGTGGAAAAAGACCTTGGAATGAAGCTCGTGTACATCGGGGGAGTCTGTTTGCTATTTTAGTTTTTATTCTTTCAGGAAAGCTGCTGAACATCCATCCATCCCTGCTGCCCTCATTCAAGGGGGTGAATGCCCAGCAGCAGGCTCTGCGGGCGGGGGTGCGGGTGACCGGCTGCACGGTCCACTTTGTCACAGTAAGTACGACTAACTATCAAATAAAGAGCTTTGTATCTTATTTTTCTATTACCGCTCACTGTTTTTGTCGGTGTGTTTAGGAGGAGGTGGATGCAGGCGCCATCGTGGTGCAGGAGGCCGTGCCCGTGCTGGGCGGCGACACGGAGGACAGTCTGTCCGACCGGATCCGGGAGGCGGAGCACCGAGCCTTCCCCGCCGCCCTGGAGCTGGTGGCCAGCGGCGCGGTGCGGCTCGAGGAGGACGGCCGCGTCACGTGGACGTCCAGTTCCCCGAGTTAGAAACCACGCGTCCAGCTTTACGTCAACCACGGTCCCCTTCCTCACCCCCATAGGGCCGATATTCCCTCTGTACTGTTCTAACATGTTGAGTTGGCTCTGGATCGTGAGACGCTTACAGCTTGCGTAGAAAAAGTTCTTACTTGAAACTTACATTCCAATGGTAGCTTTTAATGTGGTCCAGATATTGAATTATGTATTTTTGAATGTCTGTGAAATGTAATGAAACTTGTTTGCGTGAATACAATGAGGCATTTTGTGTTTTATTTATTGTGTGTGTGTCCGTGGCCTCGTTATTTCACACCTTAACGGAGAAATATGGAAAAGAAACTCATACCTCCGAAATGTTCTCTCTGTATTGTTCGTGCATGTTCAAAAACATCAGTATTTATTTTTCTGTGTGAAATGTGCCGATTTGACCCCGCTTCACCAACCACAGTGCTGGCGTTACATCCCATAATACTGGATGATCATGTGCCATAAGCCCCCCCCGACGTCGTGGTCATAGAGGGGGTTTACTACGCAGCGGGAGAGGAGAGGATGCCGCCTCGGTGGAGGGGTCTGATATCACAACAAATACTCAATGTATTCTTAATAAAAACACACATTACTCCTGTTTCTACCTCATTGAACCCTCCTATTACCTTTGGGGTCAATTTGACCCCATTCAATGTTTAATGTCTCTAAAAAAATGATTGACATGTTTTTTTGCTTCATATTTAATGACTTCCTAATTTACAACTGGGAAAACATAAAATATGTTTTCAATGTCCTGAACACAACTTGTACGCATCGGTCAATTTGACCCCAGGCGGTTTTTTACTGTGTAAAATATATAAGAAATATCAACATTTATATTTATTTAAAGGGCTATTTAGGTAGTCAACAAAGAAACATAAAGTACCTCACACTTAAACTTGGGAAACAATATTAATTCTAATAATTTTCTGGAGGTTTTAATTGCTGTGGTCAAAAAGGGTAAAATATGTTGGTACATTTGAAGGTAACAGGAGGGTTAAGAACTGAAATGTTTGATGTTACCGCAAAGGAGATGTATAGAGATGTATGTGTGTATATGTATATATATATATATACACACACACACACACTTTAAGTAAAATAAAGTACAAAATGTGAATGTGAATTATTCTACTCCCCCTGTTCAACTATTTCCAATGAAAAGGTAAAAGAACATTAGAATTAATAAATAAGTTCAACATAATTGTGTAAAGTCTTGAAAACACATGAACCAGAATTTAGGACGAACAATACTTCCTACAACCAAAGTAAATTATAAATCCATAGTTTTACTTCAATAAACAGCAACACGTGACTTTACTTCCCCCCCTACCGCTTCCTCCAGTTGGTATCTCCCGGACCTATAAATTGGCGGTCATGGACCTTGGGAACTATTTTGCCAGATCACCATGGAGAGAGGAGGCAGGTTCCAGAGATCCCTGGGAGGAAGAGACCAGTAACAGGTAGGTTGTGCATTACATACACCCGCACCACACACTCACTGTATGTCTGCAGCCACATGGCTATGTTTTACGCAGTAACAAATGGGACACTCCCTGCTTTTCCTGACTTTTAGCAGGGAGATCAATGGACCACTTTGTGTTGGTGTAGCCATGTGCTCAGACATGCATTCTACAACATACATCCATACACGTGTGTGAGAGGTGGGGTTCCTTTACCCCACTTCTCACACACCATCTCTATTCCAGGTCCCTGGACGGTGTGCAGCTGTTGGTCTGTAACTCGCCAATGGACATCGAGCTGACCCCCAACTTGGCGGTGAGAGGGCGGAGGAGCTGCTGCAGGAGGCCGGAGGAGGAGGCGGCCGGAGGAGGAGGCGGCCGGAGGAGGAGGCGGCCGGAGGAGGAGGCGGCCGGAGGAGGAGGCGGCGGCCGGAGGTGTGCGTCGAGACTCTGCTGCTCGTGGGCGCCCCCTGCGGGACAGAAAGAATACTGCAGCTGCCTTTTGGGTATATTTATAAGTCCTACTTTTTTTAACCTCAATGTGTTTCTGCAATTATGTTCAACTTCCCCGCTGCTCATCCTGTTGAACTCTGTATCATCTGGTCAGATACCAAAGGCCTCATAGTGTATAATCAATGCTTTGATGGCTCCATGTAGTTTCATTCATATCTGGTTGTGGGCTAATACTAATATTACTGCCATTTGTTAAGTGTTGAAAGTTAACCATACAGATGTTTTATTTATTACTATTATAGATAAATATACCAGCCTCGTATTTATGGTATGTTATGGAATTCTGGTATCGGGTATCATGATATTTATGGCAGGTATCGTATAGAAGTCAGGGCCGGCGATTGCGAAAGGCCAGGGGTCGGGAACCTATGGCTCTTCCGGTGGCAGTATGCGTGCGTGCGGGTTATTCTATACTATGACCTTTATTTTTACATATTTTGGCATACTATACTATTGACTTTTATTTTTACATATTTTGGCATACTATTGACTTTTGTTTTGGCATACTATACTATGACTTTTCTTTTGACATATTTCTGCATACTATACTATGACTTTTATTTTTGAGCCAGGAGGAGGAACATGCAGCCGGAAGAGGTCCACTTGGACCCGGGTAAGTTTCTCTACTAAACGTCACGGTGTCCGTTACGTATGCACGGTGCTGACTCGTATTGTATTTTACAGAGAGGATTCACCAGCGCCTGCAGCCCCACCTGCCCGGCCAGCAAGGAGGTCTCGTGACACGATGACATGATGTTATTATAGTGAAGCCATATTGTAAATATTCTGTGTCAATAGTTGTTTTCTATTTCTCAACATGTATATAATGTAGATTTTTTTTATGTACAATACATATTTATTTGAAGAAAAAAAAATGTAATGGTCATTTTTTTATTTGCACACACTTCATGAAGCTTTATCTGCAATATGAAGTAATTTGTCAGTCCCATTTTTGGTGAATGTGTGACAGACCACATCATTTCTACTAAAAAAAACGATAATACAAAATGTAGTTTTCCACATTTATTTACATGTATCTAGCATTGTATTCAGATATTTCACTGCTTTTGTGAACCTATGACCTTTTGGTAAACCAATTTCAAAAACAGTTCGTCCACATGAGTAAAGGTGTGTTTTCAGAAGTGATATGAAGAATTATTAAAAATGGAACTTCAATTTTCAGCTTTAGGGCCATATTTTCTCTTTCCACTTGTACCTGAGGACAATTGTGCCTCATTATATAGAGAGCTGAGACAATCCGTCCATTATTTTTGCGGGGTTTAAAACAATTAGAAATTATTGAGCTTGATTATTTCGTTGGGTAATAATATGTTTTGAATGTTGAAAGTGATTCCATTGATCTTTTTCCAGTAAATGTTGTGGCCCGCAAGTCAAAAAGTTTGCCCACCCCTGGACTATGTGGTTCTATGGACTTTGAGGGATGGAAACCGGAAGTGTAATGCTGTCACGTGACTGAGTTAGCTCTGCGCTAAAACCAAGTTTATGTTGGCCTAAATTGCCACCCTTAAATATGCCGAATTATCCGTAGGTAGTTCCTGAACGCAACGTACTTATGGACGCCTGGTTTACTTTAAAAACGTATGAAATCCTAAAAGTGGTGATGTTATAAGGCGAGATTTTTAGTTTCTAAGCTGATTTACGGACGATTGTTGCGATAAACGTCAAAGGTAATAGTGTTAAAACAGTTTTTTAAGCATTTGGGGACGATGATGTGTCATCTGGAGGGGACATAAGTCATCAGTGATTTAAACGGGTGGATGTAACTAAGTGGAACTGACAGGAAGAAGCGATTGGGTCCTCCGGACCAGTAAGCAGGTTGCACTGGCCCTGATTAGGTGCTTTTCCGTGCTGGGAAATCGGGATATTTTCTGTATCTGCTGGGTTGCTCACTGCTTTTGAGGTTTATCTTTTCTCTGTTGGCAGCTATTTATGATTAATTCTCTTTTCGTTTTATTTATTTTCTATTTAGTGGTTCGCTGCCTTGGTTTTATTGTTCTTTTTGTTTGCGGTGCCTGTCATGGCCCACCGTCTGTGAACTCGTCCTGCTCGCGTTGGAACAGAAGGAGCGTTGTGATTGGCTGAGAGGACGTTGGGGTAGTGTGACGTAGGTCGTAAACAAGGAAGTGGAACGTGAACCCGCTCGCCAACACATTTCAGCGTGCGCCTCAACTTTGATGAACACATAGCGGAGACACTCACCAAGTGGTTGCGTGGCCGTGAACGGTGACGCGAGCATGTCATCCGGGTTCCCCACGCCCGTTTACTCCCACGCGGGACGGGGAGACTTCCGCGATGTTTACGAGCCGGCGGAAGACTCCTTCCTCTTGATCGACGCCCTGGAGAAGGATGCAGAGCTGCTGCAGCACATGAGGTAACAGTCGTGTATAAATACATGTATGTATACATGTATGCATGCATGCGTGTGTATATGAATACATTCATGTATGTATGTGTATATATACATGTGTACATATATATATACACATTCATGTATGTATATATTCATGTATATACATGTAGATATACAGGACTGTCTCAGAAAATTAGAATATTGTGATAAAGTTCTTTATTTTCTGTAATGCAATTTAAAAAACAAATGTCATGCATTCTGGATTCATTACAAATCAACTGAAATATTGCAAGCCTTTTATTCTTTTAATATTGCTGATTATGGCTTACAGCTTAAGAAAACTCTAAAATCCTATCTCATAAAATTTTAATATTTCCTCAGACCAAGTAAAAAAAAAGATTTATAACAGCTGAGTGTTTGTCAAGGCTCAGGAAACCCTTGCAGGTGTTTCGAGTTAATTAGACAATTCAAGTGATTTGTTTAATACCCTACTAGTATACTTTTTCATGATATTCTAATATTTAGAGATAGGATATTTGAGTTTTCTTAAGCTGTAAGCCATAATCAGCAATAAATCAGAATAAAAGGCTTGCAATATTTCAGTTGATTTGTAATGAATCCAGAATGCATGACATTTTTGTTTTTTTAATTGCATTACAGAAAATAAAGAACTTCATCACAATATTCTAATTTTCTGAGACAGTCCTGTATATACATTCATGTATGTATATATTCATTCATGTATGTATATACATTCATGGATGTATATATATATATATATGTATGTATACATGTGGTGTACATCAATGTATTCCTTCATACATGAATGTATTCATGAATAGTATTCATTGAATACATTCATGAATACATTCATGTATGAATGAAGGTATTCCTTCCTTCATACATGAATGTATTCCTTCCTTCATAAAGGAATTCCTTCATTCATGAATATTCCTTCATACATGAATGTATTCCTTCCTTCCTTCCTTCATACATGAATGTATTCCTTCATTGATGAAGGAATTCCTTCCTTCCTACATACATGAATGTATTCCTTCCTTCATTCATGAAGGAATTCCTTCCTTCATACATGAAGGAATTCCTTCATCCATAAAGGTATTCCTTCCTTCATCCATGAAGGAATTCCTTCCTTCCTTCATACATGAATGTATTCCTTCATTCATGAATGTATTCCTTCATTGATGAAGGAATTCCTTCCTTCCTACATACAGGACTGTCTCAGAAAATTAGAATATTGTGATAAAGTTCTTTATTTTCTGTAATGCAATTAAAAAAACAAAAATGTCATGCATTCTGGATTCATTACAAATCAACTGAAATATTGCAAGCCTTTTATTCTTTTAATATTGCTGATTATGGCTTACAGCTTAAGAAAACTCTAAAATCCTATCTCATAAAATTTGAATATTTCCTCAGACCAAGTTAAAAAAAAAGATTTATAACAGCAAAACAAAATCAAACATTTGAAAATGTGTTTCCAGGTGTTTCGAGTTAATTAGACGATTCAAGTGATTTGTTTAATACCCTACTAGTATACTTTTTCATGATATTCTAATATTTAGAGATAGGATATTTGAGTTTTCTTAAGCTGTGCATAATCAGCAATATTAAAAGAATAAAAGGCTTGCAATATTTCAGTTGATTTGTAATGAATCCAGAATGCATGACATTTTTGTTTTTTTAATTGCATTACAGAAAATAAAGAACTTTATCACAATTTTCTGAGAGTCCTGTACATGAATGTATTCCTTCATACATGAAGGAATTCCTTCATCCATGAATGTATTCCTTCATTCATACAAGGAATTCATTCCTTCCTTCCTTCCTTCATACATGAATGTATTCCTTCCTTCATACATACATTCAAGGGTCTGCACCTCCATGTATGCGTATACCTAGTCTTTTCCTGCCTAAAATAAAGTTATAACACTTCAGATAATATAAACTTTTATTTACATTGTTCAAGAAAAATAATTCAATATTGTGTGTACACAAATACAACTGTTTTAACTGTGGCCGTTGTGTAGCCCACACGTGTGTCTGGAGGTGGGCAGCGGCTCTGGAGTGGTGTCCGCTTTCCTGGCGTCGGTGGTCGGACCTTCCACTCTCTATCTGTGAGTTAGCCAGACGTACCCACACTGAAACACCAGATCCAGGCCAAAAGTCTGAGAAGTGGAGAGAAAAAGAATTTAAAGTGTAAACATTCATTGTTTATCAAAGTTGAAGACCCCGCAAGTATTTAATGCATGTCTTGTCACGCAGTTGCACCGACGTGAATCCTGCAGCTGCGCGGTGCACAGCAGCGACGGCGTCCTGCAACAAGGTGTCACTGCAGCCCATCCTCACATCCTTGGTGAGACATTTTTAAAAAGGTAGTCACGTGCAAGAGTTAATTCTAAAAGGTTGTGTTTTGTTGTTGTTGTTGACTCTTCAGGCACAGGGTCTTCTGCCCCGCTTAGGTGGGGAAGTGGACGTCCTCCTCTTCAACCCTCCCTATGTGGTCACGCCTTCGTGGGAGGTGGGTGGGCCGCCGTGCCGCAGGTCGTCTCCATGCACGAGGAGCGGTTCGGTCACCGTGTCTTTCTTCCTCCAGGTCGGCAGCACCGGCATCGAGGCCGCTTGGGCCGGCGGGAAGCGAGGTCGAGAGGTCACCGACAGACTCCTGCCCGTGGTGGCGCAGCTGCTCTCCAGCAACGGGTTATTCTACCTCATTACCATCGCGGAGAATGAGCCAGGCGAGTTCACATTACGAAGGATTTTACCTTGGAGGACACGTTCCGGACGGCGCAGTGATTTCTTTTCTTTCTCAACAGAGGAGATCATCCGCCTCCTGGGCAAACACGGCTTGAAGGGGGAGACGCGCATGTCGACGAGAGCTGGCAACGAGAGGCTGTCCGTCCTGCGCTTCAACAGGAGCTGACCTCGCATCCCCTGAAATGACAAAGGAAGGTTCCTCTGAAGAACAAACACTTATTGTGCAAGGACTTTGGTGAATTAGAAAAATAAAAAAATGCCTCATCGTTCCATTTCTTGACGAACTAAATTCCTTTTTTTTTTTGGCCTGAACAGTCCTCAAGGACTCTACCTTTTAAACAGGGCCCTCTCAGCCGATTGGCCAGCTCGCCTTCTTGCATCCAGGTGCAGTCAGATTGGCCTGTTGAGGTGGTGATTGATGCCACCTGAAGAGAACACAAGGGGGGAGGGGAGAACACACAAGCATCACAGAAATACATTTTAGAAACTAGAATGGGCACTCGGTAGAGCGCATACCTTCGCATATCACAAGATTGGGCATTGAATTATGAACATTTTGGCATTAGTTGCATGCCAATTGGATAAAAATTGACCGCGCTATGGTAAAAATACGATTTTGACCTGTTCATGACCTTGACCCCAATCGATCCCAAAATCTAATCAAATGGTCCCCGGATAATAACCAATCATCCCACCAAATTTCATACGATTCGGTTTAATAATTTTTGACTTGTGCGAATAACCCGCATGCACGCATACTGCCACCGGAAGAGCTATAGGTTCCCGACCCTGACTTCTATACGATACCTGCCATAAATATCATGATACCCGATACCAGAATTCCATAACATACCATAAATACGAGGCTGGTATATTTATCAATAATAGTAATAAATAAAACATCTGTATGGTTAACTTTCAACACTTAACAAATGGCAGTAATATTAGTATTAGCCCACAGCCAGATATGAATGAAACTACATGGAGCCATCAGAGCATTGATTATACACTATGAGGCCTTTGGTATCTGACCAGATGATACAGGATGAGCAGCGGGGACGTTGAACATAATTGCAGAAACACATTGAGGTTAAAAAAAGTAGGACTTATAAATATACCCAAAAGGCAGCTGCAGTATTCTTTCTGCCACGCAGGGGGCGCCCACGAGCAGCAGAAACTCGACTCACTCCTCCGGCCTCCTTCTGCAGCGGCTCCTCCGCCCTCTCACCGCCACGTTGGGGGTCAGCTCGATGTCCATTGGCGAGTTACAGACCAACAGCTGCACACCGTCCAGGGACCTAGAATAGAGATGGTGTGTGAGAAGTGGGGTAAAGGAACCCCACCTCTCACACACGTGTATGGATGTATGTTGTAGAATGCATGTCTGAGCACATGGCTACACCAACACAAAGTGGTCCATTGATCTCCCTGCTAAAAGTCAGGAAAAGCAGGGAGTGTCCCATTTGTTACTGCGTAAAACATAGCCATGTGGCTGCAGACATACAATGAGTGTGTGGTGCGGGTGTATGTAATGCACAACCTACCTGTTACTGGTGTCTTCCTCCCAGGGATCTCTGGAACCTGCCTCCTCTCTCCATGGTGATCTGGCAAAATAGTTCCCAAGGTCCATGACCGCCGATTTATAGGTCCGGGAAATACCAACTGAAGGAATCGGTAGGGGGAAGTGAAGCCATGTGTTGCTGTGTTTATAAAAGTAAAACAATGGATTTATTATTTACTTGAGTTATAGGAAGTCTAAATGTGGCTGTAAATTAATATAGATATTTTGGGGGTTAGTAAAAGCGTGTAAATATATTAGCGTACATTTTGCGATGGATAAACTGACCTCTATAGATGGTATTGGTTCGGTCCAATTAGTCACCAGGGGTATAAAAAGAGCTCAATGTTTGTGAGGGAGCAGGTGGAGACCAGTAGAACCATGGTGGAGGAGCAACAAAGGAAAATAAAACTGATTTTTCACTCCTTATCGGGTATCCCGACACAAACCCTGACCAAAACTACTTCAAACCCCTGGAATGGATCTTCCAGATTATCAACTTTTTCAGGGCAAGAATTTAACAATGTATACCAATTCAAGGTTAACTATATAACCTTAATGTTTATTTGATACACTGCTAGTGGAGTCACAACAAATAAACATTTAAAACACATTCATTGTAAGCTTCTTGTGTTAAAGTGGTTAAACTATGTGTGTGTGTATAATGTGCATTAACATTTTGTTTGTGTATTTTGTTTGTGTATTTTATTCAGTCAATCAAATACAATACAATATTATTCTATATAATATACAAAAGAGAAAGACTGAAAAGGTATAGATAGAAGCAACAAACCCGGCCTTATAGTTTATTCTTAACCGGCTGCAACTTAACAAAGTTAGACGTCAATCAAAGACGCCCATCTCACTTTTCCCAGAGCTTAAAGAAGCGTCTTTGTAACAGTCTGAAACACAAGAGATTACATTTACAAGAGAGGTGAAGTAAAGCCAAGCAGGAAATCCTCATATTCAAGAAGTTGTGGGCAGAATTCGGTCTCGATAAACAATTCTTGGCTATTCTAAAAATGACAATAAACAACCCGAGGTGAAAAGCACGAGAGACAAGAGAGTACGTGGGTCACGCAACGTAAAGTCGACATGAAATAACCACGTGGAGTATTGTGCGTATAGTAGACCATTTGACAAAAGCATTTCCCCATTTTAAATCAGAATATGTCAAAATTAAAGTCATAGTATAGTATGCCAAAATATGTCAAAAATAAAAGTCATAGTATTGTATGCCAAAATATGTGAAAATAAAAGTCATAGTATAGTATGCCAAAATATGTGAAAATAAAGGTCAGAGTATAGTATGCCAAAATATGTGAAGATAAAAGTCAAAGTATAATATGCCAAACTAAAAGTCATAGTATAGTATGCCAAAATATGTCAAAATAAAAGTCATAGTATAGTATGCCAAAATATGTCAAAATAAAAGTCATAGTATAGTATGTAAAAATTAAAGTCATAGTATAGTATGCCAAAATATGTCAAAATTAAAGTCATAGTTTCGTATGCCAAAATATGTCAAAAATAAAAATCATAGTATCGTATGCCAAAATATGTCAAAATAAAAGTCATAGTATAGTATGCCAAAATATGTAAAAATAAAAGTCATAGTATAGTATGTCAAAAAATAAAAGTAATAGGAAAGTATGCCAAAATATGTCAAAATAAAAGTCATAGTATAGTATGCCAAAATATGTCAAAAAATAAAAGTAATAGGAAAGTATGCCAAAATATGTCAAAATAAAAGTCATACTATAGTATGCCAAAATATGTAAAAATAAAAGTCATAGTATAGTATGCCAAAATATGTCAAAAATACAAGTCATAGTTTCGTATAGCAAAATATGTCAAAATAAAGGTCATAGTATAGTATGCCAAAATATGTACAAATTAAAGTCATAGTATAGTATGCCAAAATATGTCAAAATAAAAGTCATAGTATAGTATGCCAAAATATGTAAAAATAAAGGTCATAGTATAGTATGCCAAAATATGTCAAAATAAAAGTCATAGTATAGTATGCCAAAATATGTAAAAAAATAAAAGTCATAGTATAGTATACCAAAATATGTCAAAAAATAAAAGTCATAGTATAGTACACCAAAATATGTCAAAATAAGTCATAGTATAGTATGCCAAAATATGTCAAAATAAAAGTCATAGTATAGTATGCCAAAATATGTCAAAATAAAAGTCATAGTATAGTATACCAAAATATGTCAAAAATAAAAATCATAGTATAGTATGCCAAAATATGTCAAAATAAAAGTCATAGTATAGTATGCCAAAATATGTCAAAATAAAAGTCATAGTATAGTATGCCAAAATATGTCAAAATAAAAGTCATAGTATAGTATGCCAAAATGTCAAAAAATAAAAGTAATAGGAAAGTATGCCAAAATATGTCAAAAAATAAAAGTCATAGTATAGTATGCCAAAATATGTAAAAATAAAAGTCATACTATATGCCAAAATATGTAAAAATAAAAGTCATAGTATAGTATGCCAAAATATGTCAAAAATAAGTCATAGTTTCGTATGCCAAAAAATAAGTCATAGTATAGTATGCCAAAATATGTCAAAATAAAAGTCAAAGTATAGTATGCCAAAATATGTCAAAATAAAAGTCATAGGAAAGTATGCCAAAATATGTCAAAATAAAAGTCATAGTATAGTATACCAAAATATGTCAAAATAAAGGTCATAGTTTCGTATGCTAAAATATGTCAAAAATAAAGTCATATGCCAAAATATGTCACAAAATAAAAGTCATAGTAGAGTATACAAAAATATGTCAAAATAAAGGTCATAGTATAGTATGCCGAAATATGTCAAAAATAAAGGCCATAGTATAGTATGTCAAAATAAATGAAATTATAGTATGCCACAATAAAAGTTCATAGTACAGTATGTCAAAAAAATCCCCTAAAATAAACCAAACTTTAATATTCCATAGTGTAAAATATTGTTAAAAATAAAAGTTCTGCATTCAAAGTTTTACAAAGAAAAACTATGAATAGGTCCTAAAATGTGGCATTATTTATTCAGTAAAGAAACACCATCATTTAAACATTAGTGGAGCCTTTCCACTTGAGGCGACCCGGGCGGCGCCATCGTGACCCTCTCAGCTGCCCCGCTGCTTGTCCATCGGCTCCGTCGGTCCAGTTCGATGTTCCGATGTTGACAAACAAAGTCTTACAAACAACCTCGGGCCCGATAACATCCAAAGCGACTTAAGTAATACCACAATAATACCACAAGTAATAACATAAGTAATACCATAAGTAATAACAGAAGTAATACCACAAGTAATAATAACATAAGTAATACCACAAGTAATAACATAAGTAATACCATAAGTAACTAGAACGGGCACTCGGTAGAGCGCATATCTTCGCATATCACAATATTGGGCATTGGATTATGAACATATTGGCATTAGTTGCCAATTGGATAAAAATGGTAAAAAGAAGATTTTGACCTTTTCATGACCATGACCATGCAACTAATGCCAAAATGTTCAGAATTCAATGCCCAATCTTGTGATATGCGAAGGTATGCGCTCTACCAAGTGCCCGTTCTAGTTATTGAATGCATTAATGTTGCTAGATGACTGCCTGTCCATCTATTAATATCTATTAAAATCCACCGTCACAAATGTATTTCTAATTCAACATATTTAAATATCCGAGCTCAACAAAAAACCAGAACTCCCCACGCGCTCCTGCACCGCTACGCTAGTTAGCGTGAGCATCGGTATACCGTATAGCTGGGTTTTGGGTGAAAAGATAGAGATACTGCCTTTAGTCATGTCTAATGATAACATGTAATGACAATCATGTGTTTTCTCAAAATGGGCCGGCTGAAGCCACACTTCCCGTTTTCCCCCCGTTAGTGGTTCGCCCCAACGTTTCAATCAGGTCGGAGGACAATGAATGTACATTCACGGGGTGAGCCGTTAAAAGGAACCACGTCTTTTCATTTTGATTGGAAATGGTCTCTTCTTCTTCTGCTGGGTGAATAGATTATACAAACAGACTGTAAGAGGCTGTATCTCTTTATTCCTCTCTCTCTCTTTCTCTCACACACACACACACACACACATTCCTGTTACTATTATTACACCATCCATTACTTATTCAATGGGAAGCATTGCTGTGGCTCTAATTAAATATGTATATATATATAGTATTTATTCCCATGGGGATTTGCCAGGTCTCGACCTGGACAGGTGCGCTAACATACAATGACATGTTCATAGAACAGGGACTTCCTCAATGGATCCTTTTTTATTTTACGCTGCATTGTAAACTCTATCTATTAACCCCCCCCCCCCCCCTAATGTGACGTCACTGTATTCTGACAGTGGAGCGGTGTGGCTCTAGGCTTTGGTACTCGAGTGTGTCCTTCCACTCAGCACACGACCATAAAGTGAGTACACAGCACCACACACACACTCAGTCTAAGTGTGAAACACAGAGTTGGAGCGCCCTCTAGGGGTGAGCGAGCTGGACTCTCAGAGAGTTCACAGGATTGTCAGCTCTTTTGAGAATCTCATTCTGACCGGAGCAGCTTTCATTTTACAACCGCGTGAACACAAGCTTGTTTAACGGGGAACCGTTACGGTTTAAAACTCATTTAGAAATCCTCGGCCGGCTGTGAATCGGCGATCTCATCGCAAAGCCAGAAGCAACGCTCATGACTTACTTTTATATCACTAAATGGTCAATCGTGGTTATCTTTCCACAAAAATCCAGAATGCAGAATCATCATTTTCAACGGAATGTAGTGAGTGGTGTTCGGTAGCTCAATAGACTGGAACTGTGCTTATACATGTGTGTGTGTGGGTGGAGGGGTAACGAATTCCCCAGCTTTGCAGGAATAGCTGCCTGTAATTTGTAGGAGGTGGGAGAGAGGCTCATACGTGGGAAGTCTCGTATCGGTGAGTAGGATTGTCTTTATTCAGGGTGTAGTGTGTCTGTGTGCACACAGCGTATTTGAAGGTGTTTCTGGTAGTGTGTGTGTGTGTGTGTGGCGGTGGGGGTTTGCCTATTCACAGTCCTCTCCCGGTGAAGCGCCGTCAGTGACTCCAAAGTGCTTCAGCCTGGCCGTCACTCGCTTCCCCAGCTGGTTGCACTCAGACCTGCAGGCCGCCTCCACCTGCAGCTCCCTTCGGCGCCTGTGACGGAGCGATTCAACGTTACCGAGGTAACAGACGGAGGGATTTAAACTGGTTGCTAAACTACAGCCCGTTTCATCGTCAAGCATCGATACTGAAAATCCATTTAAGCTCTAAAAAGCAGATTCGAATCGATAAAGAAATGCAGCATTTCCAAATTACAGTAATCCTAGCCAGACCTCATATTGTTGTTAAAATATGGTTAAAATTGCCTTTCTTTAGAGAGAGAAACTATTATTAATGCACAATATGAAATGACAACCACAAAAATGGTGGATGTTTTGTCCAGGAACCTTTGCAAGGTTGGCCTCAATCTTATTAATAAACAATAATATTTGATTTGAGCCCAGAATGACATTATCATGGCTGACTTGGATGATGAATGTGCACGATTATAACTCATGGTAACTCCTGACTGTCACGGGGAAGGTGCAGAGTTCACTCACAGCTCATCCTCAATGTCTTTGCGACAATTCTGGACGTCCATAACAACGCAATCTTGATAAATGAAGAAAGATAACGACCAACCGGATTGAATTTCCTCCCGTCCCCTTGTTATGAAAACGTAGCATCCGAGTGGTTCTGCTTCCAGGAAGCTTTTGTAGGACGGACCTCCAGATGAACGATTAATTCACTTCATGCCCGGTTTATCCGGAAGACTCTTGAATCTATATAGGAGGCGCTTCCTTTGTGTGAATGAGAAATCACTCTTCCTAAAAACACATCGGGCTCACCTGACTGTTGTTGTGCTGGTGAGGTTGCTATTGGAGACCAGAGCTTCTGCAGACAAGAACTCTGCTCTGATCATCTCCGGCGTGAGCTGCACTCCTCCGGCGCCTTCGCATCTAGACAAAGACAAACGGATCGTCTGAGCGGGGGAAGAGCTTGGAGGAGATCCCCGGACGTCGAAGAGTGCTTACGGTTTGTCCGTTAGCGGCGGCGGATCATCAGGAGGGCCGGTGAGAGGAGGCGGGGCTGCGAGGGGAAGTGTATCTGTGCTGTAGTCGACACACCTAGAGGAGGACACACACACACACACACACACACACAGTGCTTTTCCCCCTGAAGGGCCAGACCACACATTACCGGAACGAGGTAACCGTGGGGTATCTACTCCATCTCACTCGGAGGAAAGGACCGCTTTGGGTCGTTTGAGATCGCAGTTTGGTCGGGAATGATAACAGATCTCCCGAGAGAAAGTCGATGCCATTTATGGGCACAAAATAGAAATAAAAACACAGACAAGCCACAGGTTTGGATTTGGAGACACCCCCCCCCCCCCTTCCTCCCTCCAGGCACTGAACAGAAACTTCATAATGGCGGCGACATGGGAGCCCAGTTCGTCACTTTGAGACTTTACTAGACGTCTAACATATACCACATCGCCTCTTGTTCTCCTTAACTTAAGCTGGCCATACGTTAGCAAGCAAACATTACATTTGTGAGACAGCTTCATTTAGAAAGGTGAGGAGACAGAAAGGTGAGGAGACAGAAAGGTGAGGAGACAGAAGGGGGAGGAGACAGAAAGGGGCGGAGACAGAAGGTTGAGCATTCATGGCTGACGGCCCCCTGCTGTGTACTAATAGTACTGCAGGCCAGAATGATCATGGGGCGATACGTTCCTCCCCAGGTGATATGTTTAGTACGTTAGCAGGTTTAAAAATTCCCATTTTCCTTAAAAATAAGTCAAACAGTGTGAAAAAAATTCTATTAACTACTAATAAACAAACCTGCTACACAGCATTCGTATAGATGTTTTAAAATGTGAATAGGTTATACTCTTATAAATGAGGAGATCCACAATTACAGAACGATATCCAATTATGTCCGTTATGAATTTTGGAAACACATGTCGACTTTCGCCACGTCGGTGTGTGTGTGTGTGTGAGTGTGTGTAATGAGATGCTGTACAACTCGACATTTTACACCGTGGTAACGTTGAGTTCTGGCCTACCTGCGCGGGGCCCAGTCGCCGGTGGAAGCCGGTTGGCTGGACGGACACTTTGAGGCGAGCGAATCAAAATCCTTCCATGTCATGATCCCTGTGATCACCTCCTGTTGTCCGAGGAGAGCACAGACGGCCCCGTCAGTTCCCAGTCGGAACGGAAAGATTCAGTGGTGAAAATAAAGCATACATTGAAGCTGATATTGTTTATTCGGGGTGTATAAAACACATTTAGCTGCTGCTGCCCTCGTCCACAGCATCACTGATGCTCCCGCCTGTCTCTCCAAACTGGGTTCTAGGAAACTCAAAGGGCAAAGTCTCGGAAAATAAGTCACCTTGTGGTCCATAAACTTGGGAGTGTGTGCGGTCCGTGTCTCTCTGCCACACATGATGCTCTCAGGGATTGTATACCTGCATGTAGAAACAGAACAATCAGGTGTATAGCTGGGCAGTATCTAATGTAAGCACAGAGAACACCCATCTTTCCTAACGCAAAGACTTACAGTGTAAACCATAAATATCTACTTCCTAATGTAATGTACCTGGATAGAGGGCAGAGGTGGAACTCCGGGTCACTCTCCAGGTACTTGGGGGTTGGCTTGTAGGTCTGCAGGCCTGGATCTGGGTTCTAAAATGCATGAAGAGTGGTTACATCACACCGATATGCATCATGCATCACGTACAGAAACACACTTTGAATCGATGATGGTGAGCGACGGCCGTACGAAGATTCGGAGTGGGTTTGCCGGAAAGGGTCTGAGCAGAGCTTCGGGGGCGCTGAAGGAGAGACGGGCAGCCGCCGCTTCCCCCTTCTCATCGTCACGCTGCGGCGCCGACCACCGGGACTCCACCGGGGTGGGGGATCGCGCTCTGACCTCATTGGGCACCAAATCGTCCTAAAAAAGGGACAATGAGAAACATGTTTAAACGAATAAATAGATATTTCTCCAATATTGAATCGCTGTAATCCAGGAAGTGCAGGGTTACCGGGGCTCCAGTGCGAAGAGGTCTGGCCAGAGTGGCGGGCACGTAAGAGTTAAAAGCATCCCAGGCGGACACAGGCCGGTAGCCCATGAGCTTATAGTGCTGGGGAACCTAGTGACAACACAGATCAATTCACAATGCTTTGTTTCCTCTTAATTATTAAGTGGTGGAGGACGTACACTGATGGCATACCATTTGGAAAGGGTGAGAGATTTTTTTGAAGTCCCCCCTCAGCCCTTCTAATAAGTCTAATAAACTGTCGGTCCCTGAAGGACAAAAATGTTCCCATTGAAACCAATTACATAAATATAAAATCATGCATTCTATTATATTACTTTCAACCTCGAAAGCTTGCTTAGAAAATGAGATTTTTATTAAAACATTGAGCCCATTATTCCAGCAAATGCTCTGCTCCTGGTTTGCTGCACACACTAAATTAAATGCATACAAATATATTTGGTGAAATGTTGATATTTCATAGACTGTGGGGAAAACATCACAATTGTTTTCTATAAAAAAAATTTTTTAAACAGTGGCATTATTAAACACTTATTTAAAGGGCTAACATTCTGAACATGAGTGAATATTTAAGAAGGACTGAAGTTTGGTGAGAGTTAAGTAGAAGTACCATTACAAACACGTAATGTAGAAATCCTCCAGTAAAAGTCCTTAAAAGCCTTTTTCCAGTTGTTTAGTCCAGCGGTAGAAGTATAAAGTGGGATTTAAAGGATATACTTGTACAGTGCTTGAGTAAACACACTCAAGTACTCTCCACCACTGCTGCTGAGAAGTACAGCTGTGTTGATTTGCGAGCGCGATGTTCGGATGACCAGGTGCCTACTTGAAGCTCGAAGAAAGGAATGCGTGTCGTCACAGTCACGTCAAAAGGATCCACGGGCAGCGGGAGCAAAATACCGGGAGCCTGAAAATATCAAGGAGACAAGTGGCGTTATCTGGTCCAGTGGAGTGAGTCTCCTCTGTGACTCCACAGCTAGATCAAAGACATCTTTCAAGGGAAGAATAATGAATGAAAATGGCTTAATCCATTTAGGTTGTTTAGGATTTCAGTTAACAGCAAGAGCCGTTAACAAAGAAGGGGTTCGGCTGAAGTATATTTCAACTGTATTTATTTTGTACGGTTGTGAGCGATGTAATGAACTCACCACTGGGTCATCTTCACTCGAGAACACAGGGAACGCAAATGGGAAGATTTTGTCTTGGGAGATCTTCAGGGCACAAGTTGTCTCCTCTTCTATGGGAAAGAGGTGAAACAATCCATTAAAAAAAATATATTAATTTCTAAAGATCTTAATTTGTCAGGGTCAGTGAGAAATGACGCAACATTTAACGCATGATTAAATGCAGGCAGCACCACAAATAGCGTTGTGCCCGAGGCCTGCATGTTCCAGAACGCTCATAATAACCAGAGGGCGATTCAATTTGACCACCGGGGGAATTCACTCAATTAAGCATGCTTTCCTGACATCATGGCGTAATGAGATTACTTCTGAATGAGGAGATTGTGGGATAATCAAAACCTTTCTTTGCCGCGGGCAAGTTCCACCTGCTGTCCGACGGTTTCCTCAAACAGGTCCGTCTGCGGCTCATGCGACATCGGATCACGACCTGTTGGGGAGAGAGCGGTGCAGAAGGACCACGGACGGAGTTACACACAGAGAACAAAACGCACGGGAAACAGACCTGTGTTCTCCTTGCTCCTTCTCCAGGCTCTTCCTGGGGCGTTGAGAGGGAACTTGACTGTGCTTTAAATAATATTATACATTTAGCGTGAGGCATTTGCAGGAGGCTGAATTAAAAGGGACAGAGCCACTGGTCCACTCCTGAGGGAAGCTTGGTATGCATGTGCTGTATCTTTGCATCCATGTCAATGCGTTTGCACGTATGCATCCGCACATGTGCGGCGGTGGCTCCGCGGCCCTCGGCGCGGTTACCTTGCGCGCGGCCTGCTGGAACAGTCCGAGGGCTCTTCGCCTCAGCTCCCATTGGAAGCTGCGGTACAGCTGGAAGGAGGGGGCTCCCTCGCAGGCCTGGTGTTTAAAGAAGGAGTGATGACAGTAATGCGACTGTTAAATTGAACCAAATTGCAGATTAATTTAGTTCACGAACAAAGAATAAAACACCATGTGTTATATTGATGTGCAATGTCTCGGCATCCACACATTCAGAAAGACAGAATATGGATCCACGCAGCAGCGACTGAAGATTGCGTCGACTGTAGTGTTCCCCAATTTTGATATGGAGGGACACCGAGTTCGAAGACGGCGATGGTCTTCATCACTCCCCCAGGTGTGTAAAACATGTACCTGTCCTGCGTCACACAGCACTCGTCTGGAGGAAAGTGTCGGCTTCTCGGGAGCGAAGTCTTCCTCGGGCCGCCCATCTCCACTTCTGACCTTCGTCAAAAGAGTGCAAAGGGAGGTTGGTGGATGGCAGGAAGCAAAAAGTAGGTGCTGCTCTTTTCTATTTTTTTTTTACGAAGCCCTTCGGAGTTCTGGTAGCGGCAGATGGAGCATGGTCGATGGAAGGAATAAATCTTCCAACATGTTTATTCTTTACCGTAAGAACGCCTTGAAATCCTTTGGCTGAACAGTCTCTTTGTCACAGGAAGAAATAAGCTCGATGAGGTATGTCGTAACACCAAACCATGGCAACAGCGACAACTAAACCTGTGGAGGATGGCCTCGGGTGTTTGTAGGAATGGCATGTCACGGTATCGCACAATCATTTGGTAATGACATGTATGTCAAGGTATTGCGTAATCATTTGATGACATCATGGTTTTGACAAAGAGTCAAACCGTACGTCCCGGTTCGTGTCCTGGAAACAAAATCATTGGTGAAGCAACAACGCTGAGAAACCATCACTGTGCTACAGACAGAGGAGGACGGCTTCTCTTTTGTTGTGTTCTCGCCTGCAGTAGAGAAGATACTCGATCATCCTATCATAAAAACAGCACATAAAACACCAGAGTGTGGTGAAATGAGGCTGTAAACGCAGACTTTATGGCGCCGTGTGTGTGTTATAAACAGTGCAGGTAGAGACAGGGTAGGAAGTGCTGTGAAGTGTCTGTGAGAGTTCTGTCAACTATTCAAATAGTAGAGACTGAAATAGATCGTACATGCAAAGGACTACTGGACCTGTTCTTCTTAATGAATGCAGACCCTCAAGGACCGGCTGAGGTCAGTCGGACAAACATGGCGGAGAATCATCACGTTTAAAGATGACCTCAGTATCAAACTAATTGTAAAATAAGCCCAATATAAAACTATGACCAAGTATAACACACGTTACTCTATATGCACACAATTCAAAACATTGTCTCCACCACACTGGACAAAGAGCAGATTCTCAATGTCCACATGAAGTGAAAGACTTACCATGAATTCATGCAGCGCGATCTCTCTCTCCTCTGCTACCTGCCGCCTGGGGTGCTCCGACACGGGGTCCTTACCAAGATGGACTCCCCTGAATCAAATATATATATATATATATATACGCACATTTCATAATAATCTTCTTTCATGTATCTGTACATTATTAACTTAAATGTAATTTGAATTTCTACTATTTCTCTCCAGTTGTGGATGCATGGACATGATTTATGTTTCAGTGAAGGAAACCTGAAGATTTAAATTGAATATATAAAAATAATACACATTTTACAAGAAGAAGTTGTAATTGTTTAAAAAGTAAAATAAAATCACATATTTTATGATTTTGACACCCTGAATATATTTAGCTTGTAAATGCGATGCTTTTAAAATAAAACACACATTCATTTTAAATGTTGGCCTACCATCTGAGCTGGTTGGCTTGAACCTCTTTCATGAAGAGAGCTTCCTTCATCTGCCGGTTCTGCAGGACAACGGTGCCGCCACAGGATATGGCTGAAGTAAAGCGGAATGAGACTTTATATGAATAACCTGAAATGCGATTCACTTGAGAGAAAAGATACTGCGCAAAAGCAGAACACAACAGCACCCAGATATGTGAACTCATAACATACGACAGCCGGCTTGCGGAGGTGGCGTCTACCTTCCCTCAGGTCTTTAGAGCTGAGCTTATCGGGGTCCCTGATCAGCATCTTGGCCACGCCCGCAGGAGAGCAGACGTCTACCGGAGGCTTCGGTGCGGCCTTAACAACAGCCGGATCTGTGAATGTCTAGAGGACGGGGACAGAAATAACAGCATGAACCAACAGATAACTATGAAGACGTATGAGGGCAAACAAAATAAAGGAAATGCATTACAGAGCTGAGGGAAATATTGAAAGATTAAAATCGCAAACATACAAGGAAGAAAAATCTTAAATGTACGAGACAGACACTTGAAGGATCTCTGAGGTTAAAGTGACCGATTCATTACTGTTTTTCTTTTGTAGAGATATTACTCGGTACCGATACGACTTTTCTTTCCTTCTCTTAAATCGAAAATGAAGTGTCAAAACACTAATTGAGGTGAGAGACAAATTAGCACATCTCACATCGGTGTTGTTCATGAAGGTGCAGGAGAGCCTCTCATAACCGTTGACAGCTTAAGAATTAATTAATCAACCTTTTAATATCCTTTTCCCCCACAGTATCACACACCACATACACTACCTTTGATCTGTCGGCCTCCTTTGTCGACCTGCATTTGGTTTTATTCTTTGGGCTGGCGGGGGAGGCTCCTTCGTATTCTGCAGGCACTGCAACTCCACGACCCGGCTCACTGCGATGCGGAAAAGTAGGCGTCAAAGTACACGTTATGGGGGGAAAACTTGCTTTAAATGATGGCCCGGTTGCACACGTTAGTGAGGGCGAAAGTATATTCATCGGCATGGAACGCTCATTTGACTGCGAGTGGCAGTTTCGGCAACTAATTTGAGGCTGCGAGTGGAAGAAAGTCTGGAAGAACAAAATCAGTGGATGGGGATGGGGATGGGGAGGGGGGGGGGGGCGAGCACAGTAATTGGTTTGCTTTTTGTTTTGAGGTCCGGGACGTGGCGGAGTGAGACCGGCTCTAAATTGGGTGTTTATGCAATATGATATATGGAGAGCGGGGAGGCAGGCGGGCTGAGCAACGAGGTCAGAAGCCAGGTAATTCATTTTCATTAGGTTTACATTTCTATCAGATTGTGTCAGTGTCCCCTTCATGTGGACGATTATTAAAAAAAGACATCTCAATATAGACGCAACCCGCTGTCTTTATCGAGTCGACTCGACACTTCTCACGCAGCGAAACGTCATAAACGTCACACAGATTTACTGGCTTTATTTGGGGCTTTATTGCAAAGGGTATGAATTGAAAATGTAACATGGAAGCAAAGTCTGAGATATCAAAATGATCCGTCTATTTTTAGGAACAGCCACCATGCGAGTTAGATGAGCAACAGGCGGGTAGCAGGTTTGGTGCTCGCTGGAGAAACATTGGCTCGTTCATTTCTTAATCTTTCAATAGCACACATCTCCTCTTTTATTTGGTTCCAGTGGCAGGAAACGACAAACAGAGGGGAATGTTTTGTGGCGTGATGAACATCTTTCTGAAGGCATACCCATCTCGATATCTCCGCACCAGCTATTTTCATGAATTATTAACTTTCGGCCCGAGATAACAAGACGAGCGCGGTGGCCGGAGCGACCGCGGCGTGATGGATGGCACCGTCTTTCTCATGGGAACGGAGTTAAACATTAGGTTTCACACTGGCTGAGAAAAAGACGGGGGGGGGGGGAAATGGGAACTTCTTATCAGCTCACGATTTTCCAGTCGAATCCAGTTGGCTGCTCGATCTTTCCACAGCACGGACCGGCTAGTTCGGTCATTAGTTTGCGCACACAACTGAGAGACGGGACGTCACTGGACAGCGAGGAGACCGTTTGATCCCATGATCATTCCTCATGGCGACCAAATGAAGCGCTATGGGGTTCAACCTGAAGTATTTTCAGGCTGTTGTATAACAGCAATGTGTGCTGTGACTTAGGTTTTGAAATGAGGGATGTCCTCAATTTAGTACATTCTTACTCGATTAAACTGTAAGCTAATTGAGGAGACCGTTTTCCCTCCAAAGAATCACACAAAAGCGCCACTTTAAATCTCGTGTTTACCAGAGATGTGCTTATAGGCGAGTCATTCAGCGTGAAAATGCATAAAACAATGACTTTTTGGCATGAACTTGAGGAAGAGCAAAGATGAGATGCCATAGTGTGATAAGATAACGGAGAGAAAAACAACAAGATGCGTAACAGGCGCCATCTTGTTATGATGCAACCCTGCTGGTTGTCAGAGAGAATGCAGACTGTGTCTTTCTGGCTGATTGAGGATCGCTGTGATCACCTGAGCGCGAGGCGAGGGGCGGAGCTCCCGGTGATGGTGCAGAGGTACGGCCTGGTGTTGAACTGCGAGATGATCAGCTGCATGGTGACATGACAGGTCTCGTACTGGAAAGGACTGAAGGTCACCGTGATCGTCTCTTCCCCGTCGGCTGGTATCACACCTGGAAGAGCGAGAGCACGGAGAGGAGCAGGTGTGTCTGCTCTTGCACAGCACTTGTTCCAGTCTTGCGGCCAATGTGTGTGTGTGTGTGGGAAAAAAAACAAAATCACTTCATCTATATCACTTCTTCTCATTCCAAGTTTGTACGCAAGTTAAAACTGAAGGTGTAAATTCTAGGTGCTGGTTTCCGCCGTGTGTTATGATGCTTCCCAGACCATAAATAGTGCTGAGTGGGAAACAGAGGCATCCTTCAAGTTCTCTGGCGACTTGTTTAATACACAACCAGTCAAAGCGTTTGAGACAACGCAGCACACCTGCTCTCCTGACAGCAAAATGAGAACCGGCGACGGAGAAACGACTTCACTCATCCGTCGCAAACACGTCCAAATCCTTGAAGTGAAATGAGATGATTTCTCTCGTCCATACCTGTAAGGGGATGGATGGAGAAGGCCTCATGGGGCTGAATGACGTACACCTGGAACTCAAAGTCAATGGGGCAGCTGCATCTCAGAGGAATGGCATGGTGAACACTAGACAGGTGGGGAACAAATTAAATATTCTATGATGTGACACCAACGGGTCGATGGTATCATGCTTGGTTGTTTGGAAGAATACAAAGAGACAGCCAAGCCCTTAGGCAGATGGAGAGAGAGGGGGGTGGGGGGGTCAAATACAGTCCACTGAAGATCATAAGACATACTGTACAGCACGAGCACACACACACACACACACACACACACACACACACACACACACACACACACACACACACACACACACCTTTGCCCAAGTGGTACGACTGACAGGTCGATACGAGGAGGGATGTGCAGGTCATCGATGACGGGGTAAGCGTGAACTGGAATCAACAGGTTCTCTTCCCCCTTGGAAAGAGTGAGGTTGGGTTGAAAGAACAAGTGAAGAGAGGCAACGCGAGAAGAGCTGGAGGTAAGACGGACGAGAGATCTCTCAAGGTAAACATGGGAATGTAAAAGCTGGAGTGGAAGGAAGCTAGGAATTGTTTCTGGTGGGTTTTTTAAACTTTTTGCTTTCCAGACAAATATCAATATGAAGTCCTTTGAGACTCATCCGTCACTTCCAGCTACTGCTAAGTTGTCAAAGTCTAAAGATGTACGGGTAAAACAACCGGCTCGATTCTGACCTTGCAGTGAACCCGAATGCAGTCGTAGAAGTAACGCCACTCGTCGGGGCAGAGACGGACCTTCAGTGTGTAGGCGAGGCCTGGGATGAGTCGATACTTGGAAGGTGGGCAGATGGGAACGAGGTTGAATGTTACAGACAACACTGATGGACGAGCGGAGTCACGATGGTAGTTTGATGTAAGCAATTTGTAATAAAAAATGGTTTTAAACAGACCTTTTTGGTGTAAGTTGTTTGGAAGTGCTCTGTTTGGGTGGGGATGATGTGAATATTCACGACTTCAGATGAGATGTTGATTAGTTTCTGAGAGAGGGGGAAGAGAGAAGAATGTTGTCATCCAATCATGTACACTTGAGAAAACCACTTGCACATTCTTGGTGTTTACAGCCAGTGCTTCATCTCATATAATGGGGTACAATTAGTGCCTATTCAATTAAATCAAATTTAGCCTGGATGGAATCCAAAGGAGATGAATTTATGTGAGGAATATTGCTCCCACACCGATGTCCACTTCCTGCTTAAGCCCTGGATGCTGCATTCAAGTAAACGTGACCACTTTCCATCAAGCAAGATCATATTTTCCTAAATGGTATTTTGCTCACCAGGATCTTTATGTAATCCTTCCTCAGCTCAAACCCACTGAAGTGAAGCTCTGGAGGCTCTGCGTGGATCAAGCTGTGGCTTTTCAGTTTGGCATAGATCTCTATAGGGGGGGGGGGGGAGCAATAAGTGAAATGTAAAAAGCAAAGAGGTTTGACATACATATATGTAGATATAAACAAAAAACGTAAAGTGTGAGGCTGAAAACGGTATAAATAGACTATCAGAAGGTTCCTGGGGCCATGTACTTGATTCCAGTAGATGATTGGGGAAGTTGGCTGGGCTCCTGCTCTCCTCCACCAGCTGACTCAGAGGCCTCGGGGTGCTCCTTCTGAGGGGCTCCATCGGTGTCTGCAGGGCAGGAGGAGCCACCTCCATCCTGGCCAAGAGGTCAGCTCTGGCTCCTCTTGAGGGAAATGACAGAAGGTTGGCAAGGAGACAGCGGCGTGTTGGGAAATATTGTGTTGGAAAACCTATGAATTTATAATCGGAATACAAGAGGAAAGACAGCAGGTCAATACGTGTGGATTTGTAGATACGTTAGTGAATTAAATTTCGCAGTTAAACGTGTTGTGTGTGTATAGTATACACACACACATATATTTATATATATCTATATATATTTTTTAATATAGAGATATATATATATACATTTACATATATATATCTATATATTTTTATATATATATATACAGGACTCTCTCAGAAAATTAGAATATTGTGATAAAGTTCTTTATTTTCTGTAATGCAATTAAAAAAACAAAAATGTCATGCATTCTGGATTCATTACAAATCAACTGAAATATTGCAAGCCTTTTATTCTTTTAATATTGCTGATTATGGCTTACAGCTTAAGAAAACTCTAAAATCCTATCTCATAAAATTTTAATATTTCCTCAGACCAAGTAAAAAAAAAGATTTATAACAGCTGAGTGTTTGTCAAGGCTCAGGAAACCCTTGCAGGTGTTTCGAGTTAATTAGACAATTCAAGTGATTTGTTTAATACCCTACTAGTATACTTTTTCATGATATTCTAATATTTAGAAATAGGATATTTGAGTTTTCTTAAACTGTAAGCCATAATCAGCAATAAATCAGAATAAAAGGCTTGCAATATTGCACTTGATTTGTAATGAATCCAGAATGCATGACATTTTTGTTTTTTTAATTGCATTACAGAAAATAAAGAACTTCATCACAATATTCTAATTTTCTGAGACAGTCCTGTATACACATTTACATATATATATATACAAACACACATATATATATACACATTTACATATATATATATATACATATATATACACACACACATACATACATTATATACATATATATATACATACATACATACATAGACACACATATAACGCTATATATATTGAATTGACAACAGTTAGACATTATTGTGTATTGAGGCTAATATGAGAAAGCATTGTTAGCAGGACGCTGGAGAACTACAAGAGAACAAAGTGATGTGTCTGAATATAATTGAATTAACATAGTGGCGCTGACTTCCCGTCAGAAACAGAAAGATAGGCTAGCTTTCTTAAAATGTATAACAATGACAGTTGGCTATATGTTTGTGAAGCAAACCGAAGTGCAACGTTAGAAAAGATGCGAACAACAGAAGCGGAAAATAACTCCGGTGCTGCTAGCTTAATGCTCCTCAGCTATGCTAGCGTTAACTTAACTTTATTAAGGGTTTTATCAGCTTTACTGAAACACCGTTTGAACGACGGCACTTCAGAACTTACTTAAGTTTAGACAACCGGTTGTATTTAGTTGTTGAGTTCAAGAAAGCCACGTTCCGTCTGGTCTCGCGCCAGAAGCGTTTGTGTTTAACGCCACACACCTGCTGCTCGCGCCGATGAGGGGAGGACCCCGATCTCAAACACTACGGTTGCCATAGAGACGCTCGCTCTCTGAATGGGCGGGACTATCATCCGGGCGAGAGCGATCTGTTGGCTGCGAGTCCCATTAAACCTCATCATCACCCAGAATCACACCGGAAGCCAGCCATGTCACCTTCAAAATAAAAGCATAGACTACAAACCTCACTGTGTACGCATTGCTTGTTATCATTTGCTTGATTATACACATTAAATACACATATTTATTAATTCAGATGTTGTATTCACTGAAGTTCCTTTGCCTATATACATAAATTAAACGTCACCACATATATGTCAATATAAATATACCGTATTTTGAAAGTTCCCACTGGAAGTTGCCATTTTTATAATAACTGCCTTGATAGGCGTTTACCAGACTGTCCCGAGGAATACCGTGCATAATTATCGACCCTGAGTAGTCCTATCTTTGATTTCCAGACCTCTTATATCTGCTGCATGGCAGGATGCTTGCTTTTCTAATCAGAAATGCGGCTTGAGGTTCGGATGTAGCTGTCGATGCACAGAGGAAGCCCCCAGACACAATGAAACAAGTTGGACTTATTGGAGTGCTACTGTTACCCCAGGTGAGCACACAGATGTGTATTTAAATCTACGTATCTAAAGATCAAGTGCATTATTGTCTATTGATTTAACAGGTAAAATCATCATCAGGGTGTCATCCTCATGTTAACCTGGTGAAAGAGGAGGAAAAGTGCATGGCCGATCTTCTGCTTTATAAGTCACACAAAGCAACAGGTGAATTAATAGTGTATTGATAGTGCACAAGTTGTATATTTTACACCAATTGTATTAAAACAAATATATTGACAGGAAACGGATTTTCTGCTTTCCATTAAAATAAATACATGTTTATCTCTGATTTATAAAACAGACCGTACAGCAATGTGATGCAATATATTAGTGACACCTAGTGGTCAGACAACGCAAGGCACCCTGAAATATATCATATTCACGAGACAGACTGTATTTTAAGATGGATTAATCCAGATGTGGTGGTCTTGGAGTGGCAGAGACAGGTTTCTTTTTATTACTTTACATATATTATATTATTTGTTTAAAATCCCAGCAAATAATAAAAAATAGTTATGATTTATGTCCCACGCATGAAGAAAACAATATTAGCGTACACTGTATGGGAATGTGGGATGACCTGAACTGCTGGCCACCTGCTTCTCTTGGGGAAACCGTCTCCCAGCCGTGTCCGGAGTTCTTCAACTCGGATGGTGAGCGTCCACACACGCACGCACACACGCACACACACACACATGTCCACATTCAACTAGTTAATCATTTCCCAGGGAGCTGATTTGTTTTCTTAAAGAACTGAGAAGGCTCCCCCCCCTCCCCACGTGGCTCTCTATCCAAACATTCAGCCATTATACTGTGTTTACATGGCGAGATGAGAATGATGGATGTCATGATATATTATCTGAAGAAGCAGATGTTTATTGAAGCGCCTGAAGACGGAAAGTAATAGTTTTGCAGCTTTTTAGTCCACATATACATGCCATACACACACACACACACACACACACACCAGTGACCAATACAATATATACTTTTTCAGGATAGATTAGACACTATAACAATAAGAGAAGCAAAAAATGTTTGATTTTTTTTGCAGAAGAAGTGCACCGCAACTGCTCCGCCAGTGGCTGGACGGACCCGCTCGTCCCACACGAGGACGCGTGCGGATACACTTTCAATGAGACGTTCCACTTCCTTGGAGAGGTTGGTGGTATCTGATATGCACACATGACCTGTAGTGTATCCAATAGCAACCTATAAAGCACCCAATGTTTTTGCATTATTAAAAATACTATACCATCCAAGTGCACACTGAATCCTTCGAGGTGGTGGAGGAGCTTCGTGTCAGTGAGCCAATAGGAGAGCATCTCAGAAGCATCACTTACTTATATGTACATACAAATATATGAAGGAGAACGTCATGCAAAAGTTACATTTTAATGTGTTATTCAAAATGAGAAGGTTTAAAGTGTCTTTAACTGGAAGAAAAGTGTGTATACGCATTACAGGGTTATGTGTAAAACATTGGCATGTTGTATTTTCATCACACTTTTACACACAAAATAAGAATATTTAGCTTCTTTTTTTTTACCCAACAAAAAAACATTAAATTTGAACTCCAAAGGGCAGTTTTCATCTCTGTTTAAACAAAGAAATAAAGTAAAAAAATGACTTTGTGATAGAACCGCCCCTTTAATTACCCAAAACACAAGCACATTGAGACGGGTCCTTCTGTCAAGGTGATGTCAAGGTGATGCCCCCCCCCCCCCTTCAGTCCTCAGACGCCCACATGTATTTCTCCTCCGTGAAGACCATGTACACCGCCGGCTACACGCTCTCCCTCGTCTCCCTCTCCATCGCCGTCACCATATTCTGCCTCTTCAGGTGAGCGTCTCTTCATCATCATCGGTGAACGTATGGGTTGGGCTCTCCCCTGGAGGCCACAGGGGTTAAACAGCGGGTGTTAATATACCTCCAGGAAGCTGCACTGCACCAGGAACCACATCCACATCCAGCTGTTCATCTCCTTCATCCTGAGGGCAATCTTCATCTTCGTCAGGGACTCTCTGCTGTTCACCGACGAGGAGCTCTACCACTGTGACCACTACCCGGTGTGGCTGGATGGACTCCCTCTGTGTCCCCCCCCCCCTCTTTAAGCCACCCCACCATTGACACACCTGCTTCCCCTTGGGGATTAATAAAGTATATATCTATCTATCTATCTATCTTCACCCCCGTCAGGTGGCATGCAAGGTGGCGCTGACATTGTCCAACTACTCCATCCTGGCCAACTACAGCTGGCTGCTGGCGGAGGGCCACTTCCTGTTCACGCTGGTGAGCCGCTCCTTCTTCTCCCTGAGGAAACACCTCGCCTGGTACATCGTCCTCAGCTGGGGTAGGGACACGTCAGGTGCACCTCCCTCTCTCGTTACCAAAACCCTCTCTCGGTTTACCCGAGGTTTATGTCCATCCCACAGGCGTACCGCTGGTTGTTATCGTCTCCTGGGGATGTGCCAAGTATGTGTATGAAGACGAGGGGTAAGGGGGTTGAACGCGTGTCTCACTGGTTCATTTGCAGTTATCCGTGTTATTTATCAGGCATTTGATGTTATGACGAGTTCTTGTTTTTATTGCCATAGCTGCTGGGAGACCAGGAGGCGTGAATGGATTTGGTGGATTCTCCGAATGCCGGTCCTTCTGACGATATCTGTAAAACAAACTGGATTTATTTTTAAAAACATGATCTAAAGTTGTTTTAACGTATTGAGAGATGCCCGTATTCACTTTCTCGCCAAGAGTCAGGCGAGAGGATGGACACCACACACACACATGCTGAATTCTAATTAACAGCTAGCCGCTAGTTAGCTTAGCATAAAGACTGGTAACTAGCTAGCTTGGTTCTGTCCACAAACGGTCAAACCAAATAAGCTTTCTAGCAAGTGTGTACAGGGCTTTGTTCTGGTTTTATGCTAAGCTAACAGAAGCTAGCTCCATATTCAGCTTGATAGTGGCATCAATCTGCTCATCTAGCTCTTGCCAATTTCCTAAAATGTTAAACTATTCGCGTGACAAGATGGCATCTCGGTGTTTTAATCATTTCAGATGAATCTCATCTTCTTCTTGGGCCTTTTGAGGATACTGGTCAACAAACTCCGCCTGCCAGATGCCCAGAGGAATGAATTCTGCCAGTATAAGTGAGTAGAGATCACTACTAATGCCAGTAAAAGAACACACAGATGCAAAGACACTGTACAATAGGTGTGCATTGCCACTTTCATTTCACTGCACACCCTGTGTGTGTATGTGACAAATAAAACATCTTGAATCTTGAAGTCCTTCCCTCTTCTTTCCCCAGGAGGCTGATCAAATCCACCTTCTTCCTGGTGGCTCTGTTCGGTCTGCATTACATCCTGTTTGTGTTCCTGCCCGTTGAAGTGAGCAGCTCCGTGTTTAAGATATGGACGCTTGCCGAGCTCGCCCTGTCCTCCACACAGGTAACCGGGTCGCATGGCCGTCCGACCAATCGCCAACCACCACACTCACCGGCCTCTCTCTCTCTCCCCATCCCCCAAGGGTTTCGTGGTCGCCGTGCTCTACTGCTTCATGAACGGAGAGGTGAGACCGGGTCGGCCAAAGTTTGTACACTTCAGATGTGTGTGTGGGGGTTTAAATGCGATGCGCCCATTTCCAGGTGCAGCATGAGTTCCAGAGGAGGTGGCGGCGGTGGCGGCTGACCCGACACCTCCCCAGCAGGCGGCGGCAGCAGCATGGCTCCATCAGCCACAGCGGGTCTCCCCACACGCAGGTGTCCCTGCTGCCTTGCTCGACAAGCAGCCCGGCAGCCGGCGGACCCCCCGCGGACACGGCGGAGATGTGACTCCAGGTCGGCCCGGCTCGTCTCCTCGTCGAAACGCCGATGGAACCCGGCTCGGTGCCGGCGGGCGTAGAGTCACAACTGCAGCTCGAGTTTTCTAATTCTGTTATTTGGCGATGTAAAGATGTGAAACACAACGTTGAGGCCCGGTCAGTCAGCTGGAGGCCTGAGACTAATCTAGATTAAATAATGTGACAAGATTAAGTAACAGATAGAAAATTGGAAAAACAACTTCTACTGCATTCATTCAGTATTAAAGTTCAGACAGATTATGAAAAGAATGGTCCAAATTGACCAACATATCCACCCTTTTGTCTCTAGTATGGTAAAAGCTCAAAAATCCCACTTGATCCTACATTTCCCACAATGCAACTGCATTTTCTCATGTCAGTCGAACTCAATGCACCCAATTTTCAGCGCATGGTTCCTGTTAAAAGATTGACACACACGATGACGTCACTATGACATCACCAGGGTTGCTCATCATTACATTACATGTCATTTAGCTGACGCTTTTATCCAAAGCGATTTACACAATCCGGTTACATTCATACACTGTAGACGCAGCTACAGGTGAGCAATTCAGGGTTAAGTGTCTTGCTCAAGGACACATCGACTAGGTCGGGGATTGAACCTCCAACCCCCTGATTGAAAGACGGACCTGCTACCCACTGACCCATAGTCGCCCCTCATCAGAATACTGAGCACAGTATATGCAGCGAATACAAATAATAATTTTTGGGGCTGTCGTCTATAATGCTGTTGAATTGTGTTTCTATTATTTATTGTTGTAACGTGTAGCATATTTGGCCAGAGGGGTCGCTTCTTCGAGGAGATCAGGATTATTTATGCGATTATCGACAGCCAGTCCTGTAAACAGATGCTCTTTATTTAAACGTGAACGTACATGGTGTTCGCACTTTAAAGCATTCGTTAAACATTTTAGGAAACACATCTTTTCACGTTGTTGCCGTGAGTGAGACGAGAAGTTCGATACCATTCTTTAACGTCTGGAGGCTGAATGTGAAGCTGGAGCCAGCGGACGATTAGCTTAGCTTAGCATAAAGGCTAGCCGGTTGTTGTTGTTTATTCCTGCTCTCAGCAAGAAAGCAAATCAGTGTTATTTCCCAAAGTCTTGCCATTCTTTGACACTTTCTGTGGGGCTTTAACCATTTTAAAGTACCAGTAAGTACTCCAGACTGCTGTGCTCTCATGCACCTGAACCCATCATGACTCACACAGTAATAAAAGTTCCAAAGAGTGCAGCAGCGTCTACAGTCTGTTCAAAATAAGTGTCCAATATTTAAGTTCCGATGAGAACAAGATGAAACATACGCTACATGATATCAGGGAACCCAAATTTTTCTTTCAGATCCGCCACCAGGTCAATATAGGCGATCTTTGCTTCTTCTTTGGACAGACCTGCCGGTTGAAAAGCAAACCAGTGGGTTTTTTGCACACACAAAATAAATTTGTTTACCCATGTGTAAGGTAGCATATTTATTATTATGATCAGTGTCATGTTTTGCATGTACTCTTTTTCTTTTCTATGGAAAGTTCTGACCTTTCTTTCCTTTCCACGCATCCCATTTCCCTCGTCCTGCGATGTCAAAGAACCCGGGACGCTCTGCGGACATAAACACCAAAATAAACCATCAAGGACTGGAATAAATCAAAAATAAATGGATTTTAAGTAAGATAAAATAAGATAATCTTTTATTAGTCCCACAGAGAGGAAATTTCAGGGTCACAGCAGCGGGTGCACATTAGAGCATTAATAAAAATAAAATACTTAAATACTAAATATACAGACGAAACTAAATATATACACAATGCACAAGTATCATCAGTACAGAAATATTGCATCACATCAAAAAAGGTACACACGAGGGGTATTTTAGTCTGATTCTACCACTTGATACTTTTTAATTCTACTAGATTTAAACACATTAAGTTAATAAAAAAAGTTCACCAATTATAGGCTTTGGAATATAATGTAAATCTTAATGTTCTACAACAAAACCGTAAAAAAGTTAATAAATCAAATTTAAAAAATGTAAAAATTCAGTTAGGGGTGGGGTTTGGACCCCTAAACTTCTCACCATTATATATATATATCATTTAAATGTATTAATGCAGGGTATTACTGTTGGAGCTGTAATTTCAATAGCACAGCGGGAGTGACGTCATGCTCTGCTCATAGGAAATAGAGGTTTGCTGCTCTATTCATATCATTTAAATTGATTTTAGCAACTTTAATGCAGCGTTTTGCTCAATGTAATGTTATAGTGGAAAACTTGAGTTCAAAAAACTAACTGGTCAGGCGCTTTAAAAACCCTCATCTTTAAAATTAATGTCAAAAATATAAAAATTGTTCACCATTTCAATACAAATTGTTGTTTTTCTCCCTCTCAAATGGCCGGTTCTCTGTCCCCGTATCAGTTGTGGGATCGTGATTACAGGAAGACACAGAAACATGTTGGGCCTCATTCCTGCGCACCCCGCCTGGAGGAGTCCTGCTGCGCGCGGAGACCGGATCCCGGTCCACGTGGATCCGACAGCAGAGGGAGACTCACCGATGTTGACGTCGCCGACCGTGGCCTGCTTGTAGAGGCCGTACACGTCTCCCAGGACCCCGTAGCCGGGCCGCTGCTTCAGCACCTTCACGTCCTCCACTGCTTGCTCAAAGGATTCCTGGGGAGGGAAAACACACAAAAACAGACCAAAAAATGAATTTAAAAAAACTGGTAAAAGCATTGTTTTTAAAAGCAGATTTCTGATCCAATTCTATAAAATGACGTATGGCTTCATTACAGCTAGCCAATCAGAGAGACCCCTGTTGTGTAGACTCCCTGTGGATCAGTAGAAACACTCCAAAGACAGGTTGGTAGTCCGAATCCTCATGGAAACATGGAGGGAAAGACACGATACTTACATTCATGACTGCTGGGAGAAACTGACACGCCCTGCCGTGTGCTGCTCCTGTCGGTGCTCGTCCGACCAGTCCTGCGGTGCTGTTCTTTGTTGCCTAATAAAGTGGGAGGTGGCTTCTGGAGGCCACGCCCTCTTTACAGGTAGCCACCTGCTTTTCAGTTTTAACGATTCTCCAATAAAATAATAGAGGGAGCGGTACGAGGTGCCTTGAGAAGCAAAGTATGAAGAAAAACTACGGCGTTTAAATGTGAAATAGAAGACAATTGTTTTCCACAATAATTAACCTTAAATTAATTCATATGGAAAGATGTAGTCACACGGAACAATGAGGGTTTCAATGCAACAGTGCAATTACATTTTTTTATATAATATATATAATTTATTTATATAAATATATACAATATACATCTTTTATATATATATTATATATATTACATACAATATATTTTTATCCAGACCCATGAGTCCATAAAGCAACAAACACAAATACAGTTGATATATAAAATATTCTATTGTGATCTGATTCTCCGCCACAAGATGGCAGCCCTCACATGTTTATTAATCTGATGTCGCACACTTTGGGACCAGAGATGAGATTGAGCTTTTAATAATGAAGATGTATTTATTTCCAATTTTCATTTCACATTCATGCATTAAAGGTTAAGTACTGTGGCATTTTGATTCAGAGAACATCCAGTCATCACGTAACAGACAAGGATCTTTGGCAGGAACACAAAACTCACAACACAGAAATGGCTGAGATCACACAACAGCATTTCATACTCATATGAGAAAAAGGAAACGAGACAAATAAGTTTGATAACAGCCTTTTTGAAATTGTTGTCAAATGTATTCCGATCAGCAGGTCAGTTCAACACCATAATGTAACCATGTTTAAAAGAAGAAGGGGGGGGGGGCACTTGAACCTAAACACAACAGCCCTTCCTCTGCATAGATTTCCTTTGGCACGTGAAATCAAATTCAGAAGCTACAAACAGGCCAGAATATTAAAAGGTACAAACATTATTCACCATATGCTTGATAATTGCATTGAATTCACATTACAGTGGGCGGACAGCAGATGTTTAAATTGGGGCACATCATGTAAACTTCTTTACGCTTCTCTCCCCCCCCTCCAAAAAAAAGATGTAAAGACAAAATGAAACGTATGTAGAAGACAAACGTCTGCAGCAGTCTTGAAGTGCAAAAAAATAAGCAAAAAAGTTACCGACCGGAATCCACAAGGCCATCTCTGCTTCTGATGATCAGAGTGAAGAGAAGAGAACATCACATTTCAGACACTCAGATATGAACACAATGCTGCGGCGCTGCGTCAGTAAAGTCTGCAGCAGGTTCCTCAGAAGTTGTTCTCGTAACAATAAGTTAAGGTGAAAAGCATAACTAAATGACTATGCGTAGTGCAATGCGGTTGACGAGCACCTTTACCGGTCAACCGTCGAGAAGAACTACCAGCTACTCTTTTAAAGACGCTCACACGCCTCTGAACTCGGCGAGGAGCTTCAAAGCGTCCTAATAGTGTTGAAAGAATCTCCTGTGAGACCGCCGGTAACATCCACGAGACCCTCACACGTAGCTGCCGTTCTCCAGCACGTTGCAGCAGACGTCGTCCGGCCGGTCGAAGCGGACGTGCCGGCTCTTCTCCCAGCCGCGGCGGATCAGCCCGAGCCGCCGGGCCACGCAGGGCGCCAGCAGGGCCAGGCGGCCCAGGAGGGCCACGACGGGAAGAACCAGGGCCAGCGCGAAGGTCGGGGGAAGGAAGAAGTGGTACCGGGCCGGGTCGAAGGCGCGGTCCCAGCCGAAGAGGAGCGCGTGGAGGGTGGCCACGAACAGGGCGCAGTAACCTAATGTGGACTGCAGGGGGCGAAAGAGGGCCGTCAGCGTAACGATTGACCTGTCCTCTAAATATGGTTTAAAAAAATTATAATGAAAGTGACTTCTTCAGCTCACAGTCCAGCCAGTCCACTACATTAGCTCACTGTTACAGAACCCGTGGACACACACACTGACCTACCACTCATGACCCGCATGAACCCCACCAGTGTGTGTGTGCGTGTCTACAGGGCACGGCAATACAAAATAAAAAAAGCCTCCCAAGGTTGAGGCCAAGGGGTTAAAAATTGCCTTTTTTCTCTCTCCACACTAACTGGGCAGAGCGGCTCATACTCGTTTCCACCCGACAGGAGGGATGACGTGTGTGTATCGCGGTGCTTTCAAATACGTGACGGGCAGCGGAACTAAATGTTTAAAAAGAAGCAGCAAAAATAGTCAGCGTAGTGACGATTTCCCCTTTTTAAAAACGCTGACAGTAACGGCGGTACCGAGATCACGGCATTCCTTAAAACTAAGCTGAGGCACGCTTTTGACATTTCAGTTCTGGTCACATGGTGGAAACATGTGGTGTTTACGCCATCCAGTGACCACCGTTTAGACACCATTACTGGAACTCTCACTGCGCTCTGGCTTTACAACCTTTTCAATTAGCGCAACAGTTGTAATTCAAAGTGCACAGGTCATGTAGACAATGTCCTCCTTGAGGGGGGCAGAGTCTTAGTGTGTAGTTGGTAAGTCATGTGACAAACACACACACACGCCCCGTCTTATGTATGTATTTAAAGGATTTGAGGGGAGGGAGGGAGGGGTCACTTGTGATCATTTCACTGGATGAATCCCTGCTTGTGTGCGTCCGTGTTCACCTGGATGAAGCTGAACTCCCTCCAGTTGACGGCGTTGGTCACCGAGGGCAACGAGGCGACGGCCAGCAGGGAGAGCAGCCCGAAGGCCACGATGCCCGCCGACAGGTACAGCTCCACCCGCCACACCTCCGCGTCCACCCACACGTCCTCCTCCTCCTTCAACTGGACGTCACACAGCAAACAATCAATCCTCACCGCGGCCCGTGTGTGTGTGTGTGTGTGTGTGTGGGGGGGTATTTAGCGTGCATCGCGTTGGCGTCTCGCCCCTCACCTGTTTGGACTCGATGAGCAGTTTGAAGTGGGCGGACTTCCTCGAGGGGAGAACCAGGCTGTAGATGGCGTGCAGCGCCGCGCACATGAAGCTGCACAGGCCCAGCTGCTTCCTGCTGGTCAGCCAGCAGTCCAGCCAACAGGGGAAGCGGTTGTACTTGGTGCCGCGCCACAGCTGGAGGAGCGCGGCGCACACGCCGGGCAGGTAGACCAGCGACAGCGTCACCAGGGCGACGGCGGGGAAGGTGGCGTTGACGGTCTGGATGGGCATCTTGTAGAAGACGCTCTTCCCCGCCGTGACGTAGGGCTGCAGGACGTCGCGCAGGAAGTTGTACGCGTAGAAGAAGGCGAACAGGCACAGGGTGCAGAGGGCGGGGAGGCGCCAGGAGGGGAAGAGGCGGTGGGGGAGGTTCTCGATCTCCAGGGAGGAGGAGAGGAGGCCCATGTCGACGGGGACGAAGCCCATGCGGCGGCAGAGCTGCATCACCGAGCTCTTGGCCGCGCAGCTGTCGCCGCACAGCAAAATCTGGAGAGACGACGACGACGGCGGCTTGAGACGTTCCCGAAAATCGGGACTTTTTCTTCTTCTTCAATCTGCATTACCGGGGCGTGGATCCTACCTGCCTGTTTCCATCCCGAGGTCCCACCTGGAGCGTCCACGCCGATATGGTGTTGAACCCCTTGACCACGGAGCTCTCCGGGAACAGCTCGGCGAGCCGCTCGGCGTTGGAGGGCCCGTCTCGGTTGACGCTCGACCCGTTGCTGACGTCCACCAGCGTCTTGCCGGCGAGCGACGGCTTCAGCGCCGCCAGCGTGGAGTGGTGCTCGGGGAACACCGCCACAAACACCAGGTCGGCCAGGCCGACGGCCTCCACCTGGGACGTCACCTGGAGGACGGAGACAGAAGCGGTTAAATAACCGGCAGAATACGATTAGCTGCGGCGTTGTGCGTGTCTATTCGAGGCGAGAACAACAGTCACCACGCCTCGTGGGTAAAGACGCAGTAAATATATAAACATCCCCAGCGGGAGAGAAGCCAAAACACCAATTACATGGCGGGTGTGACCGTGAGTGTCAGTGTCGTCACCTCGGCCTCCTCGGGGAACAGAGCCGCGGAGCGCTTGGGGTTTCGACTCCCCACCGCCACGCGGTAGCCGGAGGCCACCAGCCGGCTGGCCAGCGAGCGAGAGAAGTCGCCCGTGCCCAGGATGCCGACGACCGGGGCGCCGGGATCGGACGGCGAGGCCTCGAGGCGCCCGGAGCATCCTCCTCCTTCACCCCCGCCTCGGATTAAAGGCCGCGCCATCTCATCTGGCATGATGCACTGGGACAGGAGGACATGGGGGGGGGGGGGTTTACATGCACACAGAACAACTTTTTAAAGCAATAATAATCTATGCTCTGGGATTACAATCATCTGTCTCAGCTGTCACGTCTAGACGGTAGTAAAATAAAGACAATACACAGCCTGAGGAAAGGAACTCTGTAGTGGATGATTAATACAAGGACCACGAAGCTTTAACAACGTGTGCAAAAAAAAACGTCCTCGCGACCTGCGCCGTTTAACCTCCAAACTGCCTCAGCATGGCGCAAACCTCCTCCTTTTTCTGTTTTTACACCAGCCGTTGAAAATCCTCCAGGTCGCGAGCGGAACTCACCAGAGAACCCGCGAATCTTCAGAAACAGACTACGCTCGTGTGGCGCGACATTGTAGCGACAACGCGCGACATTGTAGCGTCGGCTGACCGAACCGCGTGAAGAGGACCGAGCGGACTGACGTCACACAGCTCGGCGTCCTTGACTCAACTTGTGGAAACTTGTACCCCCCTCTCGAATAAAGTTCCAGGCCGACGCAGGTGAACATAAAGGTGCAGGTGGAGAACAGCGGTATCTTACCAACACCACGTGGTGCACTGAGCTTCTTAAGGACTCATCTGGTGGTATTTTAAAGCTACTTTCAGGTACTTATTCAGTCCGCTCCTCCGCTGTGTGGACGTTTCTTCCTGATAACGTGACGCTGTGGACAAAGCCCCGCCCCTCCCCGGCCACGCCTCCACGTGTGTGCAGAAGATTAAAAAGAGAGAGAGAGAGATAGAGAGAGAGCAGTGGGCTCCACCAATGTAGAAATACAATGAATATGTGTGTATTACATATTTACAACATATTAAAACAATCTAAACACATTACACATTGATTTACACCAAATAAAAGGTATACATAAATAAAAATGTGTCAAAGACTTTGGTTTATAAACTTAATAATAATAATCAATTTAATTTATTTAGTGCTTTTTAAGCTACTCAAAGACACTTGACATGTTAAAGTACACGTAGACACAGCTACGGGAATAATGCAAACAATTCAGGGTCAAATGACTTGCTCAAGGACACACCGACTAGGTCGGGGATTGAATGGTTGGTTTAAAATTAAAGACATTTCCTCCACTGTTTCGTGATACATGCAAACACGCGAACATAAGAAGCTGAATCAGACACACGTATAGCATCGTGATTGAGTTCAGGGGAGCGTGCCGAGGTTGGTCTTCTTTTCGCTGTGGCGATGGTTCGGTTAAGAAAAAAAGTGAAATCCTTCTTTTTTTTTGGTCCTGTCTCATTAGACTCAGCCTGTTAATAGGAGTGTCTCCCTGGACTCCATCTGCTGCCGTCAGTTCATTTGATAAGCAGGCCTTGGGATTAGAACAAATAATAATAAAGCAAAAAGTGCTTTAAAAGAAAATGTCCAGCCGCGGGCCACGCGCTGTCGACATGACTTCATCACGTCTGCCTTTGCCACTTGCAGAAGGTTGAACCCCTCGGGCTCGCAGCACTGCATCAGTGTCAACACAAACACACACGCACACACACACACGCACACACACAGCGACTGCTCGCCACCCTCTCTTTCACTCTCTCTCGAGGCCGTGGCCTCGTGCTTGTTCACATCGCTCAGAGGAGCTCCATTTTACATTCTGAACATTAATATAGCAGCAAACTAATATTTTCTATATAAAGCCCGTCAAGCCGGAGCAGAGAATGAAGCCGTTCTTCTTCTGTGTGTGTGTGTGTGTCGTTGAGATAGTCACTTTCTTTCGTACTGTTAACAGTTAAATATCTGTCCTACCCTTATTAAATGGTCAGCCCTTTCGCCGTAGTTCATGCTGTTTTCACCGTTAGCTTACAGCCGCCGGCTCGCCGCCACCATGATGAGAGCCGTCAAGCGGCAACTGAACTGCTTCCAATCTGGGATCTTTTCCCTCTGAGGTCACAGTCCTTGACATCTGTGTGTTAATTTGGAGATTTTTCATCAATTGGTATCGATTCCTGCCGTCTCCCAGGGTGGTAACCCATAAATCTCACAAGTCAAATCAATGGAAGTTATTCTGATCCGATGGGGGCAGATTCACCACTCGCCCTAAGACGAGCCCGGTGATCTGGGCTGGAAATGTTAAGGTGACAAATGGCAGCAGTGGCACACAGCAGGGTCTCTTAACCTTTCCTTGATGCTGTTTTCAGGTCCACAGTCTATTATTATTATTACCGCCGAGCCGGATGGGAAATATTGTGTCAGAGGAGTGAAGGCACGGTCGTAGGCGGTTAGCCCGGTGGACGGGTAGAGCCACGTTAACATGTGACGGGGCTTCACCGTCAACGCGCCACATGGAGGAGGACATTTGTGTCTTTTAAGGGCGGAGGCGTCTTCAGAGCCCTTCATCAGGGATTAGGGGCACATGTTGAGACAGGAGCTGATGTTGCAGGTTCTCACCGCTGCATCCTTGTGGCACAAGTCAACGTTTCCCACGGTAAAGTCAACCCCTGGTGGCCGTTTTGGAAAGGTAAAGGTTCACGTGGAGTGGACTTGCTGTTCACCGTACTAACCCCGAGTAAAGGTCACTCCTGCCCCTTAGAGTCTGGGAGCGGGCTGTTCTGCACTCATTTGTTTTCGCGCAGATGATTATTGTCGTCCGCTGTGGATGAAAATCGAAAGATGGATTTCCAGATTTTATACCCGCACCCCGCGATTTCATCTTCGCCCGTGACTCGTGGCGCTTTCTCACCTTCAGACGTGGGCAGGCCGGGCTGGAGCCATGTTCCGTGGAGTCAAAAGCCGAGCCGAGCGCGGGTTGAAAATTGCTTAGGGAGTACGGGAGGGATGGAGGGAGGTTGGTTTTTCGGCAGTGTGACTGTGGGGCTTGGGATAAGCCATGTCTCCGGCCTCTGAAGATTTCCCAACATTGCCTTGAGCTCTAAAGCCTCTGCTGTGGATGTGGGGCCCGTGCTCCAATTACAGGTGCTTAGTTCCCGAGCAGCACTTCAGAGGTATTACAGGTCCTTCAGGGTGTGGGGGTGGGCATGGGGGTGGGCATGGGGGGGGTATTGAACTTCAGGGACAAAATCACTAAACGCTTTTATTCAATGAGCAAACGCTCTTTTCACTGAGTGTCTCAGAAACTTAAAATAACCAATGAAAGGCCTCGCTGATGGCCGTACCAACGCCAAGGAGGCCCGGTGGTCATGAAACTTCGGGCTTGTGAGCCGTTCAAGTGCACGGTGGCTAACGAGGTGTTTAAGACACATCTGTATGCAACAGAGGAGTGATTGCCTATGTGCACAGTGGGGGGGGGGGGGGATTTAAATTTGATGGAGAATCAGAATTCAAGGCCCGTGGCTCTCCACCTCGCGAAACAAGACATCAAAAAGAGCGTCCCTGCAGCCGGGGAGCTCGGAGTCGAAGGTGTGGACAGCAGTCAGACATCACCGCTCCATCTCCTGTATATATTACCTCCTGTCCCCCATCCGTCTGCACGTGTGCATGTGAGTAAAGTGAATGAACGGTGAACGCATGGGCACCGTGTGGACCTGCCCTCAGACAGTGGGCTCGGACTTTGAAAGGACCCCTCATGGTGTGACTCAAATATTTGGACGTATTTATTGTCATCATCACATGGTTTAAACTCGTCTTTAATCTTTATTCATTAGTTAAAAGTTTTTAAAAAATCATTTTTGTGTCGATTTGGGGAGCTTATTAATGGATTGCCCAAAAGGATTAAAATATATATATATCAACATTTTGAGGCTTATGATAATATGTGGATGGGCTCGACGACATCCAAATCCCCATGCAATTGAAGAATGTATGGATGTTTCCAAAGGGGAATGGAAGAACACATTGTATGGTAATATTTTACCTCTAATTCAATTCAATTCAATTCAGTTTATTTGTATAGCCCAATTTCACAAATTACAAATTTGTCTCGGAGTGCTTTACAATCTGTACACATAGACATCCCTGCCCCAAAACCTCACATCGGACCAGGAAAAACTCCCAAATAACCCTTCAGGGGGAAAAAAAGGGAAGAAACCTGGAGGAGAGCAACAGAGGAGGATCCCTCTCCAGGATGGACAGATGCAATAGATGTAATGTGTACAGAAGGACAGATTTAGAGTTAAAATACATTCAATGAATATGACAGAGTGTATGAATAGTTCATAGTAGGCATATTCCACGATGGAGACCTCCACGATCCATCAGGCAGATGGCGGTGGGGAGGAGTGGGCGGAGTCTCAACAGTAGGCGGAGTCTCAGCAGGACAGTGGCGTAGTCAGGAGCAGGAATTCCACGACCCAGACCTCAATGATCCATCAGGCAGATAGGATCTATGTCGTCTCATAGGGTCCGATGACCCCATGAGACGTGAAGTCAAAAGGACTCCGGGAGAAAGCAGAGTTAGTAACGTGTGATTGAGAGATGAAAATTCATCCTTAAGGAGAGAAAAAGAGGAGATAGGTACTCAGTGCATCCTAAAACGTCCCCCGGCAGCTATAAGCCTATAGCAGCATATCAAGGGGCTGGACCAGGGCAAACCTGATTCTGCCCTAACTATAAGCTCTGTCAAAGAGGAAGGTCTTAAGTCTACTCTTAAACGAGGTGACTGTGTCTGCCTCCCGGACTGAAATTGGAAGCTGGTTCCAAACAAGTGGAGCTTGATAGCTTAAGGCTCTGGCTCCCATTCTACTTTTAAGACTCTAGGAACTACAAGTAGTCCCGCATTTAGTGAGCGTAGCTCTCTAGTGGGCAATATGGTACTACAAGCTCCTTAAGATATGATGGTGCATCACCAATCAAGGCTTTGTACGTTAAGAGAAGAATTTTAAAAGTGATTCTTGATTTTACTGGGAGCCAGTGCAGAGCAGCTAGTGCAGGAGTGATGTGATCTCTTTTCTTAGTTTTAGTGAGAACACGAGCTGCAGCATTCTGGATCAACTGGAGGGACCTAAGAGACTTATTAGAGCAGCCTGATAATAAGGAGTTGCAGTAATCCAGTCTCGAAGTAACGAACGCGTGAACCAATTTTTCTGCATCTTTTTGAGACAAGATGTGCCTGATTTTTGAAATATTACGTAGATGAAAGAATGCAGTCCTTGAGATTTGCTTTACGTGGGAGTTAAAGGACAAGTCCCGATCAAAGATAACGCCAATATTCTTTACAGTGGTGTTGGATGTCACACCTATAAGAAAACACAAACCAGCTCCACATGAAAAATAAATATGCAATCATTTAGCATTTTAAGGATGTATATATGCACAGAGTGACACATTCAAGTATAATATTATCAAGATGTTTTCCCGAAATGCAAATATGTGTGAGGGGTGTTTTGCCGATTACGTATTTTGTGCAATCTTTAGGGACAATTGCGCGGATTTAAACTTTACGCACCGACTGGACCTCTCGTCAAGTCAGTCGAAAGAGAATAGAGCACTTCCGGTTACGTATTACAAAATAAAATCTCGGTCGAGAATCTAATAATCACATCTCCTGATATCGATATTTGGAATTTAGCCTGTCTGCTTCAGTCAAGTGGAATATTCCAGCCTGGAGATACTCAAATAAAATTTGAAATGCAGGAATATGACTGAATTATGCAGCACGGCCACTGCGGGTGTGTCATTATTAATGGTGCACGGTTGGTGTTGCAGCTCATTAAACCACTTACAATGCATCAAAGTTCTCAAACTGATCATTTGTCAACATCTTAATCCTACACAGATCTGCTAATTATTGCTGTCAAATACACGCAGTGGAGTATAAGTACAACACCTCCCTCTGTTGGAGCAGAGCAGAAATATAAAGTACGGTACAAGTACCTCTAATTAAGTACTTGAGTAAATGGAGGCAGTGGCCTTCTGACATCCGACTGCATATTATAATTATGACCCGGAGAATGTGCACCCTCCCATCCTAATGAATGCTTATTAAAAATGAACTTCCGTGTTGGTTCTGACCCGCCTCGTGCCTTTAACCTTTAACCTGTAACTTGTGGCTGCTTTAAATTACTCAGCTGATGTCTCTCTCCTTTATTCTGAGGCGCCACCCGTCCTGCTGTTTTAATTTGAAGGCCACCTCCCCCTTGTTTTCCGGTCTTCTCCTCGCTAACTTGGGCAGCTGGACCGCCGCTGTCCGCGCGCACCCATCCAGCCAGGAGCGCTCCCCGGTCCCCGGTCCCCGCCGCCACTTAGCCGAGGGATGCGCACTTAATCAACTTGTTCTCCATTTCTTTTCCGTCGTCCTAAAAAGCCTCCCCCCTCTCCCCCCGTCCTCCGGCACAATTCCCCCCCAGAACGGCTGCGCGGGTTTCCTGTCGTCCCAACGTCCGCGAGCCGCGCGGAGGAGGTGGTCGGTGTTCCTGCGGTGACCGTCGTCGCGATGCTTCTGCTGGCTCTGGCAGTCGCCGTCCCGCTGCTGCTCCTCCGTACCCCGGAGACCTCCGCGCACTACTACGAGATGATGGGCACCTGTCGGATGGTGTGCGACCCGTACACTCCGAAACCGGGGGGCGCCACCGCCCAGAACGTGAACGGCGTGAACGCGCCGCAGCCGCCGATGGCGCAAGGGAGCCGCGGGGAGACGGGGCGACCCGGTAAACCCGGATTAAGGGGCCTGCCGGGAGAGCCGGGATCCCCGGGTCCGAGGGGGCCACCGGGGCAGCGCGGCGACGCCAAGCTCGCCTTCCCCGCGGTGACCGGACCCACCGGACCCGACAACGGCGGGACGGACGGCGCGAACTCCACCGGCACCGGCACCAGCTTCCGGATCGCGTTCTACGTCGGCCTGAAGAACCCGCACGAGGGCTACGAGGTGCTGAAGTTCGACGACGTGATTACGAACTTGGGGGACCACTACGACGCGAGCACCGGGAAGTTCACCTGCCATGTGTCCGGGATCTACTTCTTCACCTACCACGTGTTGATGCGCGGAGGGGACGGGACCAGCATGTGGGCCGACCTGTGCAAGAACGGACAGGTGAGAGTGGAGAAGGTCAATTTAGAGAACAATGATAACTTTCCAGAGTCATCCTAATTTCAAAGCGTGCACGAGGCTCGCCCCTTCTTCCTATTAACACCTTCTATACACCTGCCTGCTCCATATTATTCATACGGGAGGATTTCAGGGTAACATGGTGATATTTCTGGTCCAACCCCAGCGTGTGTAAACCCCCCCCCCCCCCTCCTCCCGTTTTTTGGGGATGAGTCAGATGTTTACAGCTGGATGAGGGCTCAGAAACTAACTATACTGTGGTCGCTAAAGACACTGCAATTGGGGTGGGGGTAATAATTGTATTTTATACCATCCTATAGTAAAGTGGTCTAAACCTCTAAATTACCCACAATTCCCACTTGAGTGTCTATTTTTTAAAGCTGTGCTTTTTGCCTCTCAGCCATAAGTGAACTTCTCATCACCTAATGTAGCCTGGTCCCTCGTTGCCTCCCCCCCAATCCACTGTCCCCCAGGTACGGGCCAGCGCCATCGCCCAGGACGCCGACCAGAACTACGACTACGCCAGCAACAGCGCCGTGCTGCACCTGGACTCCGGGGACGAGATCTACGTGAAACTGGACGGCGGCAAGGCGCACGGGGGCAACAACAACAAGTACAGCACCTTCTCCGGCTTCATCCTGTACCCCGACTAGACGGCTTCATCCTGTACCCCGGCGCCGAGAACTGTTCCCATCACAAGTCCAAATTGTGTTTTGTCCCGGTTTGAAGGCACACGGGCGTATTATCTACAACCGTATACATGTTCTTGTTCATCTAGCGAGAGACCTTCATGTGTGTGTGTGTGTGTGTTTGATTTTGACTCAATTTTAACTGCTCTGCGATCACCAGGCTACCGATCCTCCTCGTGCAGACCCGCAGTACCACCCCGAACGCGCTCTGAGCGGCGGAGGCATCGCTCTTAAGTTCTTTTGACATATTTCCAAAATGGAGCGTAGCCCCCGAGCTGTGTGTATTAATGGCACCTCATATTTCAGGCTCCAATGAAAACAGTTAGAGGTAGTCAAGAAATCAAGAGATGTAGCATCAGATCAGATGTTCTGAGGCCCGGTCACACTGGTATTTAACGCCATTCGTGCCAACTCATCCCGTTCTTTAGTGGTAATACGACACGCTGGTTTTTCAACTCGTTGGTGAACTTTGTCACACAGAACCACAGGCCGAGAGTCCAAAATGGAGGGAAGGGTTCGTCGCGTCCACTTTTGTTTAACGCCTGTTTCGCTAAAGAGACGTGTTGAGACATTTAAATAAACAGCGAACTCCGCCAGCAAGCATGTCGCTGTCAATTGGTAAGTGTGCCATCTTAAAACCTCGGCTATCCAATGAAGGTGGGGCATGGGGCAAGACACACACTCAGAAAGCTACACGGTGGACCAGCTGGATAGCATGTTCTCACCTGGCGAGCATGTTCGCCGTTAGCTCGCCGGTAGTTCCCGACGTCATCGAGCTTCTGCAACCAAATCTTTGCGCGCCGCTTTCTGGCGCGACCGAACCTTCGAATGCTCCCTAAAATACGGACACGTGAATTTCCGCCATGTTATTTTAAAAAAAAAGTGTTATCTGGCCACAAGTAAGCACATCATCAGCAGAGATGGCAAAGTGGGAGCAACGACTCGACAACAACTGGACGAGCCGGACCGGTTTCAGAGGACACGTCGGCTGAAGTTGTCCGATGAGGTCATCGCGACACATAAACGCTTTTTGACGAGCTGCCATGAATCTGTAGGTCGTCTCGATCGGCGCCGTCTCGAGTCGCGTTCGGTGTTTTCACTAAATAACAAAGTAACCACACATGAAGGATGCACATTGGGATGTATTTTGTTGTCATGTATATGCAAATAAATATTGTTTGACAAAAGGTTGCCTTGGTGTGGACGTCTCTGACCAACTGAATATAGATAGATAGATCGATAGATTTATCTATACAGGACTGTCTCAGAAAATTAGAATATTGTGATGAAGTTCTTTATTTTCTGTAATGCAATTAAAAAAACAAAAATAAATATCATTCTTTTTTGGAAATCAACCAAATGAAATAAAGCTTATATTCTGATTTATTGCTGATTATGGCTTACACTAAGTGAATATTTTTAACATGCATCTCTCCGCTAAAAGCAGTACTTCTGAACCTCTTAATTTAAAGGATTAGTCGAGAGCAGACTTAGCAAGAGGCCGTGTGTGTGAGTCCTCTGCATGAGGAAAATTAAATAACTTCAGCTCGTCTCAGGCGGTGGCTGCCGGCTCCTTTGTTTCACTTCTGATTAATTTGTATTACGATTTGCTTAATTAAGAAGATGGCTGTTTTGTCTGTGTGGTTTTTATTTTGTATTCATATTTATTTGTTACCCCATTCCCCCCAGGAACACACACTAAACAGCTGTTCACACACCGACCCCGTCAATTTAAATGGAAATTTTGGCAAACAAATATTAGCATGCCTGGTTAGATAAACCTCCATTATTTTGCTGTGCTCTACAAAAGGGCTCTGTCCTCCTCAGAAAAACAACAACAGGTGGACAAAGATGGGACAATGTATGTGCAGATAATGGGGAAAAGCCGAAGAAGAAGCGGAAGAAGCCATTGGGTCCGGGAAGGAACGAGTTCTGCATTTTGGCCGTCGCCGTCTTGTTATTTTTGCCTTGTGCTACCAGTGGAACCAAACGCTGACTAAGACCTTTACAGGTGATCAACATGTTTTAAAGGTAACCTCTAGAACTGAAAACACACGGCAAAACGGTAACTAACACCTCCCAGACTTGGCAACGCTGTGGTGGCAACCTGTCAATCACAACGTAGCCCCGCCATTTTGCCCCACGCCGTATTGAAGAAGACTTGAAACTAGAGATTGAGTTTGTTTACAATGTTTCCTGAGGGAATAAATCCAGTGAGAAGTAAAGTCACTTCCCCCATAGCTCAGTAGACCTTCACAGTAGACCCTGGTTGAGTCAATGTGGTTTCTGATGAACGTCTTACATGTTATACATTTGGGTCGTCTTTTCGTTTCCATTTCCTCGTATTTAATCTCTATTTATATATAAAAATACATCCGATCTTGGTCAATTTTCTACAATTTAGAAGGCCTTTAAAAAACATGTTAGTCACTTAGCTGGTCAAGATTTAGTCAAGGACATTCTTTAAAGATAGCTATAAATTTTGTTGTTGTTGTTGTTGTTTTGGGGCTCTGCCACAGCCCCCCCCCCCCTCAAAGCGTTTAAAGATCAGAGCGTGATGGTGTTGTACAGGCTCTCAGCCTCCACTGCAGACACATTTAAGATGAAAAGTGGAACTGCTGACACCAACTGAGACATCAACAGCAGTACGTGTCACCCGGCTGCCAGACGGATGAACACACACACACACACACACACACACACACACACACCAAAACACGATAGATGATCATCCATCCCCCCATGTCTGGGAGATAGTGAGGGATCGCTGACTGACAGACAGAGTAGTGAAATTCTCTGATGGATGAGATAACACACACACACACACACACACACACACACACACACACACACACACGGTGTGTCCAGGAGAATGCAGCTTGACAGGCATCGTATACCGGCGTAATGAAAGCATGTGTCGCTGCAGTCCTTCGGTGTTGTACGTGCCGCCCTCGTTACAGTAAACTATGATTGCTTTTAATTGAAAGCCTGAGAGTGAAGAGTCTCATCTCATGAAGCCGCCATGATTGATCCATGAGTAACGAGATGCAAATGCCAAAAGTGTGTGTGACTTAAAGAACTGTGCAGGAGGGACGTCTGAAGGGCCCCGCGGAGACCTACAAACCTTCTGCTTATCTTCCTCTTTGTTTGGCGAGTCTGATCCAAGGCGGCCGGGGTCCTGCAGTGACAACGAGGCTGTGTACGGAGGAAACTGTATTTGATTATCTGTATGAGGATGACACAAAGTTTGGGGGGATTTAAGGGAAGGTTGGGAATAGGTGTGTCTTTATTTTTGCTGAAGGAGTTTGGATAAAACGCACTTAATGAAAAAAAGTTACATTTCCATACTTTAAGTAGAATTAGCTGATTGACTCATATACTTAATGGTATATTAGATAATGACAATATGCGTCGTTATATATTATACAAATATTAGTCAAAAAAATTAAAACAATTCTAAAATACAATTGATAAAATGCTACTATGCATGCCAGTAAAAGATAAATAAAATTAGTTGTCCCGAACTTAAACAACACAGAAAAAAACAGGAACCGAGATGGAGATATGATGCATATTTTACTCCAGTGGAATAAATTCCCAGTATTACCCAGGATTCATAGCGACTCAGACGAATGCTGACTCACTCAGTCCATCACACATATTACATCTCTTTTGTGGTTTAATCTGCCAAAACGAGGGGGACGGCTTGAGAAACGGAGTGAAGAGAGAGAAAGAGAAGGGCGCAGTAGACAGGGAAGGCGATACACATAATAATTAATAAATAAAATCCTCTCATAGAAGTAAATCTCTGTCGTGTTTTGTTCCCCTCTATGAAGATAAATTAAATATATTTGGATTGTTGACTGCTGGCTAGACAAAACAAGACATTTCATTCAGTTAACTTTTGTCTGAGAAGTTTTTATGGCCATTTATTTTTACTTGATTACAATTTTCAGACATTTCTAACAAAATAATGAGGACAATAATCATTAACTGCAGCCCTAATATGGCCAATATAAGAAGGAGAGGAGCATCTCATAACCACAAGGCAAAAATGATTTGGTTATGTCATGTTTTATCCCGATGCACAGCAAGTTTTTTGATTTTTATTCCATTACTCTGCAGCTTTTGGTAATTAATTGCTCTCTAATTTTAAAGGAAGAGACATACTGGGAAATACTCTTATTTTGCACTCTTATATCTGTATCTAAATATAAAGCTAATGCCAAGAGGTGGTTAGCTTAGCTTTGCATAAAGACTAGAAGCAGTGGGAAACCGCTAGCCTGAGTTTTCTTTCAACTGGATGCAAACGTACCCTTCTCTTTTCTATCAGGTAAATATCAAGCTAGAGCCAGTTAGCTGGTTAGCTTAGCATTAAGACTGGAAACAGCTAGTCAGCCTCTCTAAAGCTCACAAATTAAGATGTGACTTCTGGTTTGTTTAATCCGCACATGAACAGATATAAATAACAAAGCCAGCTAGCTGTCTCGCTCTGCTTCCGGTCCTTATGCTAAGCTACTAGCGCTAGCTTCATAATTAGCATATAGCTACGAGTGTGGTATCAATTTTCTCGTCTCACTCTCAAGAAACTAATAAGCACATCTACGAAAATATTTAACTTTTCCTTTCCCTCGCAAAACCTTTGACCTTTCGGCTGCTCTGAACTTTGACGACAACTTTATTTTCTACCTCATACAAAATGTCACCTGAATGCTCCTCAACTCATTTACAGTATATCTCCGAGAGGACATTTGATCTTATGAGAGCCAGAAGAGCTCGCAGACATTCACGCAGATGATTTGTCGCCGGGCAGGAAAATGGCAGAAGTGTCAGAAACACATCCCTCTCTGGCTCTCGGAGCCGGGGCCATAATGAGAGGCTCTTCATATCCTCATTATTTATGTCCTGCCTCCTCCCTCGGCTGGGCATAAGAGTTTTAGAGCCTTTGAAGTCAATTCTACCTAATTTGAATTTATTATTAATTCTACTTGGTCTTTCTCTTAGACTCTCTGCCTACTGCTGGAAGCAGATGTGAAGCCCGTGGTTGTTGGGCATTAATGTGAGATTACATACGAGTTCAGATTACTTTATTTCCCACGGATTACTCACCTGTCTGCTTTCAAATCTGACAGTGATTTATCCGAGATGTCATTCATTTATTACCGCGTCGGGGTTTTTTCACTCCCATAATCCCCTGCGTGACGCAGTCTGTCATTTGTTAAATATAAGGGAGTAAAGGTTAAGGAAATAAGTCATTTGGAGCAGGCGGAGTTTTATTGTAACAAAGCCAACGAGGACTCGTTATTTTTCATCTCTCTCTCACTCTCCTCCGGCTGAGTGACAGGCCGAGGACGATCCTCAGAGAGTCGGCCTGAAAGGTGAGAGTGGCCCCGGGCAGCATGGCTGATGAGCGCGCGCACACACACACGCATGTTTAAGACGCTGCTGCATCCGCCTTCGCGCGGGCCATTTAATTGGCCATAAAAGCTCTTGTGCGTAACGGGGAAACACTTTTGTTATTGAATGGGGCGGGGCATCATCGCGAATGACGCATGACGGCTTTTCGTGCCATGCGAAACGTGACTGCGCACGCAGTTTCTTCGCCTCTGGGGACCACGAAGGTGCCAACAGAATTGTTTGACGTAACTATCCAAAAGTTAACGCCGACCCCCGGCGCTGTGTGCGCATCGATTTGATTTGCCAATTAGCAAACGGCCGGACATCGTTTATCATCAGCTGAAGCTTTCACAAACTTCTCCGCGAGATGTAATAAGACCACCCAGGAGCAATCTGCCCCCCCCCCCCTCACACACACTTCTCATTAGGACTCTAACGAGAGCCCCGCGAAGCTTAATTATTTATCTGCATTAATATCCCTTCTATATAATGAATGGTAGGTGATAGTGTGTGTGTGTGGGGGGGGGGGGCCAAAGATCAGCCCTCCTTTACCTCAGCCTTCCTCCTGATTAATGGATGAGGGAGAGGAGCCCTTCATGTATTATTACTGCAGAGATCCTGGACCTCGGAGAGAGAGAGAGAGAGAGAGAGAGAGAGAGAGAGAGGCTAAGTGAATGATAATCGCCGTCTGGTATGCACACGTGTCCCCCATACACATCGCTGGCATTTCAGTACTAATGGCAGAGAGCGATGGGGTTGAGGGCCGCCATTGAAAATCCATCTCTACTCAAATGTGACACAAAGTTGTGAAATGTCAAACTATTTAAAAAGTCAGGATGGACACTATTCATCGTCTGGGTTCTGTTTAAAAAAAAAGTTAAGATTACTTTTTTTAACTAGCACACGTTACATTCACACGCTTTTTAGGGGGTTTGTTGGCTTTTTTTAAGGTGAGAGAGAGATACATAGTTCGACGTATTATCCTGTTTTGCATCGTCCTCTGAATTATGCTTATGATGTGCTTCCTAATCTTCGGCTTTAGCTCAGTGGGGTAAGAGGGCCGTCCTGCAACCGCAGGGTTGTGGGTTCGATCCCCGCTCTCCCCATTAATTGCAAGTCGAAGTGTCCTTGAGCAAGGCACTGAACCCCCAGTTGCTTCCCGGGCGCTTCACTGCAGCCCACTGCTCCTTAATAACTAAGGATGGGTTAAATGCAGAGAACTAATTTCCCCTTGGGGATAAATAAAAGTGTATATTCTATTTGCATCTTTCTCTGTGCGTGTGTGTGTGTCCTCAGCTGAACAGCTGCATGTGTCCGTTTTTTCTTCTGCTTCTTTTCTCTTTAGCTGCTCTACTCTGACCTCTGGTGGACAAGCACATATTTGCAATGTATAATATATTGTTGTTGATATCGTTCACGGACAACTAATCAGTTATTAAAAAGCGTTTGTTTTATTGTCATTATATTCATGTGATGGAATGTATTTTAAAGTGTTTGTGTATATGTCGTGTGCAAAGTGTGCAATACATCATAGTTGGGAATACATGTAGGTATACTGACATTTAAAAATAAAATACATTGTATTCTGCATTTTGTGTTTATTTTATTTTCTGTTGTTCGCGTGTATTTCTTCAGCTCATGTAAAGCACTTGTAATAGCCTTTAAGCTTGAAGGGTGTTCTACAAATACACTTTAAGCAATATTGAATGTAAGCTAAATATATTTAATTTACTTAAAAAGAAAATGTATTCGTTTATTTATTATTGTTTTCCCATTTACTCTCTCCTCTAACACAAAAGAAAAGTAAAGGTAAAACAGTGCCAATAGTAATCTAGAGTTCAGATTGTTCGGTGTATATGTAACATGCACAAAGAGATACCTTTAAAAAAAAAGAAAAACATAAGAAAATATCATGCACTTACACATAAAAGTCACTAGATGTCACCAAAGGTCTATACTTGCTGTTGACTTTCTTTTTCCAGATGTGGATACTTGATCCCAGAGGTTCACTCGATGCCAAAAACATCCCATAAATGTACTTTATCTGAATTTTACATCAGATTAAATGAAAGTTTTGTCCAAATCAAAAAGGTCCTTGTTGTCGTTTCATTGAGGAGAGAAGACAATTAAACCTCCTTCCAGAGCCTTTAATATGATCTCTGCTTTTCAACGTTTATAAGTAACAAAATTAAAAAAACATTAACCACGCATGCGCAGAACCTTTTCCTGCCTCCGAGAAAGAGTAAGGTAACAACACGACCTCCCGTCGCCCTCCACTAGGTGGCAGCAGAGTGCCGCAGCGCTTTGAGACAGAATCCACTCAGAGCCACAACTACCAATCCTTATCGTGTCTTATTAAACGTGACACTTTCTGTTTTTCACTCCACTGACAAAGTAAAGAGGAGTTGTTTTTGTTGTTGTTGTCTCAGCACAAACAAACCACTTGAAAAAATAGAAGAAAAAGAAAGTAAAACCCTTTTTTTTCAGTGGACCCCAAACTTTCCCTGTTTAGTTCAGATTACCACATCATAATATATATATAGGTCAAATATGTGATCAGTCAAATTGTGACACTAGGAAGATGGAGCTGCTATTTTGGTTTCAATACGTTTAAACAGGGTTTACCTAAAAACAGACCCAACTATTTTTGATAACAAAAATAATGATTTCCTGTTCCTAACATTTTTCCCCCCAAGAATAATAGTCCTATAATGTATTCAATTTCATATGTTTATCTTTATGGGGGGGGGGGGAACTAATGTCTGACCTATTTAGAAATGCACAAAGTCTTCAGGTATCGAGAGTAACAGAGAGGTCATTATTACAACAGCATATTGGCTTTTATTGAACGCTTATGCCAGGCTATTATTTATAATAATGTATAACGAGCCAGAATGAAGGCAAAATCACCAACAGATTTACAGACAATAAAATCAAATGTAGTGCAGATGTTTGTAAAGACAGCTTTCCTTCGTTTGTCTCAACTAATCCTCCACACGCAGCAAGTGAAACTAAATCACGTTTCTTGTGTGTGTGCGTGTGTGTGTGTGCGCGCGCGCGTGCTACAGAAGCAGAAGAGCGCAGTCTGCCCTCACTGTCACGCCTTTACTTCCAGACAGCTTTTTAACAAGAGCCTCATCGTATACGCCTATGGTGCATGCGTGCGCACGGGCGCGTGCTCGCGAGCCAGAGCCTGGTCTACGTGGGCTACTCAATAAGAAGCGGGCCGGTGCATCTATCATCCTATTACGGCGACAAATCCGGCTCCCGGTCCATGAAAGGTAAAATGAATCACCGACGTTAAGCCGTCAATAAAGCCATTCGTGTAAATGGTGTCTCCGAGGGGCGCGCGCTATTATTCAACGCGCTTTATCAGCACCTTGGAAATTACGTGGCTTGTAGCGCGGCCCCTGCCTCGCGGTGATTAAGGGCCCTGCCAGGGACCGGTGACAGCGCTTTTGACTCGGTTTTTTTTCTTTTTCTTTTTTACTCCCCGAGATGAACGCGGGGCCGATCGGGCGGAATGAAGACTAATTAAAAGCTATAAATTATCTTTTGCAGCCCCTCTCAAGGACTCTTCGCGGCTCAAGATAAGAGCGGGCTGAGGGCCCCTGTGCCCACAAAGGCGCTGCGGCTAAACTGCATATTGATACTGTCCCTAATTGGAATTTAATTAAGTAGCCACGGCTCCCCACTCCGGCCTGTGGGATAAAGATTTCACCATCAACACGTCCCCGCTTTCATGCTGTTGCTTTTATGATTATTCATATTATTATTTCAAATCGCCAATTAGAGCCTGCAGGGTGGCGATTTTATTCTTATTCTAGAGTGTTTGTTGTGGCGTTGTTGTTGTTTTTACAAAGCCACTATCGGAACACATGCATGCGTTATGCACGTCTCATTGTGTTATTTGTCTTTACAAATAATTACGAATAGCTTATGGGCAAAATCAGGGTGTTTAACTAGGATTTGAATTGAAAATAAATAATTTATTTTAAATAATGTAAAAAAAAAAAAAAAGGTAATGCAAAATTAGTTATTTTTAGATGTGTATAGCTCCAGTAATTACTGAGATTTAATTATATAATAGTAAAGTTTAAAATAGCACCTTCATTTAGGGCATATTGGTGTCAACATCTGCCCTGTAGAGCTTAAACTAAATAAAAAACTATTTCTTAGCATACATTTCTCTTAAATACATGTCCATTTACAATATAAGTACATCATAGTCCATTAAAAATAGTATTTATAGAAGAAAAAGAGGATTTCTGTGCCTCTAACAGGTATAATAGTGGCATTCCCACTGTTGTTTTTGTTTTGCGCACGTGCGCCTCACCCAAATCGATCGAACTACGCGCGCGCAATGGAGGTAGGGGGGGGGGGTCTCTTTATTAAGCGCGTGCTCGCGCGCAAGCTCTCCCGAAGACCCTCGTTGGACGCCGTTAATTGTGACAGGGACGACCTGCGCGCCCGATTGGTCCGCTGCACGTGTGTACGCGCACACGTGCTTCCTGTTGGGTGTAAGTGAGAAGGAGTGGAGGAGGAGGAGGTGGGGCGGTTTTAGGGGAGTTTAGGGAAAGCCTCTACACAGATATCGCGCTGCAGCCGCGGAGAGGCATACCGGTCACAACGAGGAGCTGCTCGCTGCGCCAGGTGTCGGACCGCTTTCAGGAGACATGTCGCCGCCGCAGTGACACCGCAACGTTAGCGCCGCTACTTGGTTCCGTTCCAGCGGTGGAGGCTCGTTTTGTTCATGCCGTGCGCCTGAATTGGATACCGAGAGGGGCAACAAGTGGAAGGTCGGCGCGGAGAGGCCGAACATCTCTCGCCGCCGGGCAGCAGCTGTATGGAGGAGCGGAAGGAGCCCCACGGCAGCCGGGACTCGACCGAGGAGGAGAGCATGTCGCTGTCGCCGAACCTCCCCTCCCCTCCGGTGATTTTACCCCACCAGGCGGCCCAGCAACAGGCCCACCGAACCACGAACTTTTTCATAGACAACATCCTCCGGCCGGACTTCGGCTGCAGGAAAGAGCCGAGCTACCGCGACCGGAGCCAGACGCCGGGCAGGGAACACGTCAACCCGCACGGCGCAAGGCCCCCGCTGCCGCCGCACACGGGCAGCCTGTGCCTGGACTCCAACTGCAGCAGCGACAGCCCCTCTTCGTCGCCCTCCTCTTCCTCGTCCTCTTCCTCGTCGTCGTCCACGTCCTCCTCGCCCTCGTCCAAGCAGAAGTCGTCGAAACCGGGCGAGGCGGCGGGCACCGGCACCGGCAGATACGCGGACAGCCCCTCGTCGATAATGGTCGTGAGCGGTAGCAATGGAGGCGCGACGCCCACCAAGGAGAGCCAGCCCATGTTGTGGCCCGCGTGGGTTTACTGTACGCGGTACTCGGACCGGCCCTCATCTGGTAAGGCGCTAATAGTCCCCGAACTGCCGCTCGTGGGGGGGGGGGGGGGGGTCGAGAGCCCGGGAGCTGGCTGGGTTGACAGCCTCGTCTTCCTCCACTAAACTCCTTCAGAGTTATGCATGACACGTATTTTAACTTTGTACATGTAGCTTAGTGCTAGTGGGACTTCAACTACATTAAAACAATTATATATATATTTTTAAATAAATAGGGACAGACGATACCAAAATAAAAATAGATAGTGAGTTTATAAACCAAATAGGGCATTTATATTACTTCACACACACACAGATAAATAAAATCTCATTACGGGATAAAGTGTCTCCATATTTGTTGCAGGATATTCATTAATGTCGAATTTACTCGACTAAAAAGTGGGAATACTGTCCAATGTAATTAGTTGTGCAATGTCTAATTCCTATTATGCATAATGCGAGTATTACATGTATTATAAGAGCTCGTGTGTGTGTGTGTGTTCGTTGAGGATTTGTTCCTCTTCGTTAGCAAAAGGCAGCACATGTCCACATAAACGTTTGATTGATTATGGATTATATTTCAGAGCTGAACTATATCAGACTGACGAACACTTCACGGCTCCAACGATGTGTGTATTGCGGCAGATATAGAAGCTTTTACGGTAACATTACGTATAATATACTGATATATTTATTTATATATTTTTAAACACACAAACAATATTACAGCGTCACGCTCACTCGTGTATGAGATGATATTGTTTTACCCAAATAAGTGATCCCATAGAGACGGATTTTTTTTAATGTAGTGCACGTTTTTTAAAATATATAAACTTAATGTGGCGTGCTGAAACAAACGGGACAGAATATCATGCGGTCGTTGTGCTTTATTTTACCCCAACAATATGAAGTGTGTTACAACACAGTTATGGGTTAGTTCAGAATTTTAATTCGCTGCTAATGTTGCCTTTAAAACCTGAACGGAACTGAGGCATTAAAGTGTTTATAAGATTGTAATTTACAGCAAAAAGTCTTCTTAAAAAAATCTATAATAATAATCATAATAGAAACAACAAAAGGTTTACATTTCTTCGGTATATTTCGACATAACACCGTTTATGGAGAATAACACACACGTGCTACTGGTCTTGTTGTTGTGTTCTCGCGGCGCGTTTAACGGGCTCGTGCTCGGCGTGCTCGTGACAGTCAGAGAGGGACAGAGGTCAAAGGTCATCCCGTTACTTCTGATTCCGTTTTATTTACGTTTATCACGAGTCTTTTTTTATCCCCCTTTTTTATTCTTAAAGTGCGTTTAAAGTAGCGACCATGCAGCCGACTCCAACCACCGCCTCCTCTTGACACACACACATACACATACACACACACACACGGTGTAGAGCTGCGGGATGTTATGACAGTTTGTGGTCTCGTGCACATCGAGGCTAAGTGAGCTCTGCGTTCATTTGGGCCAATCCAACACACCTCTATAGGGCAACTATAGCCTTTTATTAAAGCATTTGTGTTCTATTAAGCGTCCCACACACTAGTCAGAATAAACATCACACACACACGTGACCCGAGGACGCCCTCTCGGATTCAATACCAATATGAGTTGGATATGAATTCATAATCATGTGACTTTCAGGCCTCGCGACCTCAACCGGCTGCAGGGGACCGCACATATATATCACACACATACGCGTAACAACAATGCAGGAAATATTATTATAAACGATATTGGGTATATATTGGTGTGTTATTGCTGTTTGCATCTTTTAATAGTGGGGAACGATGCGCACAGCTTGAACCCTGAGGCCGGCCAGTGGGTCATTTTTTAAATTGTGAATGGCCACCGAGCACCGGGTCGGTTCAGGACGTTTTTTTGGGGTGGGGGTGGGGTGACCTACATTTAATCTCCCCGGAGCCGTGAGGGCTCGAGGTGCAGCGGTAGAAATAATATTTTATTCCCCTTGTTGTTTCCACGCCAGGCCCGAGGACACGCAAACTGAAAAAAAAGAAGAGCAGCCCGAAGGAGGACAAGCGGCCCCGGACGGCGTTCACCGCCGAGCAGCTGCAGAGACTGAAAACCGAGTTCCAGGCCAACCGGTACATCACGGAGCAGCGCAGGCAGGCGCTCGCGCAGGAACTGAACCTCAACGAGTCCCAGATCAAGATCTGGTTCCAGAACAAGCGCGCGAAGATCAAAAAGGCCACCGGCTACAAGAACGGGCTGGCCCTGCAGCTCATGGCCCAGGGACTGTACAACCACTCCACCACCACGGTGCAGGAGGACAAGGAGGACAGCGAATAGAGGGCCGCGCGCGTCCCCGCCGAGGGCCGCGCGCGTCCCCGCCTCCGGACTCTTTTGGGCTTTTGCAGATAATGACGAGGAGAAGAAAATAAATGAACAAATGGAAGTGGAGGAGACGCTATTTAAAAACACACGCAGATTTCTGTTTATGGTGACAGTATATGGACATAATTATATAAATGAACGATCGTTATTAAAGTTTATATAGCCCAAAACAGTTATCATGTTGTATACAGTATATTTAATTTCACCTCATCCGGGTCCTTTCTGTCTGTTCTCGGTGTTTAGGATGTGCAGCCGGCTCTCGGTGGTTTTGTTGTGGTCCCGGTGTCCTCACATTGCGCAACGTGTTCCCTCCTCGTCGCTCCGCAGACTCGAAACAAGCCAAAGATTTTTAATATGTTCACGTGTAGTCTGAAATAAAGAGAGAGGTAGACATGGACCCAAACTGTTCCTTTTTTCATTCGTTCCCACAGAAAATAAGGTGAGCATCGGTCACAAATATTTGATAACCTTTTATTTAGCCTATTATTATTTTTATTATTATTATTCATAATTTTTTTTTTTAGGACTAGTTCACTCATATTTTGTGTGTGGAAATGATGTATTTAATCTGATTGTGTAGTTAGAAATTTAATTGGAAAAGGATTGAGGGCATTTTTTGTTATCTTAATATTTGTATTAGTAGTGTTGTTATACTCGGCTTTTAGGACTTCCCAAAATGCCTGAACATAAAACAGAGTTCAAAGCGAATTTAAAGGAGCAACCCCTAATTATTGTTAAATTCTTTCCCACTAACAAATGGATGACTTACCTTTCTTTAAAAAAAAAATGTTATTCCATTTAACTATGCATTATTGTGTATGTGAGATGGTGGGGCACACGGACAAAGACGCTGCAGTTCCCGGTTCACTAATCATACACTACATGTTTCCCATAATGATAGCGTTTCACCTATTAATCTATTCCTGGCATTTACAAGGTTTCACATCTCTGGTGAAGTTTCACTCTCCTGGATTGTTGCCAGAGCTTCAATGGAATGAATTCATTCACCCGGGAAACTGTCATGGAGCTTCTTCTCGGGGCACTCTGCTTTTAGAGAGAAACATGCATGTACATGTGGCCTGTTTGACCTCACGTGACCTCAGGTTCAGGTTTGATGGAGCCTGGCTGTGAACCCTGTGACATGGCAGCTGTGTGAGTGTGTGTGTGTGTGTGCGCTCAAGGTCAGCGAGAGCAGACAAAGTTGAGGTCTCTCATATGATAATGATGAAGTTGCTTCCAGCTCTTGTTGATTATTTTTCAAAGAATGCATGACAGTTTATTATTAATTATTTTCATTGTTTGGGGGCTGTTAAATATGGAAACCATATTACAATAGGCACAACAACTCAAATAGCGTTTTTAATTTGACTGTAGGGGGAAAAAACGTCCATAGAAGTGGTAAAAGATATCATGTAAATTAGTTTGGGCCTATTTATAATTGTCATGTGCCACCCCGTGCACTTGCATCAACCAGTTTAGTTACTTATTGATTCTGACCAATATTAATTTTATTAAATCCTTCTGTCTCCAATTATTTAAAAAATGAGGCTTTAATTTACGATGAAAGTAAAAAAACAAACATCTTTTAATATCCTTTCAGAGTTATTATTTTTCTCCTAAAACGCACATAAATAGAGGAGAACTGCACAGCTCTCGGGTAGAAAGCCGCACAGAGTGAAGTCTGCTCAGCAACAGCAGAGCGGAGTGTTTAATTAAGAGGTCTGCGGAGAGGAGTTCACGGCCTCCGCGTTTCGGGCGTTTTAATTATTTCAAGTGCTGCGTTCAGGTGCTCGGCCTCCAGAGCGGAGGATTTAATAAGAAAACAGCGTAGCGTGTTAATAATTGATTTTAATAATGACGAGCAGGGACTCGCTGCTTTAGAGAGGCAGGTTATTTCACGTTTAATTAACGCCTCGTTTTTTTTTAATAAAACGAAAAAGACCTGATTTATTTACTTGAGCGTCCGCAGACAATAGGCCTACTGCGCCTGCGTGCGGCATTTGAATTATTGTTGTTTTAAACAATATGTTGCTTATATTTAGTTAACATATATTTCATGCAGGGTTGTGTTGATGTCTGAGTCAGCAGCAGAGCTCTAGTGCAGGTTAACCTTTTAAAAAAAAAGAGAAGTGCAGCAGTGGAAACCGCGAGGTGTGTGTGTGTGTGTGTGTGTGGAGGGGGGGGGGGGGGAACAGCAATATTAGGAATAATTTAATGTCACGGAAATTTGAATGAATATTCATAGAGAGCTCGATTTCAGATGCAATGACACACACACAGACACACACACACACACACACATCTAATTGTATATCTGCACGTCGTCATCAGACCCTTCCGGGGAACGCGTGACGCTCTGTGTTGTGAACAGGAGTTGAATGAGGGCTTTTTCATTATGCGGGCCTGATGGCCATCTGGCCCGCACGTGTGTGTGTGCGCGCACAAAGGTGAAGAGGCTGCCATGATAACCCCATGCACAGCTCCTAATATCAGAGTCTCGTTCCCCGCTGTGCACGCGCAAGAGGATCAGCTGACAATGTATTTAAAATTCATACAATTATGAAACAGCGACAGGATTTCTCCCCCTCTTTGCCACCTCGTCGTTTAGGGAGCGGAGGGTTTATCTGTAAAACAAAGAAGAGCCGGGGATCGTTTGCATAGTTAGCATAGTCTGCCTCGCAGGCACAATATGGATTTAATTTATATGCAAATGGGGGCAATAAAAAGGAGAATACACTCTGGAAATCTCAGGCGCATTTTTTTTTTTAAAAGAAGAAGAAGAAGGAGGGAGTGGAGTTTGATTCGGGGCAAGTACACATCCCGAGAACAAGTTATATAATATCAGCATACACTTCAGCAGAGGGTGCATGCGACTTAAATGAGCTAATTAAATAGGATTGATTTATTATTCATTTTTGATTTTGAGGAATGTTTATGTTTCATTCCATGAGGCACCAAAAATGCACCAAACACACACACATTGCACTGAGATACTGACACGTGACGCATCAATAGGTGTAAGTACTCAGTGTGTATAGTTGTTGGCTAAAGCGGAATGATCTTTATTTAATAAAGAGTCTGTCCCATAACGAGACATATACGTTCTTATCAAACGAGAATTATGAGCTTTTATTTTGAAAATTCTGAACGAAGGACTTTTACCTGGACCTACATTGCGGTATTTCTATTTTAAATTTGCAAAACAGTTAAATAAAAGTATTTCAAAGCTCCAGAAGCAAGCGGGCCAACCACCTGTCACTCAAACAAAAAAAGAGGGCCGGTGACGTCACCAGTCCGCAAGAACTTATTGTTTTGTTTTAGGCGCGCGGCGGTTGCTGCTGGAAAAAGCGCGTCAACACGGAAGTGGAAGACGGAGATACGTGCACGCGCAATTTAACTCGTGAGCATGTGCACATAAGAAAAGAAAATAAAGGAAGGAAGGAAAAAGAGACCGCACACGCGCACACACACAGAGCCATTTAAAAGAGCTTCTTTACCCTGTGCCTTTGTAGTTTAGAGAGATTTCTTCCCGCCTGCTGCCTCCATCATGGAATAACGTGTAGAAAGTGAGCGGCACCTCATCCAGATGCATGATGGGAACACAGCTTCTGTTGTTTTCATTGGTTTAATGGAGTTTGTCAGCTGGGTGGCTCAGTCCAGAGTTCAGCTTGTATTGCGTGCCACTTTTCTTATTTTCTGTTTCACGCCCACCTCTCAGCCAAAAAGCTGCTGCTATAAATAAAAAATCATTTGACACAATCTTAAAAGACGTAATACTTTTTAATGTGATAAAATATACACTAAAGAGGTCAGATTCCAGCCGTAAGTCAAGTTCACCACATTTTGGAGGCGGGGTCCGAGTGAACGTTGAGTATGAGTTACAGCTCCGAGTCCCCACTCCGTCCTCATGTTATTGGTGTGTCTGTGAACCATAGAGGGGTCAAGTCCTCTTTGCACCTGACTTGGAAGAACATTTGCAGAGTATGTGTGTGTGTGCGTGTGAGTGAAGCACGCATGTCAGACCAATCATCAGAATGACTTTCAAACCGTTTAGCCCGAGGTGTTTTCAAGCGTTCACGTAGACCAAGATCGGTTCTCACCCCGGGGGAAGTTTACTCATGACTTATTATGGGCTGTCAACTGGACTATCTCCAACTCTCTCACACACACACACACACACACGCACTCTCTCTCACAGACAAAGGTGGCATTGAGAGGGAACCTCCCACAATGCAGCTGAGCGTCCAGGGGGGGCCCTCTGCTCCAACAGCCGCCATCTCACCGAGCTAAATCCAGATTACATGGAGGATATACACAGCGCCACTTGTTTACTCTGCCCGACAGGGGGTGATTTGAGGGTGATTTGAGGGTGGGGGTGGGGTCGATAAAACACTGGATGTAATGCACACTAGTTCAGACCTAAAGAGAGTCAAGAGACTCCCGTTGCACATTTTAAAGGACGGCGTCCTTCTCTGTAAAAACTGCTTTATTTTAATGGTCTCTTCATGTTTTTCACCTGTTTTAGGAATTAAACATCACTGGAATGACATCAATCTAATGTTAAAATCTATCATACAGGGGCGAAGATGTGACCGACCTAACCCCTAACCCAAACACCCTCAACCAACACATTATTTAAAGAAGTGTAAGGATGTAATCTTCTCATATACAGCGTGTTACTGAGGAAGCGGGGCAATTCTCTCGCCCTAATTAAAAAGCAGGCGTGGGTAAGTCCAGCCCCAGCTAGGCGTCACTTTAAAATACATTCATTCATCTGCTTCATCGACGTCGCCCTCCACTCCTCGGGGTGGAGGGCGCACGGCGACGTGGGCGCCGTCCCCATCTCATCGGCGAGAACAAAAGGAGAGGACACCTGGGATCCCCCCGTTGTCTGGGTGGTCACACGCACCTCTTCTTCTTCTCCTCCGCCATGCCTCCCACATGTGGAAGCACTTTATCTTCTCGCCGCCTGTCTCCCTCTGCCTCTCTTCTCCTCTCTCTCTGTCTGTGTGTGTGTGTGTGTGTGATCCACTCGAGGAAACCAAAGCTGTGAGAAGAAGATGGTCACCGATGTCAACCTCCCCATCTGCTGCCCCCTCTAACGCCTAAAGGGATTTGCTGTTAGGGGGGGGGGTCATGTTGGTCAAGTCAGCCTTAAAGTGATGAGAACACAGACACCACAACCATCCATGTGTGTGTAGATCACACAGATCAGCGCTGTGTTGAGTGACAGCCGGGCCGAGGCTATTGACCCCGTGTGTGCGTTTTTATTATTTCTCATATTTGCAGACTTTAAAATAGTAAAAAGAAAGAAGAACCATCTCGCCCTCTTTTCTCGCACTTCAAACGGCGTGGGCTCGTCTCCCTCTCGTCTTTCATCGCGGCCGGCCCCCGAGGTGATGCGGGGAAGCGATTATTCATATTCAATGTACATGCGGCTGTCACGGGGGGGGGGGGGCCCTCGGGCGAGCGCTGATGTCATCCCCGTGGCATGATGAATGTGGGGCGGCACTTTCGTGTGCCGTGCGAGGTGTTCTTTAAACGTCAACGGGAATATATATACGCTGGAAATAAGAGCAACTTGTTGTGATTAAAAAGGCAAACTGGAGGTTTTATTCCTCTTTCTGCAGGCGCACGGCCCCCACTAGTGGTCGCCGTCAGTACTGCTGGCTCGGCACACGTCGCAAACGTCAACACATCAGCTAAAAGACAACGATTGTTTGTTTGCACGTATTTAATGGAAATAAAACGCGGCGTCACACAGTAAAACCTGTTGCATGTAAATTGATGTCGGGATGTGTCACCGTCTCCGAAAGAAAGAAAACGATTATCGTAAAATTCCCTTCGTGTGCGCACGAAACTTATCTCGGTCGGCGGGTTGTTTTGTGTGTTTTGGAGTACGAGACGGCACGACTCGTCACGGAGACCCGCTCACCGGACACGCCTCTCGCCCCCCCCCCCCCCCCCACGGGGCGATTTTGCAGACAAAGCCGGGCAGCTCGTGAGGTTTATAGGGAAAGAGTCATTGGCGGCCATCCAGCGGAGGAAGTGGAAGTTATTTATGAAGCCTCGCTTGACAAGACGCAAGAAAGCGTCCCGCGCTCCGGCGTCTGGCCGCTCCGCCCGATCCAACCTGCTGCCGCTAAGCACGATGAATTAAGTGGCCCGACGTACAGTCAGCATAACGTGATGTATAAGCTCTTTCAAACACGGAAAAGACGTAACTACATGCACATATGCACACATTGTCATTCACACACACACACACGCGCGAAGAAGGCCAGAAGTTCAGGTTACCAGGGCAACTCATCTCTGGATCTGGGCAGCAGAATGCGAGACCGTGAATAACTGTTTTAACACACAGCCGGCACAATGTGTGGTCTGTTACATACCATCTAAAGCAAACTGTGTGTGTGTGTGTGTGTGTGTCCGTCTCTCAGGGTGCATGTGTTTCATCTTCATCATCCCGTTGGGCTGTCATGTACATGTGTGAGCTCAACCGAGCTCCTTTCGCAGCTCTGGTTTTGTGGAGGCTGCTTGTTGTCGTGTTTATCTGTTTGTGTACGAAAGAAATCTGGATTTGGATTCATGTCAGATGTGGGCGGGGCTTAAACCAGAAGTCCTTTTACCGCCGTTTACGCTCAAGTTGAGCTGTTCAGAGGATATGAAAAACAGTATTCAAATCAATTCAAATTCAAAGCGCGTCTTTTCTTCAGTTTTATGCTATAAAAAAAACAGAAGAAGGAAAAAAGCCCCTTGTATATTTCTCCCCGTGAACAGGTGCGAGGCTGAACACCTGCACGTCGACGCCGTGACCAATCACAAGGGCTGAAGGTTCAGACGTTTATGTGAGGGAAGAACCCGTTGTCCCGGACAAAAAAAACAACTAAAATAAATCTTCTCAACACCGAGGACGCAGACGAAGGTGGATTTTGCATTTAATCGTCATTTAAATGTGTTTGCTTCTCGCCTCCTGAAGCTGAACCCAGAAACCACCGGGAGGCAGATGGCGGCGAGGCGAAAACACACAAACATCAGAGAGAGGGAGAGAGGGAGAGGGAGAGAGAGAGAGAGAGGGAGAGAGAGAGAGAGATGGTGGAAAGGGGAGAACATACAGAGGAGCATAAGGGAGCTGAATCCTGCGTTTTTTGTCTCCTCCCCCCCCACACGTCAAACTGCGGAGACCGAACCGCAGATGTTTGTCGACAGAAGAGGAGCCGTCTCCAACAGCTGGTCTGGGATCAGGTCCGTGTCAGTGCGTGGATGACCTCCTGCGGCGCTTCAACATGCTCCAAACCAGACGCGCCGGGGACGGGGAAAAAAAGAGTTCACAAAGAGATTCGTAGTTGAAATGGTAACCGAAAACATTCGCCGAAGTGCCCTTTAGCAACAAAGACCGATCAATAAAGAATATGTTGTATTGTGTGTGGTTGAATGTGAGAGAGAGAAGTCTTTGTCGGGGTCTGATCGTTGAGGCCCCAGAGTGAGCTCTGATAGCGTGGCCCCGCTCCGTGTGTGTGCTCGAGGGCCATCAAAGACTAATTTATACGTCAGCGTTTCTAAATACTAAAAACAAAAAGAGGACTTTTTCTACTCAAATACAGACTTCACAGCATGAAGCACAAAGTACCCAGGTCCTCTAGTCCAGAAGAAGTATTTAAAAAACACTCGTCCAGCGAAATGTCCTTAAAGTATCAAAAAGTCTGCAGAAATACATTATATATAGTTATATATATAAAGAAATACATCATGTATAGTTATATATATATATATATATATATATATACATCATGTATAGCTTAATATATATATATATATATTTACAAATACATCATGTATAGTTATATATATATACACAAATACATCATCTATAGTTAATATATATATATATACATATATATATTTACACACATATATCATGTAAAGTTAATATATATATATATGTATATAAATACATCATGTATAGTTATATATATATATATATATATATATATACTATTAGGTTGTTTATGCAATCAAGTTCTGCTGGGATCAACTTACATGGATTTACTATGAATGTATTTTAAAGTCAAATATAAGTACATTTTAAAGTCTTTACATACAGTACTTGAATAAAAGTTTTAATATTGTTAGAATTCTAATTTTGTATTATAGCAACAGCGTAAACCGCCAATTTAATATTAAATATGAAAAATAAACTCTTAATATAAATTTGCTAAACAAGCAGCTGGAAACACAAAGATCAAATCAAAGGGAAACAGTGTGAAGATCTAACGTGACTAACTGGTGGGAACCTTCCCCGACAGTGAGAGATTCTCTCCATCATAATAACAATAAAGAGCGTGAGTAAATCAGTCCCGATATCTACTGGATGTGTTTGTCGTCCACGACGACGACAGAAATGAAGACCAGGCCGGGTGGCGTTTGTTTTCTTCTTTTCTTTCTGCAGATGAAGACAGATGTCAAAAAAAAGAAGAAGAAGAAGAAACAAAAAGCCACATTTTCTTTCATGGCAGTGTGAAGTCGGGCCACATTTCGAGTCACACGAAGAAGCGGAGGCTGTTATCTGAGAAGTGGCTTTCAAAGGTCACGTCTTGATGGGAGTTTCTCTTTTTCTTCCTCCTCATATTTTATTATATCTACTCATTCACACGAGTTCCTCCAATGACTGTGACCCGGGTGAAGACGAGTGTATCAGGAGGTAACGCTCATATTATCACTGTGTCATGGTAATCACCATGTTAAGTGATTTTCTTTTTTTACACACAAATAAATCAGAAATAATACTCTTTTCTGATTTATTTGTGAGTAAAAAAAATAAAAAAATCCCGTAATGTCTAATTTACCAGGTGGAAACATTTTTTATTTATTTTTCCAAGCAAAAACAAATAGAAGAACTGAAGCCCCGCTAACGCCCTGCTACACAAACACAATCGATGGGCTGGTTATCTACGCAAACCCCTTAAGCTGCACGATGGCGGGAGGCGGCTGATTGTTTTCCCATTAGGTGATATTACAGCCACAGGTCGATGCGGCGCTCATTACGGCCGCGGGCTGATAATAATTAACCGCTAATGTGTGTAGAAACAGGGCCCAGGTGGGCGGAGGGGGGGGGAGAGGGGGCCTCCCCCGGGGAGAGAGGCTCAAAGAAACCCGACTGGAGGTCCAACGGCAGCCGGGCGGTGAGTCTCCGAGACGGTCGGAAGATATTTTAGCAACACAGATAAGGACGCTTTTAGAAAGCCTTTTGTAAGCTGCAATCAATGTCTTTATTAATGGTTATTAATGACTTTATCTGAGCTTTAATGCTTTAATAAGATCAAATTATGAGCTGTGAGGTTACAAAGAACTAATAAATATCAATATGTCATTTCAAAAAGTCTGAAAAAAAGGTCACTAATCAAAAGTCACGCTTTAGATGTTGTCCTTTCCTCATAGAACAAGTCTGAAATCACAGATGTACGAATTTATTCACTTATTTAAAAATAAAAATAAGTAAAATTCCAACATTCTATTAAGCTGTCGATGAAGTAAATTAATTCCGGTCTTAAGGGAAAAGAGAAAGACACGTGGACGCTCGTCTGAAATGACGATGTCGACTGAGACGACAGAACCAGAGGGCCGAGCTCGGAGACGCAGCGGGTCAAGAGCTCCACGGAGAGATTCCCCGGAGGAGAAGTCTGGGAAGCCAGATGTTCCCGAGGCCCACACGGCACGTCAGAGTGCCACTCGGTGTGTGTGTGTGTGTTTCCTGATGTCCTGGCCAGATGTTGCTGATCCTTGCCACTCCACAGAGGGACGTTTATACCCAGCTTTACAGAATTAGGGGCGAGAGGCCATCTCACCGGACACATTTGGTTCGCCGTTAAAAGGAAAAATATGATTTGTTCTTTTGTTTTTTTAATTTTTTTACGCGTTGGTATTTGATTTTGACAAAAACGTAATGCGACTTTTCATCTTAAAAAAACATCACGAAATGCTCAAGGCTATAGTCTGTGATTCATAAAGATAAATCAAACTCCGATTGTCGGCTGGGGAAGCAGCCGGCCGGCACAGCGGCAGCGGGTTCTGGTCCTTTAGAAGAACCGAGGTACTGAGATACGTCACTGGGAATCACACTGAAGCTCTGGGAAACTGAGTTTTGAATAGAAGCCATTCTCTAATGTTCATGTTTTAGTCGTTGAATGTTCATTTAACTTCTATTGGAGGGAACTCCACCGACTTTATGTATAAAGATACGTCTACTGGCCCTTTAAGAGTAAAACATCTTCTGTGGCTCTGATTTACTGAAGCCGGACATAAAAACAACCCCAGTGATGTCATAGTGATGTCATCAGGGGTATCTCCGAGGGTCGGAGGAGTTATGCCTGTGTGATGCATTATGGGAATTGTAGGATCCAGTGAGTTTTTGATGAAAAAATTGTTTTTTTCCCTTCATTTTTCATAAACCTTTTTAACAAGATCTTGACTTTTCAAGGATAGTTTGACATTTTGGGAAAGCCTCCTCTCAGAGGATCGACAGCCAGCAGCCAGTTAGCTTAGCAGGGGCTGGAAACAGGGAGCCTGGATAGAAGGTGTTAATGAGCAAGCTTTAGAGGCGCTGGACAGATGCCAGGCGGGCTGATGCTGAGCTAACTGAACCATCAACTGGCTCTACGGTGACGATCTGCTCGGGAGAAAACACATTCAGCCCTGAGAAAAAACACAAGAGAAAGGTCACCGACCTTTATTAGGATAAATGAAAGAGGCAGCTAAAATGTAGCTCATTAAAATTGTATTTAAATTGATGGACGATGATGGAAATGCTGATTGGATGTAATCGGACACTCGGCCAATTCTTTAACTGCAATCGACGATCTGACAAATAAAGCAAATCAGACGTTGAATTGCATTAAAAAACCGATTAAAACACTGTATGCTGGAGCGAGCTTTGAGTGTGTGTTGTCCCTACTGGTCTACAGTGCAAGTGTTTGTGTGTGTTCCTGCTCCTATATCTCCACAGATCTATCTTTCCCCTCACACACGTGTGTGTGTGTGTGTGTGTGGGGATCCATCTGTGTCAGGTTAACCCACTGGGAGCCTCTCCCAGCAGGTAGTCCAGGAGGGCCTAAATCATCTGGACGGCCAGAAGCGTGAAATCCTCGCCGGCCTGGACAGATGTCTCTCTGTTCTTCAGCCCGGCCTCCGGCGACCTCCAGGACCCTTTAGGAGACCCTTTAGGAGACCCTTTAAAAGACCCTTTAAAAGACCCTTTAGGAGACCCTTTAAAAGACCAGACAGCGGCTCTACAGAGAATCATTTACCGAGACGATGTCCGCAACTGGATAAAACCAGATCTTCGTGATGCATAAACACGCCGGAGGGTCGCGTGCGATGTGAACCGCCGACACGCCGAGGCCGGGTCAGCCGGCGCCCGTGTTGGCGGGTGTGACACGCGGCGAGGCGGCGAGGGAGACACCTGCCCTCTGTGACCCCGAGGACCACCTGCACCGACCTTCATCTTCACGTCACGTGACGCGTTTGCACGGATGGCCGTTGAGGTCGGACGTGAACACACACACACACACACACGCACACACACGCACACACGTGACGTCACCGACTCCCTCATAATTTCATATGAAAATTCTTCCCGTGGAACACGATATGCGAGCCCATGGAAGCTGGTACCATCAATCAATCTTCTACTTTTAGGGACGAGTGTGTGTGTGTGTGTGTGTGTGTGTGTGGAGCCACAGTCCTCTGTAGCGCTGTAATGGCGCCACATTCCAAGCCCGCCCACTTTTTCTCGTGGCCCAATCGAATGCAAAGACGTCACCCAAGCCGAAGACGCTCGAACTTCCCATGGAGCCGATGTCTCACCCTCATCAAACTGCAAACTCCTCACAATAAGAACACATCGCATGTGTGAAGCCGCTGATGGCCCATTGTTGACGTCACAAAGCGCTCCAGTTAGCGCCCCCCCCCCCCGCCTGACGGGTTCCAGCTGGGCCCGTGTGTCTGCATTAAGTCCTCAAGTGGAAAAGTGGCTGCAAAGTCAAACCACCTGGCGAGGGCCGGGCGGCCGGGGGAGGGGGGGGGGGGAGGGGCGAGGTGGCGGCGGACAAGGGGCAGAAGCCTTCGCCGAACATATCTCGGAGCCGGAGGCGGACGCACAACTTTTCTTCATCCGCTTTATTTTTCCGTCTGAATCCGCCACTTCATCGCTTCGCAGTTTGTTCTCTTTCCCTCTCAGGCGGCGAGGAAGAGGAGGCGAGGAAGAGGAGGGCCGACCTGTCAGCCGGTTCACGCAAAACAATTTGGGCTTACACGCGCCGTAATCTGCTGCATTGTCAACGCTCCGCCGTTTTGACCTCGGCCGACACAAAGACCGACAGGACCCCCCTCCATCCTCTCATTCCGGGTAATTCTCTTACAAGCGGCGTGACAGGCGGGGTGGCAACCGACCTCCGGGATTTCACGTGTGTCCGCGCGGTGACGCCTCCGCGGCAAACGCGTCCGGTCACGAGCGCGGAGCGGCTGTCACCTTGACGATCACGTTCAGAGCCCACGAGGAAATACCTGCGTTGCTCCCCTCAGGACTTCTTCCAGCATCCGTGTCTTGCTCAAGGGCGCTGTGCCCGCACTTTATTTATTCATATTTGTTTTGACAGGGAGGGACGAGCAATTCAACACCCCCGCTTCTCAAAGCCCACGCGCAGATTCAAACTGGCAACCCTCCGGTCCGTTATGCTGCCACACAACGAATTGATGAGTTCACGGGTCTTTTGTTGTTGTTGTTTTCTCCTAAACGGGTTCCACACGATTTTATTAAATGCCTGGTAATGAAAGGTTATATTTTAATCGGTTTGAAAAAACATTTACACGCTTTCCTGTCTGGGGTTGGATGAGAAGACGTCTGTGTGTTCACGACGACGCGTAGCTTAGCTTAGCGACTGGAATCAGGGGAAACAGCTAGCATGTGCGCTCGTTGAGGTTAGCCATTAGCAGCACGGCGGTCGTGTTACAGCGTGATGCGTTCAAGCACTATTGAGTAAAAAATTTGCATTAAGTAAAGGTACAATGTTATCGTGATGTGTTACAGATATTTAATTCACTAAAAAAAACGGACACTTCATCGGTATCGGTATCCACGGCGACATCGTGACGCCACGACTTTTGGCATGAAAGCGAAAAGGCGTCGATCCAACGATGTCATCACTCCTATAAAGAATTTAAAAAAAATACAGGAGGATTGTCCATGACCTGCACACACACACACACACACACACACACAGACACACGGCGGCGGTGTTATCAGGCCCTCGGCGCTGCGAGTGGCCCCGCCCGCACACTGCATCCATCACAGCTCGTCTCCGCCAGCTCGGGCCCCGGGGCTGGAGAAATGGCGGCGCGATGCGGCTGATGAGCTGGCGAGAGATATTTATGAGGGTCCTCGCCGAACCCGCTGAAACAGATCCCAGGCACAGACCACTCCCGACCCCCGGGGGCCCCTCTCCCCCCCCCCCCCCCCGCCCCCGCGGCAGCACTCAGCCTGTCACCTCCGGCTGTCATCGAGGGAGGACGTTGCGCCGCGCGGCTCGTCGGTAACGAGGCAGCGTCGCTGCGTCAGGAGGACGTTGAGCTGAATTAAACACGTCGCTCTTAGTTCTCTTCAGTTCTCCGCAGTTCTTCCCCTCCCCCGCCGCCTGGCAGCCATCGTCTCTGTGGGCGAAGAAGAGGGGGAGAGGGCCCGTCCCTGCCTCGAAGTTCATATTTAGACGTGACTCAGATTTGAACTGAGCTCAACAGAGGAGAGAGGGAGAGAGAGAGAGAGAGAGAGAGAGGGAGAGAGAGAGAGAGAGAGAGAGAGAGAGAGAGAGAGAGAGAGAGAGAGAGAGAGAGAGAGACAGAGAGAGAGAGAGAGGGAGAGAGAGGGAGAGAGACAGAGAGAGAGAATCCCTCTAATCCATCTGGCATCCTTATGCTGCTGTTTAGGCCTCGTTGTGACTTCATAGATAGAAGATGAGCATGAAAGGGAATTACAACGAGACTCTTTCACTGATTCCCAAAAAGAAATCTGCTCCAAATTACTCTGAGAGCAAATATCAGCTTAAACAATCCGCCTCTCCCTCTCTCAAGAGTTCACGACTTCCTCCGCAGACGTGGGGGCCAAAAAAGAAACAACAAAAAAAGCGGGACGAGGACCAGCAGCCATTGGAGTCGCCCCCTGATGGATCGAACATGGCACTTATGCTAATTTGGCCTCTCTTTTTGGCCGGCGCGTGCATTCTTACCCGGTTGAGGCGACTGTGGGAATGTGCAGTTGTGGCGAGAAGAGCGAGACGCCGCCGCTCGGGGTCGAGGAGCGTTGCTTCCCGACCTTGTGGCCGCGGTGGCGAGCGGCGCGACGGCTCAAAGCGGAAGAACTGCGGCTCCGAATGCAGGGTGGCGAGAAACCGCGAGCGCCTCCTGGCTCGTTGTTTTGCTTCTACGGGCCACAGCTCTGCTTCTTCGGTTCAGATCTCAGCAGCTGTGTTCGGTCGAAAAGAGAGAAAAAACACACACAACAAACATCTCCCAACAGCAAACGGACGGAGGTCTCCACCAGCTGGTGAAGCGTTGGCTGCGTTCCCCACAAGAGGCCCGACGCGACCAAGACATGCTGGTTGGAGTCAACATGGAGACTCATTTTTTATATCGAAACATCGGAATGTACTGTGGTGTATAAAACATGTCAGGAATACCGAGCTAGGCAACTAAATGCAAAAATCACAACATAAATCCAACATTCGCATGAAGCAGTTATGTAAACGACGAGAAGCTCAAACGCCCCTCCCCCAAATGCATCACCGTGAACGTCGACAACAAACATGGCCGCCGCGAGCAGCTTGTGGAAGGCTTCATGGGAATGTCAACGAATACAGCGCAACACTTTGTTTGGGAGGAGCTGACCAGAAACACATCCTTAAACTTTGAATGCGACCGACCTCACAGCCTCCGCGGCGGCTCTGGACACGAGCGGCGCCCTGCACATCTGTTCCGATTGATATGCTTGAAGTGGGGGGGGGGCTAATTTCAGCTCGCCACGCGGCGCGACAGCCATTTGTTTGCTCAGCTTTAATTGGCGAAGCTCCTTGTCAGCGAGAGGCGAGCGAGCGCAGCTGCGGCGAGGTGACACGGGACCGGCGGGGGGGATTCGATACCGTTCCACAATCCCCTGATTTTTCAAATCGGGCGGAGGAAGAAAAAAGAAAAACAAATCCTCCACCGACGTGCGTCGCTGTCAAGATGCTCGCGCGATAAAACCGGTCGGCACGTGAATTATAATTCATCTCCTCGAACTGCAACACTATCTCTCTCTCACACACACACTCACACACACTCACACTCACACGGCGAAGGCCTGTCCAAATGCCTTATATTCACGTGGAGATTGACAGACACAATTGCATGCACATGCAGTCGTGTTCCTCCGGTGTAATTTGAAGGCACCCGTGGGGTCAAGGATTTCCTTCAATCAAAAGCGAGGAGTTCTGACAAGAGGGGACGTCTTCATCCCCCCATCATGAAAACAACCTGCAAATTATTTGAATTAAAAGTGAAGGAGCCGCATGAACATCTGGGATTTTTTTTCTCTTTTTCTTTCTTCTTCTTCTACTATTTCTTGTTCTTCTCCTCTCACTCCAGGAATGAGAAAATAATAAGCTGAATTTGTGTCAGCGCGGCTCAGGAAAATAAGATGTCACGTCTTGCCGGCGGTCGGATGTCAGGCGCTCGGAGTCGTACGCGAGGCTGCAACCAGAGTGAGGTGGTGTGTGTGTGTGTGTGTGGGGTTCAGCCAGAGTTCACGGCTGCAGCCGCCAACCAGCTCCCGTCAGCTCCGTCTCTTTATTTACCTCTTCATTTCGGGCCGGACACTTTGTTTGTGTCTTCGTCAAAATCGCTGCCAACGGACTCCGGATCAGGAACATGTGTTGCGGGCGAGTCAAGAGCAACCAGAGGCGACAGAGGGATGAACTCTAACGGAGAGAGAGAGATGGAGCATTGCTGCATCTCCTGTGGTTGAGTTTATTTTGGTCAAAAAGCGAGCCGTTAGGCTGAGAACGATGCATTGTGGGAAGTGGAGTGTTTTTGGAACATGACGATCGCTCTGCTGCGTTGACTGGTTGACCAACTTCTTGGTCACGTTGCTTCCGTCACTCCACCAAGCATGACGTGCAGCACCAAAACCTACCACTATGCCAAATAGAGGAATATTTCCCATCAACTTTATAATCCTGGAGCCCTGACACGCTCCTCCGTATACTTCCAAATATACAAATGTACAAAGACATTTGTATTCACAGCAGCTCTGCCTGATTCCTTCATCGTCCTCTCTTGTAACCGGACGCCTGCCGAGCTCACCGACCGCTCCTCCGCTGAACTGGTTTTCTGACTTCCGCGTTCAGATTCAACCGCAAGACTTGAATAAATCCTTCAATGTGTCGCCCGGAGACCGCAAGAACAGCCCGTTGAAGCTGCTCCTCGCTTATGAAAAAGTAATGCGCATAGCTGTGTGGACCAAAGACACGCCTGGCCCATGTCCATCGTGACCTGTTTGCATGTTCTCTATGTTTACTCGCTTCATCACGTCTTAAAACGCTGCCCCCCCCCCCCCCCAACAGGAAACACAACCATGCTTTCTGTTCCTCTTCCCTCCACAAAACTCTAACCCGATGCAATTTAAATAAGATAAATTCCTTTTCTTCTTCCCCGGATTCATCTGCCATGTTACGCGTCAGATCGGATGAGCAGAAATCCTGCTCGCACATCTGCGTTTGGGATAAGTCGACGGCGCGCGTGAGGTTTTCCATCACGGGGCTAGCTTAAGATTCAACCGGGCGCGTTGCATTCGTAAAGAGAATTTTGGTAATTGGAAAAAAATTATTAAAGGTCATTCTTTAAAAAGAAAAAATCAATTTAAAAGATAGATATGACAGTTCAAGCACAATTCAATCCAGGTTTCCTTAATTGAAACTCCGTCCCTCAGCTCCCCGATTAATTTAGACTCCATTGACCCATCCAGCCGCGAGGTATACAAGTGGCCCCGCCGCACACTGATATGAGGCCCGCTGTGAACGGCGTGGCCCCGATATTTCATACGACTATCGGGTGACTCAGCATGAGGCCCCGCCTCCAAACTCTACAATAAAAGCAAGAACTAATAGCTCGTCATTGATAACGATATAACACAAGGCCAGAGGGTGAGAACAAGGACGAGTTGTTAAGCGATAATGTAGGAAAGGAAGGAAGATTTTTGGACCACCAGAGTGAGGAGGACATCACGTGTGTGAGGGGAAGCTCATTTATCTTTATTTACACCTTTATTTAACCAGGTGAATCCCATTGAGATTAAAACATTGCTTTTGTGAGGGCAGCAACATAAGAAACACATAGTTACAAACAAAAGACACAGAACAAGTTGAAATACACTAAAAGTTAAGAGATAGCGACATAACTGAGTTCATCTAAGAAACATTGACATTTTTGGGAACCTGCCTCCCTTTCTTTCATATTTAAAAGCAGTACGTGGTATCGGTTCTTTGATAGACATCTATAGGGTCTCAAAGCAGAGTAAGACGAGACGTCGCTTATACGCTGAATCAGAACCGGACCCTCAACTTTATATATTAATTCACTGGGAATAAGAGTAAATGTATTTGTGGTTTAAAATGTTGTATTTAAACATAATACGCTCTGTGACCAGCGTCTTGTTCCTCTTCTTCTTCCCCCTGAGCCTACAATAGCTCTCCAGTTGGTACCCCTGTAACTGAGGAGGCGACTCTGTCATTTCCACAGCTCATATTATACGTCTCCGACTGCGCCGCTCGCGACTCACCAGATCTGGCTCCTATAAAGACGTGGGATAAGATTACAGCTAAATCAGTCTCGTGGCTTGGCTCTGGGAGAAAAAATAATAACTTATGAAGTCCTAAAACTCCCCCGGTTATGAGCGGGCTCAGCAGGGCTGCAGTGGAAGGAGGTGAGGAGTGAAACATAATACGAGCGCCACTGATCCTCCAAATAAGAAAGGCACTGACAGTGTGGAATGATGGCATGATAACTCATAGAAGCTTCTTAAATCCAGCACAGGTACATGACCCTCGCTTTGTAAAGAAGTCATTTTCCATGATATATACTTCACTAATTCATCTGGCACATGCTCTGCTCTTCGTCTCCCTTCCTCCCCGTCCATCCTCCGGGCGTCTTGATGAAAAGTGGAATTATTTGCACTGTTGCGCACACGGTTACGGATCTATAACAATCCCGTCTGACTCGCTTTTCATTCGATACAAGTCACGGATAAAAAAATAAATAAATTGGAAAAAGAGATAGACGCCCCGGTACAGTTAATGGAATGACGGAGCGGGCGTGCCTCTGTTGGTTTACATGAAGCCTGGTCTGTGCGGAGCAGGGTTTTAATTGGCTGGCCGGGCCATCAATCACGGAGTGGCAGCCGATTTTCATTCCCTCACCATGACTCTCTCCGCAGTTGCGGGTAGAAGGAAAAGAGAGAGAGAGAAAAAAAAAGAAATAACATGTTTGCAAAGAACATAAAAACACGACTGAAGTGAGGTGCAGATGTCTGTATGTATTGAGTCCATCAGCCGAGCTGCTCTCGCCATTTCACATCAAAGCAGCGAACAGGGAGCCAAAAGTAACAGTTTCTCTTCCCCTTCATCAGCTCGCTGTTTATTGGCTTTGGAAGTCAACCGAGGGTCAGGAGAGCGGGAGTCCCGCTGAGGACGAGGTGTGATTCTATTAAACCAACATGGAACCCAGCTCTGCGGCGTGCCAGCCGGCGAAACCCCAAAAAGTAAAAACCCCAAGATAGTAACGGCGAAAATTATTAGCAGCGCGTTCGTGTCAGGGCCGGCACGGATCACGGCATCTTGAATCCCAAAACACGGCTCCTCTCTGTCACGTTTCCATTCCTTAACGGTGGTGTTGATCGTGAACTTGAAGGCACTCCCCGTTGCTCCCTCCCTGGTTAAAATTTCCGGAGTGCCCCAGGGATTCGTTCTGGGACCACGTTTGTTCTCAGTCTCAGTTCGTTCTCCCCGACTGTGACGTGCAGAACCAATATCTTCTTTCTCAGTACTTTAATGTGAACGTGCAAACATGTGCATGTGTGAATCTTACCCCGACTGCCAGCAAAGGGTTATACGTCAGAGTGCATCATGGGAGAGCGCTGCCGATGGGCTCCGAGTTACCTGACCACATACAACATGTTTTCTCAGCATTCTTCTAAATGTATTTTGCATTCACGCAAAGGAAAGACACAACAGCTGTGGCTGAAGGTATCTTCAATTTTAAAGTGTGTGAAATAATCAAATTATTATGGCTCGTATTAATGACTTTTAATGCTTTTTATTACTTACTTTTAATAGTATGTATCACTTACTTTTAATGTGCTGTAGCTTCACATTGTGTGTATTTTGTGTTCTCCTTCCCACATATACTGTTGTAGTGTCTTATCCTGTATTGTTTGTTATTGTTTTATGTTTATTATGGTCTGTCAAGGGAATACAGATGCAAATTAGCTGCATTACATAGTTACATTCATGTTTTAACTGTACGGTCCCTTTTAAATAAAGATAATCGTAATCTAGTTCTGTTCGTTATTGAGGATTTCAGTAGATAGATTTCCACTAATTAAATGAAGAACACACGTTTAATCTTTCCTGTATTTGGAGTTCTTCCCCTGATTACTATTCCTTCACACAACCTTCAGTAGTAGCCTCGCGGTGACCTGAAGGGTTGGTCGTGGATTGAATCCGTAAACTCTCTGGGAAAGTCTGGGTTCCTACTGTTCGGCCGCTCCCACACTAACACTCCTCTCTATATCATGTCATTCTACCCCGGAGCAGAGAATAAAAACATCAGGGATGCTATTTGGCATCGCGTTCCCATGGCGTGTAGGACGGATCAAGAGTACCTTGTCCTCCTCCTCACAGGACCTTCATTAGATCAGTGCGGGTTATAACTCACTCACCAGCCAACCTACACCGACTCCACGATCCGATGATCACACACACAGATATGTTGGAGTGCAGCTGGTAACAATCAGCATGGCCTGGGACTTAATGAAGCTTTGACATAAGAGCTCATACCCGCAGACAGACAATCCTACCTGGCCCAGACAGAGGAGCAACATTATCTATTCTGGATTTATGATGAGCAAGACGTAATTTGTTACTGTCTGCGTGTTCCAAAAGGTCAGATTTTAAAGCTTGTAATTATTAACATCGATATATCATTGTCAAATTACCTGTAACATCTGGATATGGTGACAAACAAATGAGATCATGCTGGAGTTGATCTATGAGGGTTGGGGATTTGTCCGCATTTAGACGGCATTTCCCGTAAATCCCGTAAATCCCGTAAATCCCTCTACTTTTTTGTGGGATGGGATGTCGTAGCTGGTCCGTCGTGCATGTTTTCTTCTGCCATAGGCACTAAAAGCATCCGTCCTCTAAATCGATCCAGCAGATTTCTTGCAAAAGAAAAAGAAACGGCACACAATATAAGATTGTCACAATACGAGACATGAAAGAGTAGTTTTAAGACTTGAAGCTAATATCTGGACCTTTTCTTATTAACCCTGCAGAAGTCAGATTAATGACTGGGTAAGTACATTGGCTGAAGCAATGTACAAATATAGAGCACTACTTCCTGCCTTTCTGCAATGTGATTACAGATACAAGTCGCCAGGACGAGTTGTACGCTGTGGTTTAACTTGGGTGACTTTTAAAGAAGTTGAGGTGGTCTGGGCACCTATTTGGGACGCCTCTTGGTTGGCCACAACCAACCGGGAGGAAACCAAGGGGCCGATCCAGAACTCATTGGAGGTATTATGTCTGTAAGCTGATCCGGGTGTGTTTCAGGGATCTCTTCTCTCTCTCCTCACGCTTTGGGTGGGTAAAGTTGCCGTTGCAACCATAGAAGTGGACGTAGTCACCGTGACGTTACCCGTTTGTTTGTGGAATACGGTTTTGAAGCCTTGACTTTGAGGGCATTTCGGCTGGCACCATCTTGGTTGTGAGCTGTCGCCATCTTAACCAGAAGTGACACAAAAGAGTGAAACCGAAGTACAACGAAAAGATGAGTAAGGTAATTTTAGGAGACCAAAAAGGTCACAAATAATAAACCTATCTTACTTTATGGCCTATATGACCCTAAATGGACCAGCATTTACGAAATGAACATTAGTGCTCTGTTGATGAAGACATGCAATTAGAGATTGAGACCATAAACAACATTTTTACAATGTCTACTGAATAAATCAAGTGAGAAGTAAAGTTCTTTATCCCCTGATGGCCATTAGAAGGAATGCAAGTTTCAGGCACTTGATTGGCTTCACTCCTCAAACCCGGATGCCGCCGCTTAAAACGTGGCTCGATGGATGTTCCCGACTTGATAAGAGAAATATTATAGCAGTTTGTGGAAACTGGCTCATGTCCTCGAATAAAGTGTCAGCAAACAGAGGAGGATGAACGTCATGCAACGAAGGTCCCCATATGGTCCGCACGCTCACCACAAGGCCACCAGATGCACCCAAGGAATGTATTTTCACAACATCATTTGAATTAGGCGCAGTCATCACAGACAATGTAAATGTGTAATCCGTCATGTTCGGGATCAGTGTCCTAACACCTCTGACGGAGAGAAACGCAAACACGACAGCAACCTCTAACAAAGTGCAGCCCCGGAGGAAGAAAGATACACAATCTCAGTCGGGCGGTTTCTCCGCTCGCTCTCCTCTGGTCACCTGACGCAGAGCGCCGCCGCCAGGAGGCCCGGCTGTGATCACTCACACCGCGGTCTGACGGGCTTCAGGAAAAGCTCTCGAGTTTGATGAAGATTAATTAGTGAAACTGGGGCAGACATCCGTCTTCTAACAAGTCTCTGTGGCGTCGCCATGTGGATGGAGGGAGGGCGGGAAACGAGGAGGAGGAGGAGGAGGGAGAAGTATTGCAGAGCTAGTGGTACATAGCAGTATTTTCATATTTTCCTTCTTTTTGTTTCCTTTTTACGCCCGCTGGTGAACTTCTGTTTTGTTGTTGTTGAGTGGAAACTAAAATGTTTGGAGGAGGAAGAGGAGGAAGAGGAACGGAAGGAGGATTGAAGCTCATCCCTCACTCTTATCTGGACAGCGGGGGCTGTTCGGGTCAAGTGTAAAACCTTCCTGGTGCCACACTAATGATAGTCTCCCCCCCCCCCTCCCCCCTTTCCACATAGCCACAGGGTCAAGTCCCCCACCCCCCGGCATGCTTTATCATCCCACTGCAGAACCCTGCAGCTCTGAGAGTCCTCAGCGCGGGTTTGTAAAAAGCATTTTATTGCACTGGCGACAGTCCAATATGCATTCTTCAGCTATCTCACTACACCCGAGAAAGAAAAACACCTTCAGCTCAGACTGGAAACTTCTGCTGAAGCTGCACGTTCTGTGCCAGTTGTTCCTTTTGTTCTCCACTGAGGCAATTAGAGGTTCGGAGGGGCCTTGCTTAAGGGCAGCTCGGGAAATAATTGCGAGGAAAAAGGTGAAACTGCACCTATTTTAGCAGAGGACGTCGGAGAGACTTCGGAGAGACGTGGGAGAGACTTCGGAGAGACTTTGGAGAGACGTCGGAGAGACTTCGGAGAGACGTCGGAGAGACTTCGGAGAGACGTCGGAGAGACTTCGGAGAGATGTCGGAAAGACGACGGAGAGACTTCGGAGAGATGTCGGAAAGACGTCGGAGAGACTTCGGAGAGACTTCGGAAAGACGACGGAGAGACTTGTTTACCGCGGCGAGCGCCATCGTCGGCCAGGGGGCTGCCGGAGAGACTGTGAAAAAGAGGCTGCAGATGTTTCCCTTTGATCTCCTGCAGACGGTGATGGTGCAGTTTCTCCGTTTGTCGGTGTCTCTCTGCATCAGAGCGAGCCGGAGTCGCTTTCCTCCAGCGGTTTCAAAAGACAGTGGAGGGGGGTTGGGGTGGGGAGGCTTGCTGAAGCAGTTAGAGGAGTAAACATGATGCATGTGTCCGGAGAAGCAGATGCATCTAAAAACGTTCCCAACATCTGGATAAAATGCATCCCAAACCAATGTTCAAGATGGTTTTCGGGACAATTGGATTTTCAGATTTGGCCTTGTTTTGTAGTCGAAGTGGCCGTATGAGCAGATGCAGGTGCCCGTGTGTGTTTTTGTTCTTAGCGGCTGATCGGGTTTGATCTCCCCCTCATGCCTGTAATTACTTAAATCAATTCTGACCGAGATGTTCTGGCTATATGTTCCTCCGCGGCACCAAAGGGGCGGCGGAGGAGTCGAGAGTGACATCTGTTAAGCCTTAGAGCTGGAGAGGGCCAGAAATAAAGTTGCTGGGTTGGGCCGCCTTTGTTGCATTCGCAGAGATCAGCTGGAGGACAAATGGTGAGATTCCTACCCGGTGGGGCGCCACGAGAGGAGAAAAATACACACACACACATACACACACACACCCCTCTACTGTATGTGCCTCATTACATGGTTGGATTAAACAGAAACATTTATTTCTGCTGGAGCGAACATCAAGGCGCTGATTTCTATCTGGAGCTGACATAACCTCCGGGGGGAGACGAGGATCCTCAATCAGCCCTCGAGTCTCTTTGCTCTTAATGGCGACCTTATCTTCAACAGGGGATGACATTGTTTTCAGTCTCTTCGCATCTCCTCCGATTCACATCTTTGGATCGTCGGCGGAGGGAGCTGCTGAGTCCGGAGCGAGCGCTCTGACAAAGACAGATCTGCTCCCCCCCCCCCCCCCCCCCCCCCCCACACACGCCGCACAAAGCCTCGGCGTCGTGACTAATCGGCTGCTAAATCACCCGAAATTTTGTGTGACATCTGATGCGCCGCCTGCTCATCAGGAGGAGCCCTTACCTGAACGGCAGCAGAATAACAAAGCGGTTAGTTAAGCCGCGGGAAGGAGGGGTCGGGGGCTTCAACACCCCGCCCCCACCCACCCGATGCCGGAGCCCCGTCCGGATCAGAGCATCGAGATAAATCCCTTAAATCTACGGTCGGAGCTCGGAACGTGACTCTGATGTGGAAACAAAGTCTGAGTTCAATATGCAAGGCGATGCAGCGGCGCGGGTCAGGCGAGTTCAAGCAGTCACAGATGGATCTCAGGAGGAACCGAGAGGTTCTGCTCCGAGGGAACAAAGAGCATCCTTACCTTGCACGCTAACCGCTGACAGCTAACAGGATTCTTTCATTACAAACAACTGTCTCCCCTCTTCTGAATCTTGCTTTCCCAAAGCACCGCATTACGAGGGATGCGGGGGAACTCTCGGTACGATGACAATAAACCAATCGCTACGAGGTCTATGAGGTCTGAGAGGTCTGAGAGGTCACCCCGTTGGTTACCGCGGTGAAGCGCTTCATCCTATGTGTGCTTCAACACTCCTTTATTACCGCACATTGATCATAAACCTCCAAGTTTCTCGCCAAAGACTTTTTACACATCTTACATGTGAACTTTCCGTGATGACGTCATCATTTAACACCGCGTCCCGATGTAACTCGGTGCGACCTGCGTACGCCGGCTGGCTGCTAATATTCAGAAGCTTTCCTGCAGATTTCAACACAGGTTTCAATTTTGCAGAGATTAGCGGACGGATTTGGTTGTGCCGATTTCTGAAGGGTTTTACTCGAGTATCGCCGATGGTTCACCGAGGTAAGTCAGTTTTAATATCAATGACTTGGCCATCCAATAGTTTATTGAAAAGACATCAATGAAAGTCAGTTGGGATTATGAAGCCCAGAATTATGCATGTATGTCATAATTTTGTCAGGACTTCCCAGCAGCATATCACAATATTTTCCTCAGAATATAATTACATAATAATTGAACACTCTGTGGATAAGCAGCAGATAATGGATGGCTAAATGCATGGAGGAATTAACTAATACAAATTTACGGTCTGTATATTAATTTAATTATTTCGTCAACGGTTGGGTTGCCCCACACATAACCATTTTATAACTGTCTCTATTAAAAAAGAAGAAGACCTTTGCATTTCAAATTTAAGATTATTTCAATATATTTTATCATACATCAATAAATAACAGATTACATTAATTGTAAGATTTTTTTTTTTAAACTTTATTTTTTTTTAGGGAACATTTGTAGTGTCAGAAATAATTTCCATCTCTGTGTCGATGGGGGGGGGGGGGGGGGGTGAGACACACATTCAGATTGCATTCTGGGTGAGGAATGCAGTGTTGATGTTTAAAAAAAATATTAATCCTTATAATCTGGTTTTAGGAGATGAATCACTGAGGTTGTTGATTGGGATTGGTCACTGTTGAGTTATGCTAGTTATGACATTAATAATAATAATAAAAACGTAGCCTGTATCTGATGGGAAGTTACCTGAGACGGCAAATTCAAATAAAATACAAGAATCCTAAACTCAATCCCTTCAAACACGCGTCCCTATTATAAATGTCCCTCTCCTGCAGGAGGCGTGGTGCATGTGCACCTCCCCCCCCCCCCCCCACATCGCTGTAGTCCTGCATTAGGTTGAGTCGCCACGTTTGCGGGTAAAATAAAGAAAATCGGAATTATAAATAAAAGGTAATGATGCTATTATCATGCTCTCTTACTATCCTGAGCGCCACGCCTCACCTTTCTATTTGAATAATGATTTATAATCATATTAGTTCTCTCCGGAGCCCTGCTCTGGAAAAGTAAAAAGCTATTATCCAGTTGTCAGCTTCCAGGAGACGCCGTGGGAGATGGAGCGATGATGCTGACACACGCACATACTGGGGCTGCACATGCGCTCCACACACACTCGACACACACTCGAGGAAGCGTGCATCCCTGTGCATGGAGAGCCATTCACACACACACACACACACACACACACACACACACACACACACGTGTTTTTCAGCCTCAGTAGATGGGAAGAGAGAAAAAAAGAAACAAGAATTCAAGCAGAAATGTGGTTTGCAAATTGTTGTGTTTGTTTAACCCGCCTTGGAGCGCCAGGTGGGTGGAGTTTAACAGCCGGAGAATCACCTGTCAGTCACACGGTACTGACTTCATAACACGCTCCTGTGTAGGAGCTCCAGTCTAGATACTACAACTGACATACTTAAAAACAAATGCAAAATATTTATATTTATAAAATAATATTGTAATAATATAATTTAATAATACTATAATAATATAGTAATAATATTAATATAAATAAATATAAATATTTTACTTAAAAACAAATGCAAAATATTTATAAAATTATATTGTAATAATATAATATAATAATATATATAATATTAATATAAATAGAAATATTTTGAATGTATCTCATATATTTCTTTTTTAAAGCCTGAATGTTTCCAGGAGCAAAGCTGCCAACGACAGACGGATTCCACCACATTACTAGCATCATTATGAGTATAATTAATCTAATACACACATTTACAGCCACAAATGTTTATGATCGCAAATGAGTCACGGACATCACTTTTTTACAGGACGGTGGAAACGTCTCTAAGCCTCGGCGAGACACGCGAGGACAGATAGCGAGCAGCAGAGGGAATAAGATATCACGCATCACTGATCAATACTGTCACCTGATCGGCCTAATCCTCTAGAACACATTGAGGCAGGCTGGTGTCGGGGGGGTGGAGCGGTGTTTGTGCTGCGCATTAAAAACTACATTCGGTTGCAATTTGTCATTAAGTCATTTTTTTTGGATTGACGCGTCAGATTGTTGCTGGAAAAAAAGCCAAAAAGAGAAATACAGTAGAAGTTTCTCTCTCCGGTCGTCTCGGTGTATTTTAGTTTGACTCGCTAACTTGCCAAAGGGGGGCATATACGCCATTTGACATCCTATGTTTTGCGACGTAATAAATCTCCGGCCCACTTCGTAGTAATATGTGATATGATAATATAGGTGAACGCACCCGTAGCTTCCAGTGTCAGAGGCCTTTCAAAATAAAAGCATATCTAAAAGAGGAACTGTTGAAGCTTTGAGGAAACACCGACATGTCCACAACTAAATATGTAAAATCACTGACAACACATGGACGGGAAAAACTCCAGCAGATCGCCGGTGAATGTAAAAGCTGGATGTGAATAATTATGACCCCTCCCCCCCTCCGCGGAGAGGGATGTAACACGGAGGCCATGCTTTCAAATCAACGTGGTCCAAATGCACCTTGAGGAAGAAACGCACACACACACACACACACACGACGGGCGCCACGTTCGCCCGCCGCTCTGACCCCGCCTCTTTTCCTTGGCACCCATTCAGGGGCGGGGGCCCCCGGTGGCCGCCGACACAAAGAGCAGGCCGGCAGTAATTACACCATGCAAATGCCATTTACGCCTCTGCGCCGCTTCAATTGGCTCTCCGTTTATCACCGGCAGCACACACACACATCTGGAGGGGGTGTGAGGGAAGGGTGTGTGTGTGTTTGTGTGTGTTTGTGTGTGTGTGTGGGGAGGTCTGTCTATTCATTCATTCATTTGGAGTGAATATACATTTCCTCCTTTTGCTGTTGTTTCTTTTACAGATTTTTTCCCCTCATTCTTTTTGTACACCCAGGTTAGGGGAACGTTGTTAAGACCCCCCCGACACACACACACACACACACACTCCACTCCTCGCCAAGTGTCTGTGGGTGAGACAGGTAGCACCGGCCAGCTGGTTGGAACAGGTGCGCAGCCTGAGCGCTCCCATCGGATCCGTGCACTTGGCTGCAGACCAGGAACTGGCGGTTAAGCCCCGCCTCCCCCTCCTCTCCTCCTCTCTAGCCCCGCCCTGCGCGTCGGCTTTGTGGCCGGCGGCGCGTGACCGGGCGAACAGTGTTCGAGTGCAGGAGGCTGATGGGGGAGTAACTACGCATGAAGGAAAGCCCCCCGACCAACAGACGGGGGAAAGATTTCCTTTTATCCTCGTAAACCGAGGAAAAAAATATCGCTTATTGTTCAAATCCAGCCCGAATATAAATGCGAGGAAACGCTCCACCGGATTCTGTTCTGGCATTCGCCGGAAAAACCAAAAACCCTCTCTCGTGCGAGTCTTCCAGAGATGAACTTTCGTTTGTCTTTTGAAGCACTTCCGCAGGTCGCGGGGTCACAGATGAGGTCATATCCTGTCTTCTCTGATCAGGCCTGAGGGGACCGGCTGCAGATGTGTGTGTGTGTGTGTGTGTGTGTGTGAGTGTGTGTGTGTGTTTTCTCATGAAAAGAGATGGCAAAGGCATCTCCCTTTGCTTTCATTCGACTTGCTGAAGCTTCTCAGGGTTTTGGAGGAGGTTAAATTCTTCTTTCGGGTTGTTCTCTCTCACGAGCGACCAAAAATACAGCCGTGGAATGAACCCGCCAAGTGCACCGAGAACACATCTCAGCTGGAGAAGACCTTTGAGAAAAAAACATATTATTGTTTCTGGTTTTAAACTCTCAGTTGAGTTTGAAATGCAGCGACAAAATAGTCAGAATGCCACGAACTGCTATTTACGTGATGGATTAATCCACCGATTGTGACAAAATGTCATGAAATAGTGAGAAATGGCAATCCAGGTTTTCTCAAATTCCAAGGTTATGTCTTTTAAAAGGTTTTTTTTGACGATCTGAGCAAGAAAACTGCTCCTGGAATTAGCTGCAGACGGATCTGGTCGACGGGAACCGGTTCTCTTTAGGTGTTTTTAGAAAGAGATTGAAAGAGTTGGAGGTTCATCTGGTTGTCGATGTTTTCTTTGACGGAGGTGTGTGCTCCTCTGTGACTTGAGTCGTAGTTTTGTTTTTATTCATGCTGTGATCTAAAAAAAAATGATTATTTATTTTATATTGTCTGTCACTGTTTTTTGTTGTATTGTCTAAAACGTTGTGTAATGTGCTGCTGCTGCCTGGGCAGGACGATGTTGTAAAGGAGATTTTTAATCTCAATGCGGGACTTCCTGGTTAAATAAATTAAAAAATAATTTTTTTTATTAAAAAACAGCAATTTTGCATAAAAAAATAAAAAAATGTAATCGTTCTGATATCGGTTGAGCAGTAGATACGCGATCTCTTTTTGCCCCCGCGGTCCTTAAATACCCACGCCCTGGAAGACGGGGCCGTGACACCCGGCCACTGCTCCGTCAACGGCGGAAGCGCTAATAGAGCGTTATGGGAGCCCGGGGACCAATGACAGGTGATTTATGTCGCCGCTGACGACGACCGGCCCTCCAACGGAACCTGATAAAAGAAGAGCCAGATTGGAACAAGCAGAATGATGAATAGACGACATGATCCAGAGACCCGTCTCATTAGAGCGGAGAAGAGAGAGACGGCGCTCCGGCCATTTAGCTAATGTAGCGAGTCATTGTGTGTGTGTGTGTGTGTGTGTCCATCTGCATACATGCTTCCATGTGTGTGTGTGTGTGTGTGTGTGCACCGGGGGACCTGAGCAGCTTGCTCTTGCAGTAGCAGGTTGGAAATTAATGACACACTAAATATATGGCGAGGAAGCTTGACCCCGGATAATGGCGACATATAGGATTAACCTTGGTTGTCACTCGGGGCCATTGTTAGCCCGCATGCTGCTACAAGTAAACAGGGGGGGGGGGGGGGTCTCAATAGGTATTTGCGAGTCCCCGTGCTGGTGGAAGGATAGAAGGTGATTTATTCCCTCACTGCTTCAGGGGATAACGCGCCGCATTTAGGATTAAAGGATTCAAAGTTTGCGTTTCATAAATAGTCAAAGCTTGAATAGACGCGGCGAGGAGAGAGCGGAGCTGGATTATGAGCGAGGGATCTTTTTTTTTTAAAGGAGGTGACGCTCCAGGACACCAGATGAGAAGAGGAGATATTTTTGGGATTTTTGACTTGGAGGACAACGACTTGGATTCAGGGAGAACTGGGAATTTACATTTCCATATATTATCAATGATGAAAAGGGTGAAAACGTTGGAACATTGACGTCAGTAGGATTCATCCTCTGCACAACAACTTCTGCAGAGGTTTAGAGCTATTTCTCTATTTATAAGTGAACACTTTGGCACAAGAAAAAACGAAAGAAGTGAAAAGATCCGGAGGGTTAATCCTCTGGGGACCACGAAAGCACGTATCCACAAATGTAGTCGGTGATGAAGTATTTCAACCTGGACTGAAAAAAAAAAGAATAAAAAAAGGCGGGTCCAAACCGGGGTCCAACCCCCCCCCCCCCCGTCGTCACGTCGTCAGCATATTCACATTTCCAAAAAGCTCCCCGGCTTTTATTGCCATGATGGATTCCCCATTTAGCTTGACCCTATATTCATTAAAAGAGGATTTAAGCCCGTTAGAAAGGGAAAGGAGAGAGGGGCTCCTGAGGGACTGCGTTTGCTCTACTTCCCCCCCGACACACACACACTTTCTCCCACACACACACTCTGGCGGCTCCCCTTGGCCTATAACTCTCCCTCAGACAGGGCTTGTTAGGTGCTGAGGGCCGGGGAGGAGGGTCCAGGTTTTATTAGTGGCAGCAGCTGCACTCCTCTCTGGCTCTATAAAAGGTAATTACTGCTGGTGGTAACAAGCTAATTGATTGCTAATTAGGTGAATCAGTTCTCTAAGTGCTGCCCCGTTTATTGACAGATGGGGATGATGTGTGTGTGTGTGTGTGTGTGTGGAGAATACAGCCAGATAGATGCTCGTCGGTGAGTTTAGGTGTGCGTTATCACGCACACGGATAAAGGCGGGTCCCTGGGTGGCGCGGCGGGGCCAACGCCGAAGCAACAACAACAACAAAAAATAAAAAGGTGATTGATTCGGTGAGGCCTCGCTGTCGGAGAGGAAATGAGAAGTGAATGGGGGGTGGCGGGGTCTGCCGGCGCACTCTGGAAACCACCGGGGCCCCCGTGTGCACTTTCATATGGAGATGAGGGGCCGAGCTGACAGAGGGAGAGAGAGAGGCAGAGAGAGAGAGAGAGAGAGAGAGAGAGAGAGATGGAGCGAGAGGTGTGGTGGGAAATTTAAAAACACCTGAAGTCTTGAATGTGTTGGGTCTCCTCTTCCGTCCTCAGGTCCTGGATCGGGACTGAAGGGACCCTCGGACCCTCGGACCCCTCGGACCCCTCAGCTGTGGAGCTCCCTGCCTGAGGCCTGCAGGATCAGAGACATCATTTAAATCAATTCAATTCAGTTTATTTGTATAGCCCAATTTCACAAATTACAAATTTGTCTCGGAGTGCTTTACAATCTGTACACATAGACATCCCTGCCCCAAAACCTCACATCGGACCAGGAAAAACTCCCAAATAACCCTTCAGGGGGGAAAAAAGGGAAGAAACCTGGAGGAGAGCAACAGAGGAGGATCCCTCTCCAGGATGGACAGCTGCAATAGGACAAAATCAGGTCTTAATAGTTCTTATTAAGACTTATTGTTGACTTAGATTAACGGAATCCTTCATTTATGTCATTAAAAGTAGTTTATTTCACTCCTATATCTGATCTTATTGTTGTGTATCATATTCTTTTATGTACCTGATCTTATCTAACTTTACTTTGTATTTTTAATTTGAATTTTTTATTGTAAAACACTTCGTGAAATTAGTTTTTAACCCATAAAGATAAATATTATTGGGCAGGATTGTGAATGTTGACCCTTTCTGAGAATGAGGAAACAACAACACGTTGCTGGATCCTACAATCACAGTTTGACAAAAAACAGGCAAAACTGAGTGTTTTAACACGGAGACATTTACTTTTGTAAAATAAATAACAGACTTTAAATAAATATGTTTGTTGACAAAATGATCCGAACTCAAACGCCTCTTTGTGGTGAGCCGAGATCTTTTTTTACACTTAATTGCTTGAATAAAAAACATATCTACAAGCCATCAGATCGCAGCACATCATTAAATCATCGTTTTAAAATGGCTGCGCAGTAAATTCCAGTTTTCCATTTTTATTGGAGGATTTCTATGAATTTTCTATTGTGTCACTTTATGTATTTATTCTTTTTAACATCCCCCCCCCCCTCATTTCACACATTTAATCACATTTTGAATGATAACTGTTATTTCTGCAACACTACAGTCACATAAACGGCTGAATCTGGTGTCCTCTCTCCGAGGAGGCCGTGAGCTCCTGCCTGTTTCCTCATGAGGAGAAGGGGGGGGGGGGGGGGTGAAGAAACACACCGCCAACAGGCCTCTAGAGTTTCCTCCCCGATGGCATGTGACGTGCCCGCTCCACGGCCGCGCCCGCTGCCGCGTCACGGTGGGTGGCTCGGCCAACCACACCAGTTGTTTGCCGATTTATTGCCTCGGGGTGAAAGGTTTACTGGACCGGGACTCGTTGGTGTGGGGCTAAAATAGAGATTTGGTGAAGGCTGGGGGGTCCGAACCCCCCCGTGGAACTGCTGCCACCTGCCTCGAGCTCCCGCCAAAACACACACACACACACACACACACGCACAGACGTTCACAGCGTCGAGGTTTGCGGTCGATGGAATTAAAGTATGATTGCAGGCGGGATGCGTGTGTGTGTGTGTGTGTGTGTGTGTGTGTGTGTGTGTTGTGTGTGTGTTTGTGTGCCACGATAATACCACATTTACTGTGCGGCATCTATCTTAATGGCGCTGAGGACTCGGACGTAAATAACGGCGATGACGGTGCCTTCAAGCGCTCCTTGTAATTTTCACTTCAGTCGTAAATATATCTTGTTTTTTTGGATTTATTTTGGTTGGGAACTGAATGGAATGCTTGCTCGCCCCCCCCCCCCCCCCCCGAAAGAAAAGATGTGACCATGGATGTCGGCTTTCCTATTGTGTGATCTGCGATCTTTGAAAGAGGAGCGGTGGCGCGTGACAGTGAACCCCTCGTCGGTCCCACGGTATCATTAACTCCACATCGACATGTATTTAGAAACCACTGATTTAAAGGAACAGTACAGCGTGTTGGATGAGGCGCTTGAGAGGAGGTTTAGCTTAGCTTAGCACAAAGACTGGCAGCGGAGGGAAACAGCTAGCCTCTGTCCTGGTGTCTCACAGCACCTCTGAGGCTCATGAGTTCAACATCCACACGACTCCACTGCTCCTTCCACACATCACAGAAACAGACGTACCAGCCATTTCATCTTTTCCCATTTGGCGGTACAGTCCTTGAAGGCAGCATTGGTGTCCCTTAATCATCCTCTTGCCTTCGCATCACAGATAAAGCAGGGTGTGACCTTTTTGCCCTCGCTGTTCTGTCAAGACCGTCTCCAGTCGACACCTCCCCCCCCCCCCTCCACCCGCATCCTGCCTCCTTTCTTCCTCTCCCCTCTCTGTCCGTCGTTTTCTTGCGAGACCCGGCGTTGGAACATCGCCGTCTAGACGCGGCGGGGTGAAAGGAGACAAACCGCTAGCGCTCCCCCCCCCTCCCAACCCCCCACCGCCCTCCTCGACCTCCAGCTCCCTCCGTCTGCCCTCTATTGTGGGGGAACAATACGGTGTCAGTGCCTCTTCCTAAACATGTTGGGGTATTAAAATCTCCCTCAATACGAGCCGCAGGGGAGGGGGCAGAGCGAGAGCCGTCATGCCAACACACACACACACACACATACACATAAATACACACACTTTGACCTATAGAGGAGGGGGGGGGCATCCTGGACCCATTTGTGTCAATCAGGAGGAGTTCAAAAGCCAGGAAATATTCCGTCACACACACACAAACACACACACCGGCCTAAACTTGGCTGCACACATGGAGAAGATGTGTCAGTCAAAACACATGGCAACCAGGGGCCTTTCAGGGTGTGTGTGTGTGTGTGTGTGTCTGGGGGTCAAGTTCCTGTGAAAACACCGATCCCACCCAGAGATCCCCCAACATGCCCGTCCACTCCAGCTCATCCACCATCTCTCTCTCTCTCTCTCTCTCTCTCTCTCTTCCATCCTGCGATCTGACTAAACACGTCGTTGCCGTGGCGACCCCAGCTTCATATTGTGACCGCGGTTCATTGTCACACTCGTCCACCCTCCTCTGGCTGTTCGAGGGACGTTTACCGCCCGTGTCTTTGGAGAAAAGTGTTTTTTTCTTTTCTTCCTTTCTTTGTTTTTTTCACGTTTTATTTGATTGGGCGGCTGGAGATGATTTTGGGGCGGAGCCTAAAGTTTTGGGATACCTTTTGGCCGTTTCAGATAGGATGCAGGCTGACAACGAGTTAGAGAGGCTCGACATGCAGCCACCGCAGGGTGACCCTCATTACGCAGGCCTATTGTAAAGCTTTGATAAATATTCTGCTGCATATTTAGTCGCTTTCAGTGGGAATTGCCGACTCAGCGTTTTGTGCTCTGGGTGTAAAATTTACTATCATCATTTTAATATGTTTTGGCTTTGCGTCTGGGGCTTCAGGATTTTGTTATTCTGGTTGTCTTTTATGTCCATTTTGGATGTGGAAATATATATATATGTATAAATATATATGTATACATATATATATTTAACTTACATCAATAACTCTAATGCTGGATGCACGGAGCTTGTGTTTTATGTTTATGTTTTAACTGTCATTAGCAATTTATGCCAACTATTTTATACATTAATACAGGAGTATTACAAAAAAATGGAGCGATGAGCAAAGATGAATTGCCTCGTGTGATGTCACTTGAGTCAGTGTCGTGAGGCGTTAGGTGCTGAGAGAAGTGGGTTTACCAGACTTTGGGATTGATACACACACACACACACACACACAAGGCTCTGATTGGCCTGGTGTGACTCAAACCTGGCAACACAGATTCGTATCCTCGAACCCGGAGGTCTCCAAGCTCGCAATAAAATGCCTGCACACAAAAACGCACACTCTCTTATCACCCTCCAAAGACTGCAACACACACTCTCACACACACACACACACACACACACACACACACACACACACACACACACACACACACACACACACACACACACACACACACACACACACACACACACACACACACACACACACACACACACACACACACACGTATACGCATCCAAGATAATTCATTCAGTCGCTCCTCTGCAGTGACCCAAGCAGACAATAAAGCCTCTCCACAATGGAAATGTTAATTTCTTCATTATCGGCCCTCTTAATTATTTGTTGTGACGGATAATTGCGTGCGGGGCGTTTGATATCAGCAATAACCTTCTGCCTGCGTCGTCAAGGGGGCCTTGTCGCCTCTCCCGCCCCCGAGCGTCGCCTTTCACCGCAGACAAAGAGCGAGGAGCGTGCGCACACAAACCTTTTCTAAAGCGCCGCGCCGCCTCTCCCCTCGCCATAATAGGAATAAATATTATAGATTAATTAATCTGCGCTGATTATAATTTAATCACTTTGCCTCCCGGGGTCACTGTATTATTATCCCACTTAGTGCGTGGATTGTACACACACACACACACACAGAAAGAATATAATGGCATTATTCCAAACCCTGAGTGATGTTTTCTGCCAGTTTACTGATTTATTAATTACCAGTAACATTGTATTACAAGGCTTTGGGCGGTTTGAGTGGATACACACACTCAGGGAGGCAACAGCACTGGTTTGACAACGGGAAGGAGAAAGATTGGGAATATATCGCGGTCGGTTGCCAGCATATGAATCCGTAAATCGGGGTTTTAAAGAAGCTTTGTGTTAAAAAAAGTCACAAAAAAAGAAAGCCTGTCAACATATGCCATCTGTTATCATATTATTTCCTCATATTGGCAACACAAATTACATGGCATGCCAATAAAGCAAATTTAAGTTATATTTTTCCAATCCTGTAATAAAAACCAGAGCTTTGTGTATCAGCATAATAACGACAATTATATTGTATTTATTACACAATCCACACAACATTTAGGGGTTAGAAAAATAACAACATTTATCAAAATTGGTGATGCCCAGATATCCCCCAAAAAGCTCTAGATCCTACATTTCCCATGATGCACCTAAGGGGCCTCTTCTCTTGACCCTGGCGAGGCCTGTGACGCCAGAGCCTCAGAGCACAGCTGTTTCTACTTTGTGACTTAGGGTGTAAAATCCTCGGCGTCTCCCTTCATTCAAAACAAAGGTGCATCGTCATGGTTATCGTCTTATTGAGACGATCCGACCCCTCTCATCACGTCTACATGTGACGCGCAGTGGACTTGGAAGCCGGGTGGCGGCACTAATCATTTTGTAGAAGTCGGATTTTGGTGGACGAAAAACAGACCCCGAAAAACAGACAAGTGCCTCTCCCAGTAAACAAATCTACAAAGCAGAAGCACACAGAGTGAAGGGTGGCTCGCGGCTTTACTGTCATAGGGACGAGTGGTGAGGCAAACATGTGGGACTCCCTAGGAAAAAAAAAAGGAAAAAGAAAACACCAATTTCATGTCTTGTCGAGTCCAATTTGCCGCGAACCAAACTGTGGGGGAAGAGACAAAAAGAAGCTCTTTCTACATGAAGCGCAGCACTTCTGTTTCTCTGAGCTCTTCGTCATTATATCTCCCAAACGCTTCTTATTAAAGTGAAAGCACAGCGGTGGAATCACTTAAATATACTGTATATAGTATTTTTATAAATAATATTATATTTAAACATAGTCGAATTTGAATAATATTTGTGAAACAATTTTATAGAACAATAAATATATTTAAATATCTTTTTCTTTAATATTTAATCACTTAAATATCCTATAGATAGTATTTTTTATATTATTATATTTAAATAATAATAAATGTAATATATTTACTATAATAATATATTTTAAACAATATGATATAACAATAAATATATTTAAATAATATTTCCTTTATTATTTAATCACATAAATATACTATATATAGTATTTTTAAAATATTATTATATTTAAACAATAATATATTAAATATATTTAATATAATAATATATTTTAAACAATATTATATAATAATTAATATATTGAAATAATATTTTATTCATTATTTAATCATAATAATACCTAATATTTTTGATACTTTGGGCCCCTTTAAGGGTCACAGGATAAATGTGAGGGGACATGACCCTGTGCTGCATTTTATGATACGTTATTGTATTATTAAAGGATATTAAAGTCACAGTGGGGACAATGTGCTATAGGGTGTAATAGAGGAATTGAGGCTATGAACAAAACTGCCGTTGTAATTGGAAATCAGAGTATCAATTACCAGCCTAATTAGTGAACAATGAAACTATTAATCCACTTGTACCCTATTTATTTAATAAGGGAGGGACACACTGATTATCTCCTCCCACGTGTCCATGAGAGGTTAGTGAAGCCATGCATACAGGTGCAACGTGCAAGGTGTTTAGCCTCTCTCTCTCTCTCTCTCTCTCTCTCACACACACACACACACAACACGGTCTGAAGTGATTTTAAACCCCTTACATTCTACACAAGGCTCCCTTCATTTCTTTCCACTGAAGTGCTGCTGGTGTCCATCTTCACACACACATGCGGGCTGACAGCTTATCCTACCTCCCACATGTGAGACAGGTGTCAGGCCCAGTGGGAGCATTTACAGCCCTTAAACCCTTGACATTTGACCCCTGACCTTCTCTACTGCGCACCCCCACCCACCAGAGGCACCTGCAGTGGCCCAGAGAAGCTCTTCTGTGGCCGTGTTGATATGTAGCTGCGAGGAAAACACGTCCATGTGCCACTGGGGAAGATCCAGGGTCGAGCTTTAAAGATGTTATCGGAGAGCAAATAGCATTATTTAAGAGTATATTTAAGTAGAGTTAAATAATTGAAATAAAAAGGGACAAGAGCTAAATGTTGGTGAAATCCAAACACAAGAAAAAATAATATATATATATAGACACACGCATATATATATATATATAAATATATATATATATATTTATAACGTTAGATTAGTCCTTTATAGTCTATTTATTTTGTATCTTTTGTATTTATTTACATTTTTCCACATTTAATAAATATATATTTTGTATTCCATCCTCATAAAAAGACAACTCTTTGGACAGTTATCATTCTTAAAACTTAATTGAACTTTTAAAGTGGGAAAAAAAACTATATTTTAAAGATCTGCATGCCACAGAAACCGTTGAGCAGAATCTCTCCGAACCCCCGTGAACGAGGCCAAGCCCATAACTCCTTCCTGCGACCGGCTGATGTGTTTATGCGTCGCGTGCCGAGGTCTTCATCGAGCCGTCAGACATCAACATGCGTACAGTGAGTACCGCCGCGCGGAAAAAGACAGAAAAAGACAGAAAAAAGACAGAGGAACCCAAACAATCGGCGCCACATTCAAATGAGAGCGAGCAGCTGCGTGTGAAGAGGGACACTCCCTGTACGCGCTTTCTGTTTCGGGTGCAAAACGGGTGAAACTTAATTAAAACTCACAGTGATTTGCATATACATTGTGTGTGTGTGTGTGTGTGTTGGTGAGTCAGGACCCGCCCCCCCCTCCCTCCCCCCTTGTCCTCCCTGGTGTGTTGGCAGTGAAGTGAGTTTAAAGAGGATAAACACCCCCTTTAACTCTCCCCTCATTTCCTCCACGGCCTCCTTAAATTAATCTCCACACACACACACACACACACACACACACATGCCTAGACGCACATGGCTGGCTGGAAGTTGACCCTTGACCCGGGACAGATTTCACGGATTATCCCTTTTTTGTCCCAGCGATGCCTTCCTGATCCACCACTTTGCCTTCATGTTAAAAAGAAAGAAAGTCTCCTCCCCTCCCCTCCTCTCCTCTCCTCTCCTCTCCTCTCCTCTCCTCTCCTCTCCTCTCCTCTCCTCTCTCCTCTCCTCTCCTGACACTGTTTTTTGTAGATTGCATAAAATACAAAGGAGGCTGGAAAAGACGGATTGAGGAGGCGCACAAGAGGAGGAGAAGTAGGACAAGTGGCCAGAAGGAGGTGTGGAGACATAAAAATTAAAATAAATAGAGAGGAAGAGAGACAGAAGAACAACCTGTCGTTTTGTCTCAATTAAAAATCACGAGCATTTAATTCTGCCCGTCAAAATCTGTCATGCGTGTTTCAAGATTCACCACGAAAAGAAAAAAAGAAGGAAAAAAAGCAAACGAAAAACAGAAAAGGGGGGAGAGAGGGGAGGTTAAGCCCCGAGAGAGGCCCAAACGAGAGGAGAAAAGAGACAGAAAATGAAATAAAGACAGGGATTTAGCTGAGGAGGGAGGGAGGGAAGTCAAACGCCCCCCCCCCCCCCTCACCTTTGAAGTGAACAGATTGCTTCCAGGGCAGAGGGAGAAGCATTTACCCTCCATATATTCATGTCCCGGTTAAACAGCCGACTTAGGCACAAGAATGGAGATTAGCTGCACTCTCAGCATCTCATTACATCCTAAAGGAAGCCATTCAAGTGGGCTTCAACAGCTGTTTTCCCCTTTCACGGGATACAAGAAACAGTCGCACAAATCTTTTTCATTTTTTTTCTATTCGGGAGGGGGGGGGGGGTTGTTTCCCTCGCGGAGCATGACATAAAGAACAGCCGACGTGCACGCTCGGATACGACCAACAAACAGCGGCGGTGTGAGTGACAGAAAAGCTAATAGGAGCTTGTTACCTGTCAATCAGGAGAGGTCGGGGATGGCATTGCATCCCTCTCTGACCCCTCCCCCTCGCACTGTGAGTGACGCTTTGATTGGCCGGGGCGCTTTGGATGTAAGATCTAACAGGGCATTGGATGCTGCCAGTCACCGCGGCACACGGCAACCATTATATGATTACACAGGCTTTAACTGACTTATTGTGCAGCGACTCCTGTTTATACTTTCCTTTTTTCTTTTCTTCCTGATGCAGATATAGTTGGTTGCATATGAAATTGCTTTAATGCAATAGATATTTAATTACACATTTATTTTTATTTGCTTGTATGATAATTTATTTTGGTTTGGTTGTTGCTTTTTGTGTATATGCAGGTATTTTATTCTATTTAATTCTATTTATTTAATTAGTTATTCTTCTATCTTTTCTGTTTGGGTTTAAACTGTTTTTTGGGTATTATTCAAAAAACTGCAAAGACTAAATACTATGTAAATATATGCATATATATACATATGTATGTATATATATATACAAATATATATACATATATGTATATATAAATATATATATATATGTATGTATATATATACATATGTATGTATATATATATTTATGTATATATATACTGTATATATATATATATACATACATAAATCTATTTTGTTATTGGTGAGGGGACGAGGGCCTTTTAATTCATAAAGTACAACTAATAAACATTGTTCACACAAAAAAAGAGACTGCAAGCAAGAAGAGACTCAGAAGGCGGATTGTAAAAGGTATTAATGGACAGAACTTCAAGTCAAGTGAGAAGAGCCGTTGTTGGATTCATGACGGTTAAAACCGGATGCCAAAGGAACTCCCCCGCCTCTAAATATCGTGACTCTTATTTGACATCGTGGAACAAAAACAGCAGAAATCAAAGGTTTTTTCCCCCGAGAGACGCACAATGAAATGTTCGACTGCAGATAGAGATCAAGAGAATTAATATAGCGAGTATAGTGACTTTACCGAAAAGCATGCCAACCTTCAAGTGCACACGTTTCTGATTTAAGTCAAACTGTGCGTGTGCGTATGTGTGTGTGAGAGTGTGTGTGTGTGTACTATAGAGGGAACAGCACAATAAAACAAAACAGACCGAAACACATCAAACTACTGGCCGGCCCTAAAAACGATGAATGTGTTCTTTGTTGCTTAATCTAAAGTGAACCCCTGCTATGTGTGTGTGTGTGTGTGTGTGTGTGTGTGTGTGGGTGGGTCCGTGCAGTGGAGATCCCTGTGCTTTGACAAGAGCTCCTCTCCTCTAAAGTAAATCTCAAGTGAACCGATTGGTCTGATTTTTCCATCACAATAATGAAACCTGATCCGGTTTCGCCGCTCCGCGCCAGGTCGGAGCATCCAGGGGCCGCAACATATCGGGGGCCGGCTTCAAAGACTCGTGGCCCTCGTGCACTTCACCTGCCGGCCCGATGACACGCCTCGGTTGTTGTTTTTTTGCTGCTTTTTTGGAAGCTGGAGAAAGAGATGAAGAAATGACGCAGGTAAACCCGAAGACCGGGACGTCTAGGACCAGAACACGACAGGAAGTGGGTTCTTATGGCGGCAGACGGAGCTCAACACGTCAAGAGGGGAACACATGACTTGTGATCTACCTGGTCTTCGTTTGGAGGATCAGAGTCGGAGAGAGAAGAGCGACCCGTCGTCACGTGAGTCGCTGTTGGCTGCAAGTCACCACGTCAGCCGGCGTGGACTGAGCCCGACTAGAACTCAAAGAACTTACTTAACCCTCCTGATGCCTTCGGGTCAATTTGATCCGATTCAATATTTAAAGCTGCATTACCGGATTTTTTAAAGGCGGGATGAAAAAAAAAGTCAAAACAAAAATAAAATAATGATTAGATTTAGCAACAGCAACTCAAGTCTAACATGTATTCTTCTTTTCCAGGTGGCGACTCCCGGTTCTGAGACGTGAAGCCAACAAAGTCTGGTTGTATAGAAGTCTAAGACAACATGGCTCTACTTCTCTCTCGATGTAAACAACACGTACACATTGTACACACACACGGCTTGTTGGTCTCAGAGAGGACAGACGGATGGAGTGTGACGCTCGGCAGAGTGTTGGGTGGCCTGCGGCATCACGACTGTCCCTCTCATGTGGAAGTGCCTGGAATGGCGTGGGTGGTTGAGTGTGCATCTCTGGGTGTGTGTATCCGAGTGTGTGTGTGTGTGGACGAATGAATGGAGATCAGGGTAATCGGAGTTGATGCGGTTCGAGGAGACAGTTCTGAGGAGATAAGGGGGGCAGATCCAGGCCTGGACCTGATTGAGAGTTTCTTGAGATCCCTCTCGTACCGTGAAGACACCCGGAGACAAACGGCAGAGGACGAGACACGTCTCCCCCTTTTTAAATCTGCTTTGTGATATGAAGACCGCTTTACATTCCTCAGGTCATCAAATGCAGCAGGCCTGCAATCACTGGCGGGTTACCGGCAGACCGCGCCCAAAAATAGAGTCGGCGAAAGACGGCAGGGCGACTGCATGGTCGAAGGAGGCGGCGTTCAACCGCGAGGATGTGGGTTCCGGTCCCAGTCGCCAAAAGACGCGCTGATGACTCGACATCCACAAAATGACCCTCATATCACCGGAAGAGACAACGCCAAAGACAATGCACAGACGCAAATGGTTACGAGTGACACAAGTATATATATTACTAATGTTATGAACCCGAACACGAGGGCGTTGGATGTAAAAAGTAGAACGAGTGGTTATTTCTTCCGTGGTGGATGAGCTGTTTCCATGGAGATAAGCCACAGATATAAGCCCCGCCCCCTCTAAGGCGCGAATGAAGCACAACTTGTCGGGCGAGTAAACTCACGTGAGTAAAGCGTTGCGAAAAATCCGCCGCAAGACATTATTATTCCCAAAGAAAGATTTGAATAGGATGATCTTTGGGATATTCTTGTGTCGCTTGTCACACACACACGCACGCACGCATAAATAAAGCGATCTAAAGCTGAGAGTTGTCGGGGACGTGGAGGAATGCAGATGTCAACGTCTCCAACTGGCCGCAAATTGGCAGTTGTGACATTACTGAGGTTACAGCTGTCCCCCAAACACCCTTTCCTCTTCATCTTCATCTCCTTCCCTCAAATGCAAAACAAGCAGACGACTGTTCGCGGGTCTCAGAAACACGGCGAGGTTCGAGCGAGGATGTTCAAGCGGTGGAAGTGTGTCGGGGGGGGAGGAGAGCCGTCCGTCTCACAAGGCCTCTCTGCATCTGTCATTCGTAAGTTTAAAAACACATTTAAATAAAACTCGCCTCGGGACATTCATGGAGGAATTTGAAAGAAAAATAAAAAAGACGCCATGGAAGAGGAGGAGGAGGAGAGATGAAAAGGAGAAAGAAAGTGTCACGGTCTGAAATAAGACAATGTCTGACACGCACCGAGGACTTTGACGATCAGCGGCTTTGAGAGGCAGCGGGGGGGGGGGGGGGGGGGGGTGAAGAGAGAGAGACGTGGGAGGAGGAAGAGGTGATTTTACTTCACTTCATCGCAAATAATAAAAAAAAGTGCCCTCGTCCTAAAAAAAAATGCATGTGTCAACAAACTTTTCCGGGGGGTGTATTCGGGTATTTCATGAGATGACATCAGAAGATAAAAGTGTACGGGTGAACTCTCGCCGAGTCAAACCGCAGCCACACATCTATTCGGGTTTATTTTATTCCACGTTAAATATTTGACGGAAAGCGAAGGACTATTTTTTTCCGGAGTCATCTCGATGGCACGATTGAGAAAGATCAGCAGAAATTATACGTTTAAAAAAAAAATCAAACGTCATCAAGAATCGGCAGTTGAGATCTCAGGGAGTGTTTCTACGGCAGAAAAAATAAATGCTGATTCTGGAGAGAGGCCTTCATGTTTCCGCTGTTATCTGAAGGCCACGAAGAGTATTAAAAAGGGACGCCGCCCCTTTAAGTAGTACTTGTAGCCGATAGTACCTTAAAGGGCCAGTGTGCAGGATTTAGCGTCATCTGGCTGTGAGTTTGTGGAAAAATATGACAATATGTTTTATTCTTTGGATGCAAATCAACGTCACCAGGTCAAAGAGTTAAGCAGACACACACACACACACACACACACACACTCTAAACCGTGACACTCGGGGCACGTCTGCACAATAACTGTAAGAGACTCGATTGCAGCCGATAGTTAAAAATAGACGAGGAGGAGCATGCTGGGTAATGGCGGACGAGCCGATACACCGGACCATCACATGGGTCTACATCGTGTTTGTCTCTCACGGTGTCATAAAATAAAAGCGTGTACGCTAAACAGCATCGTAGCATCGTGCTAAGCTAAGCTCGACGCCGCCACCTCACGATTAAAACACCCCGTAGGTGCCCTTTCGTTAAGCCCCGCCCCTAGAAGGTGAAGCTATAAGCTTAAGTTATGTTGACACGGCATCGTGGGACAGAAACGTGACATGCAGGAAGACTCTGCTGGACAGTTGACTGATGACTTTATCGCTCTCAGAAGACGGAGAACTTCATTCCCCATGAAGCCAGCAGGCATTTGTTTTTATCAATGTGCTCACTCACACACACACACACACACACACACACACACACACACATGCACAACCTCTCCAAATGAAGGTTTAATGTGGGGGACATGGGTAGGAGAGTGAGTGAGATAATGGTTGTAATGTCAGAGACGGTCTGTCCCACATGGTTCCCATAAGTGTGTGTCGTATTGTACGTGTGTGTGTGTGTGTGTGTTGCATTAGTGGGATGTGACTTTAAATCAGCGTCATCTTTCGGAATGGATGAAATTTTAGGCGGTCGTGGGGAGCAACTGTAGGGGGGGGGGGCTTCGCAGTAGATATTTAGACGCCAACACACACATCCTAACCCCCCCCCCACACACACACACACACACACACAAACACACACACACACACAGCAGTCGAGTACATCTTGATCGCGCTGTCAGCGATCAGCGCCAGCACCCTCATCTCCCCGTCCCAGTCCATATTTCACTCTCACCCTGTCCAACAGCACACACACACACACACATTCATTTATCCACACACACACACCGGGTCACATGTTACAGTGATCTGCCCCCGCTGATGATCTGTCTGAGCCCAGTGGTGGATCACAGTAAACACGCACGTCATTAATAACCTTATATATATATATTTCTGTATGTTAGTGTTTATACACATAAAGTCACTTTATATAAACGTATTGGTGCACATTGTTCATGTGTGGATGTGTTTAAAAAAATCACAAACAAAAGATGAGGATAGTGAGCGATATATGATAATAATTAGGGCTGTGAAACGATTAAAATTTTTAATCGGGTTAATCACAGGTTTCTGTGGATTAATCATGATTAATCACATATTACCGATATTCTCGGTATATTTTGTGAGAACATAGAGATTTATGACAAAAGACGGATATATACATTTATACATTCTTCTATACAATGGTGCTGCAACTCAGCAGTTATTTAGCAGTTTTCTTCCATATGGAACATTAATACATCTTCATCCTAAACAGAATGTTTAACCCTCCTGTTACCTTTCGGGTCAATTTGACCCCATTCAATGTTTAATGTCGGTGTTCTTTGGGGTCAATTTGACCCCAGGCTGTTTTTCACTGTGTCAAACTTATAAGAAATATCAATTTTTATATATTTAAAGGGCTATTTAGGTAGTCAACAAACAAACATAAAGTACCTCACACTTAAACTTGGGAAGCAATATTAATTCTAATAATTTTCTGTAGGTTTTAATTGCTGGGGTCAAATTGACCCCGAGGGTAAAATATGTTAGTAAATGTAAAGGTAACAGGAGGGTTTACCTCTTCCACTCCACTGAGGATGCCGGCGTCCTTAAGACCCCCCCCTTCCCTTTAAACGGCTTGCTCACGCAGACCACGTCAATAAACATGGGCGTGTTTGGTATCCCAGCATTCAACACATCCTCATCTTTGCAAAGAACATATACATTTTCTTTTATTTCGTAATAATTTTTCACAAGAGGAGCCCTAACACACAATGTCTAAAGTCGCGATCAATGCAGCAAGTCGGGTCTTGCAACATTTCGACGGAGAAAACGTACAGAATACACTTTCTAAGTAGATGTATTAGCGGAGGTATTAGCGGAAGTACTAGCGGAAGTTAGCAAAGAGCTAGCGGAATCAGAAAAGGTAAAAAGTTTTACAAAAACACTTTTTTTTTGGTGCGCTGTGTCTTCCCTGACAGTAACGTGTTGAAGCCAGGAGACCGCGCTGTCGTTGCCCGGCCATGAACACGGTGATTTGCTCCGTTTTTGTTTGACTACATTTTATGAGTAACAGTTAGGGGGGTGCTAGTGACTTTTCATGCGCGAAGACCGGCATCTGAACTCTGCGGCAACCGCGATCGACATATTGAGCACCCCTGCATTAAAACATTGGTGCAAGTGACTTTTTTTCGTCCCGATGTGCGCACACACGCCGGCATCCGGCGAGACGGGGATCGGAGTCGTGTTAACGTGACACGTAGAGACAGAATGACATGCTGCTGGTTCGAGACGACCAACAACAGACGGATTGGAAGCTCATTCTGCGCATGCGTTCAATGCGTTAAAAAAAAAAACGAAGTTAAACCTGTAATTTAATTAACTGAGTTAACGCGTTATTTTTCACAGCACTAATAATAATATATAATAACTATCTCAGTCGAAAACACAAGGAAATGAAAGATGTGGATGGATATATTCAAAAGTAAAGAGATGAGAACTTTTTGTTGTGCTATCAATTTATTAGCTGCCGCTAAAATATTAAATAAGTAATGAGTAATGCTGATCAGTTATATATTCAGGAAGCCAAATACACACCAATAAGCTCAATGAGCAGGTGATATTTTATCGAATGTTCTCCCGTGTGTGTGAGCCTTCTCGACTTGGATGACGATCCCAATTATAATAAAGGGATCGGGGGGGCGGGGGGGGGGGGGGCGGGGCTGAAAAAAACAGAAGTCTAATCATGCGCTTAAGTATGTTAATGTTTCATTTTTGCGTGAGCGCGGTACTAAACGCCTCCCGTAGCGGGCGCCCGCTCTGACCTCTCACCCCGCAGTTCAAATCCTCTCAGCCGGAGTTAATTAGCGAGCTAACCTTTTCCTCCGCTACACATTCCCCCCGTAGCCACGCCGGCATCGGGCCGGCGCTGACCTATTCCCCGTAATTAAGTGAATTATCTCGGCGAGGACAGTGGCGTGCGTTCCCGGTGGCGGATGGAAGGCTGAAGGAGGCGCCCTGACAAAATGGCCTCTCTGTACGTAGATAATGAGGCAGGGCCCTGACAGGTGGGCCCTGATTAGGAGGGAAGGTCCTGCGTTGGGCACGGAGGTACAGCACACACACACACACACACACACACACACTGCCCCATCGCGGTAAACACACTCATCAGCGCCGAGGCCGTCCCCGGAGAGCGAGAGCGTGTTGGACATCGTTAATTGGCTTTTTCAGTGCGCGGAGTCAGGGAGATGAAAAGCTTTATCAAGCTGGAATAATTAATTTTGCCCTCGCCCAACCCCAAATTCGCTGACACTTCACTTTTCTCAGAAAAATGAAGAAGGGAAGGAAAAACCTGACGACTTCGCTTCTCCCGATTCAATCCCTCCATTAGCTTTTTTCCCCCTTCTTTCTGCCAGTCGAGGGGAAGTATTAACCGAGGTGACGTGGGTTTTGTATTAGAATACAATGAAAGGGAGATCTAATTAACTTGAACCTGTATGAAAAAGTTAGCTTTATCTCAACCACTTACAAAGGCTACAGATTAGAGGTGCACCGCCGTATTATTTCCATTTAATTCCAAATTACTGAGAAATGTACGGGGATTGGACAATACGCCATCAGAGGGACTAGAACTTGAATCACTTTGGCCATCCAACGCAGCTCTGGTTGGATAATTAGTTGAATTAGGCTCTTTGAAAAAGGCACCCACATGTTGAAGTGGTGAAAGTTTCATAAACTCCACCCTTTTGAGTTTGACAATGTGGCCAAAAGACGGAGGTTGGATTGGAGCACATTGTGTTTGAAATGACAGCCCGTAAAGATCATTATCGCTATCATTAGACGACAAATGACACCGATTGGCCCTTCTCTGATGACCGTTGAGCCGGAGACTAGCGTCGTCTCCAGGGACAAGATACACTTTCTCTGATAAAAAACTAATCAGAGTTGAAATCGGCAGGTTTAGAGGAGAGAGCTGGTTAACGTTAGCTAGTAGCGGCCATGTGTACCGTTAGCTGACAGCTAACGTCTTGCGTTGAGCCACACCGAGTTGCGTTCAAGCTCTATTCGATTAAAAAAAAAAAGGTACATTCTCAGCGTATCATGCTGGAATGTCGAGGCAGATAATCAGAAAAATAATTATTCATTATATTATTATTATAATAATAAAGACGAAACTAGAAACAAGAAACTGTATAAAAACGGACAAAACAATGTGGGATTTATTGAGAAATTACACTGGTATTTGTACTAAAAACACAGTTTCTAGGTATGAAGACGGCAGAATCAAATATGATAATGTTGCACAAAAATATTAGCATGAGCGTCATAATGGAGAAGCAGAGCACCAATTTCCTTTGCTTGTATTGGTATTCAAGACAAGCCCACCTGCGAGAAATAGTTATAGTTTTTAAATTATATTCCCTTGTCACCCCCCCCCCCCTCCAATGTTCAATAACAACAATAATAATAATCACAACGCCGGCTCTCGCACACTGCCACTGCCTTTGTGTATTTTCTCCTCCCGGAGCAATTTGAAGAATATGAAGAGACTGAATAATAGAGTCAACTCTTGGCACGCACGCACACACACACGCACGCACGCACGCACGCACACGCAGAGTATTTTTTCGAGCCTTCTGGTGGCAGAACGGCGAGGGTTCTGCTTCACTTCCCATGTGGAGAACCTACATATTAAACCAGATTCATGTGTGTTTTCTGTGTGTGTGTGTGTGTGTGTGTGTGTGTCCCTCGTCTTCAGCACGTCTTTAGGCTACCGCCTCGCCTCAGTGGGCTCTCACACGTACACAGTATTTAACCCTCTCATTCGTCACACGCCCTCGCCGTCGTCGTTGTTGTTGTGGGTCTCCTCTGCGCTCGCCGTATTTAAGCGAATATTCTTCAGCGACGATTAATACACGTAAACCGCTGCTCTGCCCCCCGTGTTATTTGATTAAAGCGTTATCAATTATTCACGCCGCGAGAAGCAACGGCAATTAGGATAACTGTGGCGAGCTTGTATACAGTTGTCCGCCGCGTGGGAAACGTAAGCGACTGGATATTATTCATCAGTGTGCGGCTGCTTTATTACTTTGAAGCCACGCAAGTTTTAATTAAGAGTCATTGTTTCTTTTATGGACGCGCTAAGGAAAAGCTCATTAGATATAATGCCGCCGAGCACAGACACCGGTTTATCCCCAGCGGGGGTCGGTACCTCGAGTTCTGCTTCATCGTGCAGCAAAGTTTCAGAAGTCAAACCCCCGAGACTGGGACTGCAAAGCTGCTATTTAGTCATTTAGATATCGTACGTACAAAATAAAAAGTGTTTTTTTCCCCACTTTGATAATCCAGGGAACGCTGACTCAAGCAACCACTTCCTCAACGGTCGCCCACACCAGGTCCTCCACCGTTGCGGGTTAAGTGCATTGCTGCTCCAACCATGACAGGAATTGTTAACAGAGGAAAGAGGAGTTTCCAACAAGGGATTCAAGCTGGAGACCCCCCCCCCACACACACACACACACAGAGAGTTACCGCCAGCCCGACTTGTATTGAAATGGAGGTCCTCTGTAATCTTTTAACGTGTTACTAAACCGCTCCTTACATGTGCTCAGCATTTGCTTGGAAATATTCATGTGCAAATGTGGAAAGTGTTTGCTCCTTTCTTTCAAACCTCTGAGGGGAAGCTGATGTTTAAAAAAAAGAGAAGAAGAAATGGGCCACGTCTGCATCGCAAAAACATTGTGCAAATAAACCCTCTTAAAAGATGTCAAAGTACAAATAAAAATGGGACCATTTAAAGCTTCATGCCCACGCGTCACACAGCGTTGTTTCAAGTCAAAGCGCTTCAGATTCCCAGGGAGGAAGTGAAGAGTTTGTACTCGAGTGACGCAACACTGGGTCATGTCTGAGAGACAAGAGCTCTCTTTATCCCCAATAATTAAGGTCAATTAATTAGTTAATTAATTCAAATTAATAATGATGTATAAGAAACTGTTTGTCAAGAGCTAGTCGGGTTAGCTTAGCTTAGCTTAGCATAAAGACTGGAGGCCGCGACCAGGATCGCTCCGAAAATGGCAAACTATTATTTAAAAAAAGGTATTATTCTACATTTGGGGACACTGGATTTGCTCTCCAGCCAAGAGTTGGAGAAGAAGATTGATATTTCTCTAGCAGGGTCATATTTTATAAAAAGGAGCTGATCAAGTGTTGCCTCTTTATCTCCAATAATTAAGAAATATAACGACAAAAACGCATGAGTTTGTTTAATAGTCTGTCAATTAATTAGTTAATTCATTCAAATCAATAATAATAATAAGATAAAAAGTGAAACTGTTCGTCAAGACTTAGATCAGCACTGCTCTGACGTTGTGGAGCTAGCCGGGAGAGCGTTAGCTTAGCATAAAGACTGGAAGCAGCGACCAGGAAATGGCAAACTTATTATTTTTTTAAAGGTATTATTCTACATTTTGGGATCCAGCCAAGAGTTTTATACCATTGCTAGTTCTCAGCGGGCGTTTAGCTTAGCTTAGCATAAAGAAGGCAGGGCTAACCATTTCTTTGGCGGACGCAGGGACTTCCTGTGGTCCCGTCATCGCCATGTTCTCATATTCAGAAACACATCTGGACAATTTATCTCTTTTTCCAAGTTGCAGCTTGCAGGAAATAGCCACGTCCTCCGAGGACTCCGTGTCCACGCCGGCCTGACGGCCGCTAATTGAAAAGCGAAGAAATAATTACTGTCTTTAGGGTGATGGAGGAGACACCGGGGACGGGGAAGTCTCACCGGGAGCCAACGGGTCCACCGGGAATCCCCCCCGTTGTCGCTCAGTCGGCGCCCAACGGGGAACCACACACACACACACGTCTATGTATTACTTCATCTCTATTTTTAACGCCAGCCGGCCGGGGCTGTGTGCCGATAACCGGGTTTAGAGTCTCGTTGGGGCGAAGCTGTGCAGGACAAAGGATGCAGATAGACTTTCTTTTATTTATTTCATGAGAATGGAGCAGATGAAAGCCCTCTCGCCATCCATCTTATTCGCGGGACACCCGGCTCGCCCCTTTCAGCACCCTCTTCTCATCTCCCCGCGTCCAACTAATCCGTCCGACACTGACAAATGAAATCAACGGGCCGAGGACGGACCCTCCTGTTCTGCGTTTAGTGAAACTGTGATGTTTGAAAGTCTCTTTGAAACCTTTTTGTTCGTGTCCGTGTGTTGCATTTAATTCAGCGTAGTGTAAATTATCTTTGTTTTCCCCATAATAAGGTTCACAAGTAGCTGCTTTTGGCCAGCAGGGCCCTCCAGCTTGAAGCTGAGCACGACAGAGGGGTCTGTGCACAGACCGTGCAAGGCATGGGAATGTGTGTGTGTGTGTGTGTGTGTGAGAGAGAGAAACAGAAGTACAGACTATGAGCGAGTGAGTAATGTATAATCTGCAGAAGAGCACGGTCTAGTGGCGTGTTGGGAGCACGGCAGCGCCGGGCTCAGCGGGAGCAGACTGCCTCTCGGTCTTTTGTCTGTCGCTGCTTCGCCCCAGCAGCCGGCCCTTTCTCACACACACACACACACACACACACACACTTCGAGAACAGGCCGTCTTTTCACAGCAACAACAAACGCTCTGCTTTTGCGACATGGGAGACGCCGCAAATAGCCGGCCCCGGTTTTGAGGAAAACATGTTGTTGCGGCGGCGGGCGTTGGATTGTTGTGCGAAGGTTTTCCTTCCAGAAGGAAGAACAGCGGCGGCCGCCGGCTGTAAAAACTGACATCCTTTGTTTTGGGCTCTTGCTATGATGAATCCATTCTGGCGTCGCCTTTTACCGTCACAGTTTCTTTTTTCTAAGCGTGTTCAGTGTGCCGGCGTTCCTCTCTTTAAGGAGTCGCGTAGAATCCGTTACACCATCATGAATCCTCGTTGACCTCAGCCAGAGGGACGGGGCGAGTCCTCAATAGGCCCTCCGAACAATGGCTAACAATAGGACCAACTGGCCTGCCCGGCTCGCATCCACAGCAACAGACCACCAGCGTCCCACCGGCCGTGACTCTCTTTTGAGCTCCACCTTTTGCCACCTTGTATTATGGGGTCCATCGCGGTGCTTTATGTCGCCCGGTTATTCGTTTTTCATATAACCATTTATATGTCGGTCCGCCTCGTTATGTTTAAAACATATACGACCACAGGTACCGCACTGCCAGGGTTCACGTGTCCCGGTAATTAATAAAGCTCATTTATATTGAGACTAATATAACTGAATAGTCGTTGTACGTGCCTTTATGGCTCGTTATGGCAATGTGGAACTGTCATTGTTTCCTCTTCAACTTAAAATAATAAATAAAATGGTTTGTACGGTCAGTTTATTAGAATATTTTTTCCATGCTTTCCATTTTCCACAACCTGCTCATGTGACTTCTTAAAAAGCAAATATGTCGTTAAATTCTTTTGAATGAGGGTCGATATTTATCTGAATACTCAGGAGCGTGTAGCTTGTATGTCAGTCACTAAAAGAGGAGAACATTGAGCTTTTGTTGGGAGACTATTTTCAGCTGGAGGAGGATATTTTATTTGTAGCTGCACAGACCTTTTTCTTTTTGTTTTGTGTAGATTTTGTTTATTTAATCTGCGCATAACATCATTTATTTTCTCATCCTTACAATAATTGTTATTTGAGTTGCTTTCCATTTTTGGCCTCGGCTCGTTCTCCCACCAGCTTTATTATCCAAAATCAACAATTCTCCAATTATCTCAGGCAGAGCGCCGCCTGCCTCCTTCCAAACGCGTCCTTGAGGTCATGTGGAAGCCTCGGGGACGTCTCTCATGTGCTCCATGTCAAAGAACACAAAGTACACCAGAGCGGCTGCAAGACATCGAGAACATTTTCACCTCGTGTGTGTTCACCCTGGCTCTTCTGACAGCAGCATTCGCACTTCTATGGAGAGCTATTGTCTTTTATTGCGTCTTCCCGTTGACTTGGCTCACAGATTTTACTACTTTCTTCCTACAAGGTATTCCTGAAATCCCGCGAGTCCGTTTGAGTCACAAAAACACGACTTTAAAAATAGGCGCTGTCAAATATGAGCCTTCTCTGTTGCCAGAGGATACGAGGTGACGAGGAGACGGCGGTTCGATATCAGTCGAGCTCACACTGGGAGACACAAAAGCCTCCTAATTTCCCTCCCGGTGCGAGCGGGCCCGGGCCTCGGCCAATCTGCGGGACCGGCGGGCCCCCGAGGGACCCGGCAGCCACCAGCTGACCGACCAAGCGGCCCTCAATTAGAGGGTCTTTGTTTCACCCGGAGTGGCTCTTTGTGTCGCCTGGTGGTGGAGAGGGGTGGGGGGGGGGGGCGTCATCAGTCACTGGCTGAATGGTCCAAGTGAGGGGAGCGAAATCACACACACACACACACACAGGTTTGGAGGTTGGTGAGGGGCTGACGGCACCCTGCGGTGCTTCAAGAGGCGGCTCCCCTCAGCTCCTCTTCAAATGAGATACTTGTGGTTTTAAGCACTGCACACTAATCATGTACAGCTTTAAAAAAATATGAGAAAAAAAACAAAGCTTTGACGCTCCGCCCCGCCAAAATAAGACGTGGCCTACGCCAACGCCGTTCACCAGCAAGATCTCGTTCAAATATATTCCCGCCTGTCAGGAGGTCCCGTGACGTCTCCAGCCATGGACATCAGACGTCCGGCCCCCACCGTGACAACCTCGCTCTCTTTTATTATAATTGTACTTTACGCGGAGGCCGGGTCTGGATTGCGCCACGGTTGACATCGTTTGAGTTCCCCTCCCAGGAGCTCTGAAAGTGCTCCATTAGAGTTATCGCCGGTGGGGCGCCGGGCCAACGGCAGCAGCCGGTCCCCGTTACCAGACTCACCTGCTGCGCCTAATCTGTCTCACATCGGAGCCAGCTCCGGATTCACACGAGGAGCTGGTCGAGAGAGACGCCGCCGAGGAACGCCGACACGCCGCGAGGCCTCCGGGGGAAAGGGCCAGCAGAGCGCGGCGAGGCCTTTCCCGAGGCGTGGATTCAACACCGAGCCGAGAAGAGAACGGGCCGGTAAATCTACGGGAATGTATTTTTCTTCTTCTTCTTTGTTTTTCTTCTTCAGGTTCTGGTTCACACATTTTACTGGGACGTGTTGTTTTTTCTTAAGATGGAGGACTTGCAGGGGAGAGGAAGGTGTGTGTGTGTGTGAGAGAGAGAGAGAGAGAGAGAGAGAGGTGGGAAGGGAGGGTTAATTGGAAAAAAGAACAACAACAACAAGAAAAAGAACATTTAGAAGAAGAAGAAGAAGAACATTTAGAAGAAGAAGAAGAAGAAGGTGGAGCAGGACAGTGACATTCACGCGTTGCGACATGGCGACACTGACGCGGCGTCTTCCCGCCGCTCGGCCGGCTGGTGTCACAGCCGGACGCCGTTTCCAGGTCGCAACCCTCAGCGGCACGGGCATTATTGGGTTGTGGCACCAAGCCGCGACCCAATAATGCCCGGCGATGCCATTGTCCGGCGGTGAAGCGTGGCTTAGAAATACTGAAAACACACACACAGGCCGACTGATCCACCCTGGCAACCTCCATAGCAACCATCTGTCCTGCTCTGCCATGCTCGGGCTCGGCCAGCGGCGGGCATGCCGCGACACGTCTGAGCTAATGGGACAAAACGGAGGAGCAGGAGGACAAAGGGACTCGCCGGATAGAAGAGACGCCAGCAGAGAGGAGGACGAGAGACACGGTTCTGATCGAGCCCGTCGAGGGAACTCTGACCCTGGGTTAGTTTGTACAGTATGTCTCGTATCGGGGTTACAATGTAAACTAGCATGGATTCTTCTTGTTCTTCTTCTTCTTGTTGTTTTTGTTGTTGTTCTTCTTCTGGTTCTTCTTTTTCTCCTTCTTGTCAAGTTCAGGCGACATTGAGCGGCGCTCTAAAAGTAAATTATCAATTCGTAAAACACAGAATCTGACAGATTCAGATTTCTCGGGTCATTCTGCATTGTGGGCTCCCAGACACGGAAGAGTGACGGTTTCGCTTCCCGACGCTATAGAGGCGGGGTTAGGGGCGGGGCCGAAGGGGGAGGGGGGCAGTTGCGACGCCGCATCACAAGCAGATACGTCTTCCTCCTGTCGAACCCTCCGGCTCGGGCTGCCTTATCAGCGCCGAGCCGAAAGGCCTCCGCAAGCAGGGGACCGGTGACCTTGCGTCCCCCCCCCCAAAAAGTATTCTTTAACATGCAAACACGTCGCCTTTGTCACGTCGTACACACGTAAGAAGCCGAGGGGAGCCTCAGACAACTCATGATGGAGCCTCTTTTCATTGCAAACGGGTTCTCTCTCTGTCTCTCTCTCTCTCTCTCTCTCTCTTTGGTTTGCATCCGTTCCTTTCCGTCTCGACCTGCGAGAACTCCCTCAATTAACAAGCAATGTCAAGTCAAAAGAAAGAGCAGAGACCCCCCCCCCCCCCCCCCACCCCTAGGGGTTGCTCAGGCTGCGAGATCAAGCGCTCATCGTCCCCCCGGGTCGGGTTTGGCTCTACTTCCTCTGGAGGGTGAGAGCGGCTGAAGAGACGGGGGCAAAGAGCGACCGACTGGAGGATTTTGATGAATGTAGCAGATGAAAATGAGGAGGGGGATTTCTCGCCATGCCAACTCTGAACCCTCTACCCCTCCCCCCCCCCCCCCTCCTCTATCCCCTTCCCTCTTTCTTTCACCATCTTGCACTTTCAAAGAGCCGAGAGGCCACAGCCAAAGTGAATGAACCATGACCGCGGGCAGATGCTCCCCACGTCTCTCCCTCTCGCCGTGCCCGTCCCACTTCACATCCTCCATTTCCCCTCCGCTGCCTTCACTCTGCCGCCTTCCGACGAGGAACAACGGCCAGTTGTTTAAGTTTCCGCGGCCGGCTGGAGACTCAACGTGGACTCGAGGCGCGAGGTGAAAAAAAAAAAAAAAAATTCTCCTAAGACGAAGTATGGATACGTGCATTACTTCGTATTTCAACACGTTTTAGTTCACGTGTCATTTTATCGTTTACATTGTGCTTTTTTTCCACAGTGCAATCTTGAGTAGATGCCATTTGTTAATGTTTTCTAATTCCCTCTGGGCACTTGAGGGCCAAATGAGACCAGATGGGACGTTTCCAGCCTTTTGGAACAGTTCGTTCGACTGACTTGGATTCAGATTTATTGTTTCACACTCGACAGACCACAGAATGAACAGGTATAGTTACACCTCACCGTAGCAGCTTCTTCCTACATAAATCACTGCATCTATAATCTACAGTGCAATGCTATCAGGAGCTGTTTGCCTACCTTTTTAATTGCGTTGTTAAACTACTGTACGCTGTGCAATGAGACAAACCGCTTGTCCTCCAGGAAAGGTTGCCAAATTTGCATATATGTTTTATTGTGCAACAACAAAATACATTTCTATTTCCTCCTTTTGGTGACATTTGCAAACCCCACCAGGTGATTAGTCCTCGTAAGAGACCAACGCTCCCAACGCTCTCCTCCTCTCTCCCACGAGAAGCAGAAACACATCGACTGGGCCCGACTGTCAGAATGCAGCACGTATAGTTGGTAGCGGAGGTTTTATATACCGCATGTTGGACTTGGAAGTCCTGCTCATGCTGTTGTCCGTCTGTTTTTGTGAGTGTTTTATCGTGTGTAAATCATTTAAGTCATATCTTCATGTTACACACAACCTGCAATGTTTCAGCACCAATCCAAACGGTCCATCGCAAAATCTGCAAAAATGGTGTCAGTGGTACAAAAGAAAGTGTGTGTGTGCATGTGTGTGTGTGTGTGTGCATGTGTGTGTGTGTTGACCATGACCGCATCTCTGAAAAGCAGGAATCGGGCCAATCACTGGCAAGCAACGGGGGCAGCGGAGCGACCCAAAATCCACTCTCCTGACTCTCAATAGGTTTCTACTGCAGAGCCAACAACCCCCCCTCCCCCCGCCAAACAAAAACAATGATTGTGTGGTTTTGCCGTGAGACGTTCTAATCCCAGACGGCGTGTGGAATTAGAAACACCGCCTGAGCTGACGAAGCCATTAGTGACTCAAATTACCTTTTTGTTGTTTGGTTGTTTTCAATAAAAACACTAAATCTGGGTTTAATTCGTGCCACTCGTACATTTAGTTTTTCCCTGATTTCATTTCTCAGGCTATTTTTCTCTTCTCTCGTTCGTCTGCGGGGGGAATTACTGGCTCTCATAAAGCGAGGGGGAAAGCCAAGAGACGAGCCTTCAAATGTTTACAAAACACTGACTTATTGTTTCACTTTCCTTCAGGTTATAAATTGCAGAACAAGACAATACAATATTTCTTCACACCACGCGGGTGCATACTGTCTGACAATAAAGGCCTGAACTGTCAAATGTTTAGATAATATTCATAATCAAACACTAAAGTCAATTAGCAAGCAAAGTTGAATATCATGTCTGACGTTAACGTGTCCCTGTTGTGTGTTTGTTGTGTAGCGGGTGAGTTGTGTTCATGGACCCCAGGAAGCATGTGTGTGCAGGCCGCTCAGGAGAGTCCAACAAACAAACAGAAAGCTGTTCGGGCTTCTCGCTCTTCAAATGAGGATTTTCTATGTTTTACATCTGATGGTTGGAGGCGAAGCGGTCAGCGAAATAGAAAATATAAATAAACGTGGTTTCGTGGAGTTTGAAAATAAATAAATATCAAGAAAAAAAGACAGATTGGATCCCAATGCATTCCTTTTTTCTTTTTTTTAACATTTATTTCTAATGCAGTGCAGCCTTTACAGGGAACAGTTTGGAAAGCACACTGATATGGTGACACACACACACACACACGGTAATGTGAGGGACATGATGTTGTATAATCCCTCCATAGAAAGAAGAAGAAAAAAAAAGCCGGTCAGAAATCCTCCACAAAATAATTCAGTAAATTGAAACTCCTCCAGCGGCGTGATGTGTACGTCGTGTTATTGCTCGAGACAACTTCTCTCTCTCTCTGTGAAGAATATCCTGATAAAAAGGTAGAGCAGAAGAGGGTGGGGGGGGGAAGGTGATACGGGCGCACAGTGAAATTTCATTTCCTGCCTTGTACGGAGAAAATAGTATCAGCTGGGAAAACCTGGCCCGGAGATGGGAGATGTACCCCTCGGAACATTGATAACCATTTGTTCATTTCCTGACAACAACGGGGGGAAAAGAAAAAGAAGAAGAGGAGGAAAAAATGCACGACTGCAGTGAAATGTAATCGGTTGACTCCCCCCCCCCCCCCCCCCTCTCCATCTCTCTCTCTCTCTCTTGTTTTGTTTTGTAACCGGAGTCTCCTCCGGCGCCCTAATCACACCATCAGTTATTATTGGACGCAGCGTCGGCCGCATAGCCGAGAGGCGGCGGAGGAGACGAGGGCCGCGGTCAAATTCTCCCGCTCCTGCCTCGCTTAGCGTCTTCCCCGCCATTTCTTTTTTTTGGGGGGGGGGGGGGATTTGCATTTTAATGGAAGGCTTTTTATAGACTTCTCGGTGGCGTTTCGTGGCACCACAAGTGGCATCATTAAGGGGACTAAGCCGGATTAGAGGCGATGCCGGGGTCAGATACCCGTACGCCATCACAGAACCGAAGACCCCCCCGGGATTAGACAGAGAGACGGCGGCGGAGGAGGGAGGAAGATGAGGGGTGTTGGGAGGGGAGGGAGTTTTTTTTTGAGAAGAAGAGAAGAGAACAACTAGAGTGATAACAAATAAAAGAAACCAGAGCAGTGGAAAGAGAGGGGAGAGAGAGGAGAGGGAGACATGGAGGGGAGAGAGAGGAGAGGGAGACATGGAGGGCAGAGAGAGGAGAGGGAGACATGGGGGGGAGAGGGAGACATGGAGGGGAGAGAGAGGAGAGGGAGACATGGGGGGGAGAGGGAGACATGGAGGGGAGAGAGGAGAGGGAGACATGGAGGGGAGACTACCACCTCTTCTTCCACCTTTCTCTCTCCTCCTTCTTCCCGCTCCTTCCTCTTCCTCCTCCTCCCTCTTCCTCCCACTCCTCCTCCCTCCTCCTTCTTCTTCCCTCCTCCACACACGTCACTTTAACATGCACTTTAACTTGAGGCCTCCTCCACACACATGCCACTTTATTTGCATGCACTTTAACTTAAACACACGCCACGCGTAACATACACTTTTAACTAAAACACACCACTTGAAGCACACACCCAAACACTTTCACATTACTTGTTGTCTTTCTGTTGTGTTGATTGTTGTTTGTTTGTCATGTCCAAATGTTGCACCTTCCACCAAAAAAAATTCCTCGTTTGTGTAAACATTCCTGGCAATAAAACTGTTTCTGATTCTGATTCTGAGAGGGAGACATGGAGAGAGAGAGGAGAGGGAGACATGAAGGGGAGAGAGAGGAGAGGGAGACATGGAGGGGAGAGAGAGGAGAGGGAGACATGGAGGGAGAGAGAGGAGAGGGAGACATGGGGGAGAGGGAGACATGGAGGGGAGAGAGGAGAGGGAGACATGGAGGGGAGAGAGAGGAGAGGAGACATGGAGAGAGAGAGGAGAGGGAAACATGGAGAGAGAGAGGAGAGGGAGACATGGAGGGGAGAGAGGAGAGGAGACATGGAGGGAGAGAGGAGAGGAGACATGGAGAGAGAGGGGAGAGAGAGAGGAGACATGGAGGGAGAGAGAGGAGAGGAGACATGGAGAGGAGAGAGAGGAGAGGAGACATGGAGGAGAGAGAGGAGAGGGAGACATGGAGGAGAGAGAGGAGAGGAGACATGGAGGAGAGAGAGGAGAGGAGACATGGAGGAGAGAGAGAGAGGGAGACATGGAGGAGAGAGAGAGAGGAGACATGGAGGGGAGAGAGAGGAGAGGGAAACATGGAGAGAGAGAGAGGAGAGGGAAACATGGAGAGAGAGAGAGGAGAGGGAGACATGGAGAGAGAGAGAGGAGACATGGAGAGAGAGAGGGAGACATGGAGGAGAGAGAGGGAGACATGGAGGGAGAGAGAGAGGGAGACATGGAGGAGAGAGGAGAGGGAGACATGGAGGGGAGAGAGAGGAGAGGGAGACATGGGGGGAGAGGGAGACATGGAGGGGAGAGAGGAGAGGGAGACATGGAGAGAGAGAGGAGAGGGAGACATGGAGGAGAGAGAGGAGAGGGAGACATGGAGGGGAGAGAGGAGAGGGAGACATGGAGGGGAGAGAGAGGAGAGGGAGACATGGAGGAGAGAGAGGAGAGGGAGACATGGAGGAGAGAGAGGAGAGGGAGACATGGAGGGGAGAGAGAGGAGAGGGAGACATGGAGAGAGAGAGAGGAGAGGGAGAGGAGAGAGAGAGAGGAGAGGGAGACATGGAGAGAGAGAGGAGAGGGAGAGGGGAAGGTGATGAATGGCTCGTAACGGGGCTCCTCTTCAGTTTGAAGGCCTCTCGCCTCTTGACTTCTTTCTGGCTCCGGTTCCAGTTTGTGACGTGAAGCTCGGAGCTGGACAAGAACGCGTGTTTGTGAGGCTCACTGTGGTTCCTCGTGTCGGGTGAGATGTCACAACCACCTGGGGGTCATTGGGCCACAATGCGAATGCATGGAGAGAAAATATTTAGTTTTAGTTTGGATGTATACTTTCGATATTCAATTATATTTAACGAGCATTTCAACAGAAAATGACGGTCTAAGTCCATTGATTTAGACCTGTTGGACCAAAGGGCCAACACAGTTTGACTAACTCACGAAATTAATATAAATGTGTCTTCTAACAGATAAAAACGAGCATCCTGCTTAACGCCGATGGTCCTGCCTTTGATTTGAACTCTCGACGTGTTCCTACTTCCGGTTAGCGGCGTCCGACGTGCCCTAGAGAGTGATATCGTACTCTCGCTGCCTCCTAGAGCATTGGTCCCCAACCACTGGGGCGCGGACCGGTACCGGTCCGTGGGTCCCGGGCCGCGCAGACATAATGAAGAAAAAACATCATTTGATTGATTATCCAGGTAGGAAAGAAGAATGAGCGTAAACCTCCGCCTGTGCATCTGAGTCCACTTCATCCCGTCTTTGTGAAGAAGGTTTTCTGTCGTGATCAAAACCACTACCCCGGATCACCAGCAGGGGGCAGAGAAATTACAAATGTATCAACTTTTAGTTTGGCGTGACTAAAAGTCTCTCAACTGTTCTGCCGTCTTGTTTTCCAATTAACCTTTCCGGGGTCCAACCTTTGCATGGAAAGACACGGATCAATGCCCGCGGCGATAACCATCGGCGGAGCACCTACAACCCGGCTTTGCAAAAAGGGCTGTGTCAATATTAACTAGCCGGGGTTTGCCGTCGGTCCGCCAAGTGCACACCAGGAAGGGGAGGTCGCTGGAGCGTTTCGGGGGGGGGGGGGGGGGGAATGAACGAAAACAAGTGCAGCGAGCGTGGACGTGTCGGGGCTCGGCTGGAAATAGAAAAAGAGGCCGTGGCGTCCAAGTTTGTGTCGAGCCGGCCGTCATTTTAGAAAAAAACGAAACCGACAGAGTGCGAGAAGACTAAAGAGGAGGCAATAATCTGGGGCGACCACGCGCAGGGCGGACGACGTCGCTCACGAACTCGGCCGAACCTGAAGGCGAGGGTTTGTTTTAATTTAGTCAGGAGGCTGAGAATGAAAGGCGGGGAAATCAAGGGGTCCCTGAAGGTCACACGAGAGAGAGAAAATACACCAGAGCACAAAATACCCAAAATACAACAGTGTGTGTGTAGTTCATGAGCGCGCCCATCACTCAGATAATGTGTGTGTGTGTGTGTCTAGAAAAGGCAGGGATTATGCATTGTGACATCAGAGTGGGTGAACGTAGCGGACGGCGTTGGCATGCAGGGGGGCCGCGGCTTTAATCCCCTCGGCGGCTGATTTGGCACTTTAGGCCGCGAGGCGAGGAGGCGAGGAGGCGAGGAGGCTTTGTTTACCCGACAGACGAGGCGTCTTTACACCTCTTGCACGGCGGGAATTATTCTCTCTACTTTGAGCCCCCGGTCTCGGCAGAGACGTGGTGGTCTGGAACGCCAAAACAAAAACGAGGTGTAAAAAGCACGTAAAGATTGCAGAGCTGCTCGTGAATGAACTAAAGCAAAGACATGGTTGTGCATTTATGTTTTTTTGGGGGGGAATATATCAAGTGTTTTGGTTACGGGAACGTTAGATGTTATCGTCATGGCAACAGGACGACTTGAAAGTGCATATGGATTCCTACATATACATTTAAGAGGGTGCGTGATGTCAATATGCGATTTCACGTCAATCAGGATTTAGCAATGAATTCACTATCTGTTAGAGAAATAGTTAAACTAAACTCAGCCAAGAGGAAATGATCCACTTTGTCTTATTTCCGCGGCGTTCACATGTTCTTCCTCTGCAGATGAAGATTACTCATGTGATGTCAGTGCACGCCACTTCAGTCGCGGGATAACAGGTGGAAGATCTTCACCCGTGAGTCAGAGAAGCGGCCGAAAGCCCCAAAAACAGGCAGTAAGGGGATCTTGAGATGATTTTTTAAAATGAAAATATTCAGTTTGAAACTGCCTCAGTTATTAGTTTAATCTGTTATTCACATTAATGCCGGAGCGATGAACACGTGTATGGAGCCCGCTTCTTACCGGCGGTAAACAAAAAACGAAAACACATCACAAAAAATGACTTTGCGGGGAAATTAACTAAAGGGATTAAATAATAGATTCAAATCAATAGGAGAAACGTGGCTTCACCGTTGCTTTGATTAATGGTCTCTCCTGGAATGATAAATTAAAGTTGAAAACTAGCTGTACACATTATTACCCCCTCCCCACCCCCCCTCATTTCAAAAGCTGCAGGCTTATTTCCCATTATGTTGATCATGTGGGTTTGGTTTGCCAAAACTCTTTGTGCTAATTGTGTGTTGGTTCAAAAAGCCATTTTCTGTTAGAGTGCACAAATCCATTACGGCCTCCTCCTTAGCCCGGATAATGGGGATTAAATGAATGCAGAGGGGGGTAGAAACATGTGGCCCGGGACTCCTGAAGATATGATTGATCATCGTATTGCTGGCTATTCAAGCGCTTTGGTTGTGTTAATCGATACCATTACCTGCTCCGGATTAAACAGCGGCCTGTTAACCAACCCGGGGAGAGAGGCAGCAGGTTCTTTAACCGGTTATCACTTTAACTTGTGCTCAGATACGTACGTTTGTTTCATCATTTATGGTCGCGTACTTAAAGGTACTACACGGAGCTTTCATTCTGGTGTTGCTCTTTGGCGTCCCCTGTGGACAAAGGTGGTAGTGTTCACAAAAACCTCTCATTTGACTGCAGCAGGAGTCCGACAGTCCGCTCTGTAGAGTCCTGGTTCTGGCTCTGCCGTGACTCCCTTCTCTCCAGGGGGTCCATCAAAACCCGAGCAGGACGCAAATAGCGGACGTAGGGTTTTTTGTGCGTGTAGGAGAATGCGTATCCAGGGGTCGGAGCCGAGCGAGAGGCTGAGAGGTGAAAAAGGTCACGAGATCTTGGTTTTAAAAAAATATACCATTTCCAATTCAATTTAAGGCTTTTGCAGTGTGTGTTCTTTAAAATAAATGACTTTGCATTAGAACTCAAACAGTTTACCAGCAATCCTGTTCGTTTTCTACAAGCTGGACCTGACGAAGCTTCTACCGGTTCTATAAAAACGGTAATGATGTATTCGATGTTAAAGGCGAGCGGGTCATTTGATGGGGAAGTGAGATTCAAGGCTTAATGCTGGAGCACTTGAAGTGGAGGAGACCTTTGAGAGGAAGGGAAGAGGAGACAAGAGGAGCAGAGACATCAGGTCGCCTGTCCTGGACTCCTCGGATGTGTCATCTCGCACTAATAACCCCCATCTGATCCAAATCTATCCCTTTTTTTCCCACCCCATCTGTTCCCTCTCTCCTCGTATCCACCTCTTTGTCCCCCGCCCACCACCATCACAATTCTCCATCCTCCTCTCCTCTCTCATTAGACCTTATCAGAGCTCCCACATTCGCTGTTCTTCTTCTCTTTTTTTTAACATTTCTTTTATCTGTCTAATTATGTCGCCGCTCACCTACGGAGGGAGTGAGGGAAGCCCTGTGGCATGCTGGGAAGACAATTCTTCTGCGGGGCCCTCTTGTGTGCTGCCCTCTTGACTTTTACACACACACACACACACACACACAGTGCATGAAGACAAGCAGAATGTCCTTGCCCTCTTTTCAATTCAGTCACCTTTTCAGCGTCGCGGGGGCCCTTTGAGGCCCCCCCCCCCCCCCGAGCCCCCCGAACAGCCAGGCTCCGTGATAACACTCCCCAGACACTCCTCCATTATGGAGCGATGATAGGAGGTCGCTGCCTGGAGTAACGCACACAAACACGCAGCCTCTCACCGTCCTCATCAGGACACACACACACTCATTCAGGAAATACACAAATGCTGCGAGCACATAAAGGAATCATCACACACACACACACACACACACACTCCTCCTTCCTTATCACCCGTGTTCAGTCACCACTGTGTGAGCTGCGTGTGCTCTTTCTGAAACATAATCCTTCCCTGATGGAATATTTTAGAATACTGGCTGCTGGTGATGAATCACAAGATGCAGCCCTGTGGAGGAGAAGGAAACCCGCAGTGTGGGTTTAAGGTTCCGTTAGCCGGGGATTTCGTTTTGACGGGTCACATATAAGTTTACGTTCAGTCCACGTTCAGTCCACTGAGGTCGGGTCATAAAACACAGAGCTGGCCGTGTAAACAACGTACTGAACAAAACCAAGTAGTACTCGTGTTGCCTTGATATAACAAAGTAGTACTTGTGTTGATTATATATAACAAAGTAGTACTTGAGTTGATTATATATAACAAAGTAGTACTTGAGTTGATTATATATAACAAAGTAGTACTTGTGTAGCCTTAATATAACAAAGTAGTACTTGAGTTGATTATATATAACAAAGTAGTACTTGTGTTGCCTTAATATAACAAAGTAGTACTTGAGTTGATTATATATAACAAAGTAGTACTTGTGTAGCCTTAATATAACAAAGTAGTACTTGAGTTGATTATATATAACAAAGTAGTACTTGTGTAGCCTTAATATAACAAAGTAGTACTTGTGTAGCCTTAATATAACAAAGTAGTACTTGAGTTGATTATATATAACAAAGTAGTACTTGTGTAGCCTTAATATATTAAAGTAGTACTTGTGTTGTCTTAATATAATAAAGTAGTACTCGTGTATATAAACGATACTTTTGTTGCATGTTAGTTTATTATTGTTTCAGTAACGTTGTCGCTTGAGGTTTAAACCATGATGTTTTCTTACTAAACATACCAAATACCGTTAAACCAAACCGAGTACTTTTTTAGCGTTTTTAGTTTAGTTTCCCTTGATTACGTTGACCGGGTGTTTCAAGCTGCGACTGTAATCTAGGCCTGAAGTCACTTTGTAGGAGACGGGGATGAGAAGTTTCTTTTATCCTCCATTCGTAGATTATTTTACTGAAAACTTTTCAAAATATACAAAATGCTAAAAACCTGTGAGATGACAAAGTGGTATTTTACGGCCTCAGCTGTCTAATTAAGGAACGAGTCACACCTGGATGTAATTAACCATTATTATTAAAGGCAGCAGCTTTACAGGCATCACACAGTAATGTAAAATAGATATGTAACTATAGAGTACTGCTGTACTCAAGGACTGAACTAAAGTAATAGCAGAACGCTACGTTTCAGAGAGAACTTCGCAAAGGAAGTGGAAACATGACAAATGTGTAAAGAAAAACGTAAGAGAATACGAGCTGGCAGCCAAGCAGGACTTAACATGTGTATATTTTACGGATTGAAGAATGAATTATTTTCTCAGCTCCAAAATAATAATAAAATGTTTTTTTTTCAAATAATTGGGGCAAAAAATGACCAATTTAATTAATTGCCATGTTCTATGCAATTGTAAGGTGCATCCCACATGTGACTTTGGGTTTAAATACTACAATAAAGCGTGTTGAGTGTACTTTAGGGAGAGAAGGATAAGCCCCCCCCCACACACACACACACAAACACACACACACACACACACTATGTAAAGGTTGACACATAAAACTTCCTAAAGGTTTCTGTCGCACTCGTCACAGTGGGGCGGGAGTGGAGCCTGTCAGGGTCAAACTGCTGCAAGCTGACGGCAGGGGGGGTCATCCGGAAGTGTGTGTGTGTGTGTGTGAGAGTGTGAGTGTCAGAGGACCTGCAAGGGTGATAACCCCAACACCGATGGCCCTTCTCTATCTGCTCACTTGATCGGCACACACGCACACACACACAAACATACACACCGGGGTGCGTACAATATGTGATTTTAATGAGCCTAATCTCCAGGATCACCAGGTCTCTGAGCCGGGAAATTAACAAGAGCAGGTTAAACACACACACACACACACACACACGCGAGCGCGAGCAGAAGGTTCAGTGAAACCTCTTTCAAATTATGTGTGTGTGTGTGTGTCGGGGTGAAATTGGTTTTCCTCAGGATTAAAGGATTAAAAAGGCTGTTAGTTCCTCAAAGTACTCCAAATGCCCCCTCAGTATTCATTACAGCCGATACAAAAGGCAGAGAGCAGCTCATAATGGCCCCGACCTTCTAATCATCTGAAGAAGGGCCCGCCGCTCATCTCTCACACACACACACACACACTCTTTATTATCATTATCCTCGCTATTAGCATGAGATATGAGATAAGAACTGTCTGGAATTTTTGTTATACATTATTGAGGAAACTGTGGCGTATATTTCTTTGAGAACAAATATATATACGACGAGTCAACTCTCCTCAACGCTTCCCCCGACGCCAACAGGTCCGGGGTGGGAGGCCTGGAATATTGCAGATAATAAATCAATATCAGGGTGCCCCCCCCCCCATCCACCCACCAACACCCAAAAAAAGGAAGGGAGAGTGTGTGTGTGGGGGGGGGGGGATTAATTGAAAGTGATTGAGAGCATTTCTCACCGTGCCCTTTTTTCACCCAGCGGGTAGCCACTTGTTCGCTGACAGCAAAAGGAGGGATTGGTTTACATTGTGTGTGTGTGTGTGTGTGTGTGTGTGTGTGTGTGTGGAGGCCTAACAAGGCTGAAATTGATGCATGTTTTTTTGGGGGGAGTCTCCAGAAATGAGTGCATCGGATGTGTAAAAGGTCAAAGTCAAGGACGAGCGAGCGGGGGAGCCGGAAGACGAGAAAAGTCAAAAAGAGAGACGAGAGGACAGGACAAAAGAAAAGAGGAGGAGGAGTAACAAGGAAGAAGGAAACAAGTCGAGAGAATTGAAGTCGTAATAGCCGGACATCGCATCAGTGTTTACCTTCCACACACACACACCTTCTAAATGAAGTGGCGCCCTCTCTTCTTTTTTAGAGATTGGAATAATTAAAGCAAAATAAATTACAGGAAGCGAGGGAATAAAAAGCAAAAGGCCCCATTCACAGGTCACCACTAAACACCGGTCGCCTCACATTCCACAACTCAATGGTTTCACTGTCTTCGCTTTAGGGCTTCTTTTTGCTTCTTCACAGGCACTACTCACTCACGCATAAAACACCCCATCAGCTACTGCAGCAGACAGGAAACTATTACATGCACGTCGTTTCTCTTCACTGTTGGCACACTGCAGTAATAACAGCCCCCCCCCTCCTGAATCACCTCCCGTATAGTCTTCCACCTCAGCGCTGAGGAATACTCCTGACAAAACAAATGCAGCGGCTCCTCAGCTCGTATTTCTTTTGCCCAGCGCTTTTTTATTTCCCATCATCATTTTAGAGAGGGGGGGGGGGGGGAGACACACACACACACACAAATACATGTTTGTCACATCTATTGTGTGGGTGCACAACAGCTGCTCGGGATTCTGGTTATCTATGAGTAGGTTAGATATATATAAATAAATATACACTTATTTTGTGTTGCCTTTGATAAGAGAGTCAGCTAAAGGCATAAACTGCATTTGTACACGACAGTTCTTCTTCTTCTTGATTGGCATTATACTTCTATAAACAGGACTCAAAGAACTCAAAGAACCAACAGCAATTTGACTCATTAGCTCTCTTTTTCTTTTCTTCTTTCAGCATCTTAAAGGGACAGTACACCAATTCTACGAATTCCAGGGACCAACTGTAAAACCAGTAGCGCTGTCTCGGGAGCTTTCTAAAAAAGAAAAAACCTGATGATGTGTAATGAAACAAATGTTGTCGAGCTGCGTCATGGGAAACGTAGCCAGTGTTTTGCTTTTTTAAGTCACAAGACCTCAGCCACAATCCGCCTCTCGGGGCCAGACTCCGACGAGAAATATTTCTTGCTGCTCTTGTAATTCCTCCGGCGGTTTCAGCGTCGCCTCTCCGAGTCTCTTCCTCCCCAACTCTCGTCGCCCTTCTCGTTCCTGCCAAACTTGGCTTCATTAAAAAGCCCTAATGGCCTTCCCGTCGATGGACCCACAGGTCGATTCCTCCGGCATCCACCCGAGCCTCGGCTAATCAGGTGTGATTCGCGTCGGTCCGGCCATTACTCTGATCTTTATTGATTTTACGCTCGGCCCAGGTGGACTCTCTCTCTCTCTCTCTCCCAAGGATTTCTGTCTCTCAAGTGGACTATTTCCAAGCCGGGATCACGTGACGAGAGTTCCTCTATCCACAATGTCCGTGTTTTCATGTCCATTTATGACTCTTTTTATTCCGTCTGTCTCTCCGTCCTCCAGCCGTGTGTCAGAGGAGGCCTGTAGCCTGGACCTCCGTGGCTGAAGCATCCCAGAGGTTAGGAGGATGCCGACGCAGCAAATCGCTGATGGCATTCCCATCTGCTCCCAGCTGACCGGGACCGGCCATTCCAGACTGGAGACGGGGCTCGGCCCGACGGCGGTCCCTCATAACTCTCTGGACGGGGCCAGGCATCATTCAGGAGGACCAGGTGGTTCCGTTCTTTTTCTTCTTCTCTTTATACGTTTTTAAAAGCATGCATTATTGTGAAAAAGAAGGAATATTGTGTTCAACTCAAAATAATTTATTCACACGTTCACATTACTTTATAATTAGAGTGACTGGATTCAATTGGTATTCACGCCATTAGCTGCTTCGTTAGTATCGGCCAATCAGGTTACAATCTTCACATTCTAGATGTGCTTTACCATGTGAAATATCCTATGTCATGCTTTTTATCTTCTGTTTATTTATTTTATTGCATCTTTTATTGTGTATTTTCTCTTTAAACCGATAGATTTTCGCCCCTTTTATTGCCAAATTGTGTTAATTGACTACCGAGCTGCACTTTGTGACACTTTGCTTGTGATAAGTGCAAAATAAATAAACTTTACTTACTTACATGTGATTTACGCTCTCATATAACGGTCACATTTACATTAAAGTCAGGTTTCCGACAGCGCGGCACACTTATGTGGGCTGGTGTTACTCTTCATTCCTGTATCAATAAATAAAGATTTAAAGCATGAAGTCAGGTTTCTACGCTCTAAATCGGTCATTTCAAGGCAGATAGTGTAGAAAAGAAATGTACACTTAATTACTTTACACTGTTGCATTCCTTGTGGTTTAAAGGCATATAATCCACTTTAAAGGGCAGATCCTCACTCCCTTTTAATATTAAATGAAGTATTTAAATAAGTGGGATTGAAGAGTGTTTGGGGGTCTCGGCGCCTCTCTCTCTCTCGGAGGATTCCCCTCTGAGGGCGGCGGGCGACGCTCTCGGCGGTTTGCATCTGCCGGTTTGATAATCCGGTGATTTGACCGTCGGAGGGATTCTGGGAGCGCAAACACGCAACACACAGACTCCTGGACTGTGACTGCAGCCATTGTTCCTCCAAACAATGTCTTCACTTTGATGTCTGTGATGCTTGGCCGGCCGAGGGGAACTTTTTTCTTTTTTTCTTCTCAATCTGCACTTTAGTGCCCGATTCCCCTCTTTCTTCTCTCTATCTCTTCTCCCTCCCTCCCAGTATTCACTGCAGGGAAACCAATAAAATGTGATAAAAGACTTTTATTCTCCACATGAACAGTATTTTATGTTTAATATCAAATCACAAGGACTTTCTTTCATAATAAAACAGGATTGAATATTTTATTATAAATGTCTTGACACAAATTCACACTCTTTAACGTGAAAAGTGACGTGAATTAGGGTGAACTATAATTCTGACTTATTGCAACGCAAGTCTGACAAGAAGATGGATTTTTTTGTGCCCCATTTTTTACAGTAAATCAAATACTTTTAATGCATGATTATTCGGGGATTTTAGAAACTATTATTATTATTAAAGCGGACCGTTTAAACCCACAAAATAATTATAACGAATATAAAAAGACATTTAAAAAAACAACAGTGCAGGACAATGAGGACCATCTTATAAATCCCTGGCACGGATATCATGTGGGCATGTTGGGTGTCGCTTTTTGTTTCCCCTAAAATGCCATTAACAGGCCCTTCAAAGGGCTGAGCCTTTAAAGGGGGCTCGGCCATTGTGTTGCATTGTGGGCAACATGCTGGTCGGGGTCCTGATTGACAGGTTCAATCCTCCAATGTGCTTCGGCACAAAAGGTGACAAGCAGAAAGGAAATTGGCTTTTGTCCGCGACTCCGAGCTACTTAACCTGCGCCTGATTTCTCATTTATTCAAACTTAAAGTGACACAAACATGCAGATGCAGAGCTAATTCTGAAAGATGGTTTATTGCCCCGGTCATGTTTCACCTTTGTCTGCATACGCACTCATTTTAATTCACAGTTTGTATGTAGAATATAAATTAATCCAATTGCAGCGTTAATTGTAGTTTTTTTTCCTAAATTTCAGTCTTTTTTCCTTTCCCAAATAACTTATTCTATTAATCTTCTGCTATGAATTGCCCTGTCATTTAAAAAAAACCGATATTATATTATTGTAGCTGTTTAATTAAGTGTTTAACAATTTTATTTTCCTTCTTTTAAAATCCTATTTATATCATCTTCAGCTAATTTTATGTCCTTTTTCTTTTTTTTGCCTTTCCGTCTGTGCAAATACACTTTACTGTCATTTAGCAGATTAGATTATATTCATAGATAAATATTGTGCAGCCAGAAAAATACAAAATAATACAGACAATTACAGAGATTGGTTTTCCATTTAACAAAATAATAATAATACAAAAAATAAAAGCTTCCACACAAAAATATGAACGTGACACGCTGTAAATTGGTAATAACATTGTCCAGCGGAGGAGGCCTGAGGCTGCTGTGGCCTCTCAGCCAGGAGGTGTGTGCCCCCTTCTGGCAAAAGAGTGACCAGCTGACATCGGCTGGACGCTCTAATAAAGTGGTGATAACTTTGATACCAAAGGCCAGAATAATAATACACAGAATAATCAATAAAACGGATCGAACTGATCGAAAACATGTATTCCTCATTTTCATACCAGGAAATATCTCTTGCACACCCTCCATACCTTCCCGATGTTGACCCTTATAGCGCGAGACAAACACACTCATAGGAGTGTTTAGGTGAAGACGCCATAACTCCATCACGCTCATTTCCACGACGGACGCCAACTTCGCCCCTCTAGCTTCCTGATCTTCCTCTTCCTCCTCCTCCTCCTCCTCATCTCTCAGTGCCTCTGTCCCCCTCTCCATCTCCCATGAGTTCCACTCAGCCCATTTCCCTTCCTCGTCACACTCGTTCATTCCCACAAAAGAGATGCTGACTTTGCGGACGTTCAGCGGGGTGAGAGGCAAGATGGGGTGTGTGTATATGCATGTACTGTGTGTGTGTGTGTGAGGATTTTAACTGGCGCCAGAGAGGAGGAGACTCCGAGTCAAACTTTTATTGTGACTGATGGCTTCCTATTAAAAAGGGCCGCGATCATCATGATGGAAAGAGACCAACGGAGAGAGGAAGATAAAATTAAAAAAGGAAGTGAAGGCCAAGAGAATAGAGAGAGCGAGGGGGGAAATAAAAAGAAAAGAGAGAACAGATAAAGAGACAGAAAGCCGGTTAGTGAGGGAATGAAGAAATGAAACGGGAGAGATGAAGAAGAAGAAAGGGAAAAGAGAGAGAGAGGCAGATGGAGAATATTAGAGGAAGAGCAAAAGAGAGAAATGAGATGGAGAGATGGAGATAGTGAGACAAAAGAGACGAGCATGATAAAAGGGAAGGAGGAGGAGGAGTGGGGGGGGGGGGGTCCTCGTCACTGCCCAACTAGAAACAGGTGACGGAGGAGAAGAAGAAAAACAACCTGATTGCATCTGAAGCTCAGAGATGCTTCGATAGAGCTTCAGAAGAAAGTGTTTTCTTTTCTCGAGGCCGAAAGCTCCAAATAATAAGATCGAATAGTTTCCTAGGGGTTGAAAAGATCCTTGAATCTGCCCGGTAACGCTCCGCCGACCGGTCGGCATGAACACGTTTGGGTCACCAGCCGCTCGTGAGTTAGGAGACGCACCGCCACATAAATTCTGGCGATGAGCCTGTCTTCTTCTCTTCCAGCGGGCACGATTACCTATTCATCATTTATACGGCGCCATTGAAGGGGGTTTAAGGTCATTCGTGGCAACTCTGGAGTTACTTTACTGGGCCGGTCACAAACAACAGAGACTCAAATGTAACGCTTGGAAGTGAGTGAGTGAATCTCGACACGAGCCTCTTGACATGCAGTCCAAATACGGGACTTTTAAAGCCGCTTCACCTGCAACCACGGCTGCTTCCTTCCTCCCAAAAAGAGTGCGATGAACACCAGGAAGTTTTCGTTCACGAAAAGAAAATGATATATATTTATATATATAGTGGGTACGTAAAGTATTCAGATCCCTTTTAAATGTTCACTCTTTGTTTCATTGCCATTTTCAAAAATCTGAATATTTATAACCATGTGAGATTCAGTTTTTCTTTTTTAATAAATTTGCAAAAATGTCTACATGTCTGTTTTTTTCTGTCAAGATGGGGTGCTGAGTGAACATTAATGAGAAATAAAATGAACTTTTTTGATTTTTGCAAATATGTATATATAAATATATATACATTTTTTTTTAAAATACAGCCATTCTCACAAGCTGAACCAGTGATTTATTTTTTTGGGGGGGGGCATTTCTGCTTTTAAAATGAAAAAAAATGATGTTTACAATTTGTGTCCGTTTACAAATGAGGTTGTGCATTAGTACACACACACACACACACAAACACACACAGCTGGCCGACTTCACCGCGGCTCTCTCGTACCCCGTCACACTGTTTTTGTTGTCGCCGCTGGCAAGCAGGAGGGTAAACAAATCCAGTTTTAATAAGGGCTTGTAGCTCATAATCCTCGGCCGCCAGCAGGTGAGGGCCAACATATGGGGCCACGACGAGCGGACAGCACACACACACACACACACACACACACACACAGCAGCTGTCGCTTGTTTTCCGAGGCGAGGCCGATCCGACGAGGACGCCGTGGGTCTCGGGGAGCAACGCCAAGAGGAGAAGGAAGGAAGGGGAAAGGTGGGAAAGGGAGGAGGGGATGGAGAGATATATATTCATGCGAATGGCAGGAGGTGAAGAGAGGAGATTTCCTGCCACCACATCGTCTCACACGAGCCCGTATTTTACACAAAGTGCTCTGTGGCGATTGCGTTTGACTAATTCGGCACTTTCGATGTCGGAGCCGTGGGACTCGTTCGTGGTTACTTTGCCCTCGTGTGCTTCACGGCGATAAAACACTTTCAGTGAGAGAGAAGAGGAGAAGAAGAAGAAAAAAATCAATTTCCCCCCTGACCGATTTGGTTCCTCGCCGCGTGAACACAGAGCCGTCACCTCGCTGTTGGCGAGCAAACATTGTGTTGTTCTTGTTGCACACGCTCCAGACGGGAGAGGCTTTCGGGAACCAACGGAGCTTCGGTCGGTTTAAGAGCGAGAGGGACTCGGTGTCACGCATCGAGTTGGTTTGTCCTCTTTGCCATGGGAGCCGCCACACTCGCTCTGGTTTACAACTCTGCTTTCTCTTTCCCTTTCCTTGCTTCCTCACGCCATCTGTCACGCTCCTCCTCCCCTCCTCTCCTCCCCGTATTCTTAATCTCTTCCCTGTTTGGTTAACTCTCCCTCTCACTCTCCGTCTGCCTCCTCTTTTGTCTGCCTCTCCTCTCTTCTCCCCCCCCCCCCTCTCCTCTCGGTCCCTCTCCTCCGTCGCGACCCATTCCCGGGCTTTCTTATGCGAGCTGTGAGGAATGATCGTCTGCAGGATGAAGTGGACAGAATTCCTCGCCGGGCGTAATGGCCTGACAAAACGAATCGCGGCCTTCCTCGCCATCCATCAGCGCTCCGAGGCGCCGGCGGTTAAGATCTGTGAAGGCGCCGGCTTATTGATTACTAGTTGTAACTACAGAGTGTCTGATTCGGTGTTCGTGGCGTGGCGGGGGGGAGGGAGGAGGGGAAGGTGGTTGGCGGTGGGTGTGAAGGGAAGGGGAACGCGGGCTCTAAAAAAAATAAAAAAAATAAAAATCCTCTCTTGATCGATTTTAAATGGTGAAATATTGATTTCTGTCCGGCCCAAGGCCCGGCCGAGCGGGCCGCGGCCATTTGTCGAGAGGCATAATGCCGGACACCCAGTTCTGCTGGCCACCATCAGTCATTCTGACACGGGGAAAAATGAGGGAGGAAGGGGGAAGAAGAAAGGGGGGGGGGGGAAGAGGAAACAAAATAAATCAACTCTTTACCGTCATTGAATTGTGGTTGAATCTTCTACATGTAAAAGGCCTCACACATCCAGCCCATACGCAGAGATATATGATGATAATGTTGAAAACATGGACTCATTGGTTCGAACAACAACAACAACGTCCCCAAAAAACAACACAAACCAACATCAACTTCTCCCATTATCTTGCAATTGGTGAAATAGGGATAGAGGGGGGGGGGGGGGGGGTAGGGGTAGTGACCTACTTACAGGGCGGACCATGAACAGGTGATTATTGCTCCTAATTACTGTCCATAGAAGCAGCAATAATGTGGGCGGGTGGCATTAATCTACATTTGAGGGTCGCGCGTCCGATGAGCTCCGACTAATACTGCTTTTTAATCCGAGCTCACGAGAGACGTCATTATTACGACTGCACCAACAGCGTTTAAAAAAACGCTTTTGCGGCACAAAAAAAGTCAAATATTTTAACAATCCAAATGAATAGTGGGGGAGACCGCAAATATACTTCAATGAACCAAGAGCGAATGTTGTTGGCCGATCACGAGGGAATAAGCGCCCCGATGCTTTTAAACGTGAGCAGAATGGGATCGATACGCGTCGCTACTGAGCACGTGCAGACCGGTACGGTTGCGTTAGTCCCGTCGTGGAGCGAACTTGATGATGTGTTCACAGTGTATGAAGGGATATTTTTGTATTGGGCAAAGGCAAATTACTACTTTATCATTCTGTGTCCAGATGGTATCTTGTAAAATGTTGTTTTTCTCATTTCAGAGAGATTTTTTCACAGCAAAATAAAATAAAAATACGGTATCGGCCGGGATACGCAGATATTACGACGGGAAAAAATGATATGGGAACGTCTCTGCAGCCAGGCAAAGTGGGCAACAGCTCCGGACCCCAAATTAACTGTGTGGCTATGTGCTTAATACATTTTTTTATTACATTATAAACTGATGATAAGGGTCTTACGGTTGCTAACACATTTGACCTGTTATTTCTGTTGACATTATGCTTAAAGGACACATATTCTATATATTTATAACGAAGGAAAATACTAAATTAGCTAGCAGACTGCACCACAGCGGCACCGAGTATCCATGCTGACACGAGAAGAGCCAATCGGGGGTCGGCTAGTTAATCCGAGCTCGCTCTGTATGAAGCGGTTGCAGAATTTGGGTTTCATCAACTCAGTCGAGTTGCTGCATGCGATATCCTGAGGATTGAAAATCGTTTGTGATATTGTGATATCGAGGAAATTCAGTTCATTCCAGTTCTGCAACTCAAGCCGTCATAGTTTAGATTTAAACCCCACTGGGTGCGATGCAATGTTTTGGTCCTGAGAAGAAGCGGAAAAAAATTAGGTCGAGAGCAGGTGGTGACCGCCACCCACGCACCCTCTACATGTAACACACACACACACACACACACACACACACACACACACACGCTTGCAGCACAGAGGAAGCTCAGCCCTGGTGGGAGGTCTGAGGTCTGGTCCTCCACATTCCACAGACAAGTGTCTAGCACCTGCTAGGCCTCAGTCAGCCTTTACTGGCCGACAGATTAGAACGGACGGACACACTCCAAATCCGTTTACTTTACAGTGTGTGTGTGTGTGTGTGTGAGAGAGAAGTTATTCTGCAACACACTGTGAAATAGTCATCCGCTGCTCACTGAATTATTGTCGGCTTCAATATGAATTTGATTGTACTAAAAAAGAACAAACGGTGACATTAAATCACAATATAACACACACACACGTCTGAGAAAAAGACTCAGTCCCACACACACACACACACACACTGTGCTGCATGGACATTAGAAACGCACACACCCCTTCAGCAGCCCATGTCTGACAGGTGCACATGTCAGTGGTTAGTTCAACCTGGATCAGAGCATTTGGTCTCACTCTGTAGCAGCCAGGCCCCTAGGGTGTGGGTGTGTGTGTGTGGTTGTGTGTGTGTGTGCGCGTGTGTGCGTGTGTATGTGTGAAACCCACGGGCCCCGGTACCCAGACACTACCCATATTGTTTTCTTCAGTGGAGCTAGAAAAAGGGGAGCTGATTTAGAGAGCTGTCTGGCTCTGGAGCTCACGGCTGCATGACTGACTCGGCCCCTAATGGAGTTTTCAGCTTTGGATTTATACCTCTCCGTCTCCGTCTCCGTCTCCGAGAGGAGAGGAGAGGAGAGGAGAGGAGCGCCGCTTAAGCACGACGCGGCCGCCCTCGCGCTCTCGTCCCCCGGCGGTTGCCTCGGCCCCTTCTCCCCTCACGCCATGTTGTGAGCCCGATCAGAAGTTATGGATCCCTAGATTGGACATTTTAACTCTTTCTCTCCATCAAATCCCTTTTTGTGTATTTGCACCCTCACACCTGTGTGAATATTTTAATTTAATTACATTTTTCATCTAAAATCAATTGATTCCAGTTGGACTAAAGTATGATTTCACCCACGAATAAAAATAAATAAATCTTACAACCACTCTTTACTTTTATTTTCGGACATGAAACTGAGGTTAAAAGGCTTTACAATTCAAAAAGATCATACTTGTCCACACTTTTGCATTCGAACCCGAGAAAAGCCCAAAATAATAAAATGTACACTCGAAAATCTGCAAATCTACACATTTGAAAAGATGGAACAGGTGAATTTTATGTATTTATTTTAATAAAAATGGCATAAACTGTTTCCCCCTATTATGATCACCCATATTTACTGTCTCTACTATCACGATCAAATTAAGGTATACAATGCCCCGAAAACTAATAATAGGGCATAACGGATTAATTAATCAATCAAAATTGTTGCAAGAGTATCAGGTTGTCTCGGAATAAAACACTAATATTGACGAAGCAACCACGTTAGACAACGAACAACAACAAGAGTGCCGCGGCCATGAGGTGTGCGTGTGTCAGAGAGAAGAGGTTTCTCCTCAACATGGCCGCCCGCCGCCCTCCTCGACCCGTCAGGGAGCTGATAACGCTGGGAATCCAGCATTCGCGCTTAAATCGGTTTTGTGTGTGTCGGATTGCTGGACCGCCATCAGGGCAGGACTGTGTAACTGCGTGCAGCTGGCCCCCCTCCCTCCCCCCTCCACAAAATGACCCATTTCACAGCTCGCAAAGAATTTAGCCTCTAAACTATGTGAACGAATCCATTCCTGAGCTTCGGGAAGAACTCCCACTCGCATGCGGAGGTAATGTTTCTATCAGTTTAGTCCCCCGACGGCACCGACCCCGGGCTGTACCTGGTCTGAGGATTGTGGGCTGCCGAGTAAAACCTTTAATGTGTTAATAAACGAATCCGATTGATTCAAAGTGCATCTGTTGTCAGGGAAATACAGATTTAATTGAATGGCCCTTTGTTGAGTGTTCTTCAGGCCACCTGCTTACAATATACACGTGCAACCACACAATGCTGAATATGCCGAAGGAACTTCGGTGGGGTCTAGACCCCGCAGTTCTATATTTAGACAGGAAGGCCTTAGACCGTCGGGCAAATGTCACCAGCCAATCAGAGAGCGAGCTGAGGGAGCGGACTCCTTCATCGTCTCCTCGTGTTGGAGGACCTCGTAATGGCTCCCACAGCAGAAGGAAGCCCTGGTCCAGCATCAACCGTTGGCAGTGGCTAATAAATACTACATAAATTAAATATCCTTAATCCACTTACATTTCTTTGTAAAAGAGAGGCTGAGGAGGAAGGAACTATGATTGTCTTCTGGACCGTCAGAGCGCATATATATATATATATATATATATATAAATAACTCTAGAGAAACTCCAAGCATTCTTCTGCTTTATATATATTTGTTTTATTTATTTATTAGTGCTATATATATATATATATATATATATATAAAAGTGCTATATTTATATATAGCAGAAGAATGCTTGGATTTTTCTCTAGTTATTTATATATATATATATATATAGATATATAGTGATATATATATATATAGATATATAGTGATATATATATTTATATATATACAATATATATATATATAGATAGATAGATATATAGTGATATATATATATATATATATAGCAGAAGAATGCTTGGATTTTTCTCTCGAGTTATTTATTGAGAAAAAAACGAGACGGAAAAAGAGACAGAGACAGATCAAGGTCTCCCCCTATAATTACAAAGATAGCACTCTCTCCCGGTGAAGCCCCCGAGGCGTCACTCCCTGTCCCTTCATATTGTATAAAGACTGTTCTATCGGCAGCGGCAACGGCACCGCAGCTTGTAAATTAATTTGGGGTTCCTGTCAGTCGGGGTCCCTCTACTCCTCTCTTATCTGGCAGCGTAATATGGGAAGCTGAGAGGCTGGGGAGATACTGCTGAGAGCGCTGGAGGAGAGGGGGAGAGGAGGTGAGGAGGGTGGAGGGGATGGGAGTGAGTATGAAAAGAGAAGAGAGATAGATGGGAGGAAAGAGAGAGGCAGGGATGAAACAAGAGAGGCGAGTGAGAGAGGCGAAATGAGTCCCTGCTGGATGGCAAGAGCGGATTCGATGAAGTACCTGACTCAGTGATAAGTGAATATGGTCTGGTATCCTATTTTCACACACACACACACAAACACACACGCTATTCGTCATGCGGACTGGACTCTACGCCGAGAGGCCTTCACCTCTCAGCACTATTTGTGCCTGTGTCACAGCCCCGCGGATTAATCTTCTCCCGAGGATCCTCGTTTTCAAATCCACCCCCGATTATCGAAGGTCCTGCCCTCTCGTGACCACATGTGCTCCACACACACACACACACACACACACACACACACCTCTGACCCCTTCAGTTGTTTCTAATTAACCCCTCACGCACTGTATGTAGCCTCAATTCCCTCAAGGCGATAAATGGGCCTGCCTACAATCCCATTAGTGGCCGGAGTCCTGATGGTGAATTAGGGGAACATTGACTGAACGCTGCAGCTCCTTCACGCACAATAAGAGCCCCGTTACCTCCTCTGGCTGCATTTTACGGAGGGGTTTTATCTGCAGGTATTATCTCTTTACCATTATAAATATCTACTTCTATTTTCTATATCTGTTTACGGCAAATACATAACGGTTTTCTCAAACAACACGAGTGTTTTGATACATTACAGGCCTGAGACGAGCAGTGTACGTTGAGGTCAAATCATTCGTGCAAAATGCAAAGACAGCTATAATTAATAGAGATGCTGTAATATCTGAGAGGCTTGTATTTAGCTTTTTTTCACAAATATATTGAAGCCAAAATGTCATCACGGCTCCATTAATTTAAGAGAGAATAGGATTCGTTGTTGTATAAACATTATATAAAGTAATAAGTATTAAAATTGCCATGTTAATGCATCCATAATAACACTCCCGTTATTTCTACTCTGACTGGGGACATTTTGCACATACTTTTACATATAATGGAGTGTTTTTTTATCCAAGTAAAAAGTTCTCGATTCTTCTCCTGACATGGCTGAGAGGAGAAAATAAACTACGATTAGAAGGAAATCAGTAGAGTTTGAATTAAATGCATAATTCAAGCACAGTTTCCACTGCTGCTGTGTGGACACTTTTTCTTCAAACATTTAAGCAGATAAAACTGAAACTTTTAAGAATAAATGCACCGTATGATTATACATTTGAATTCCCGGCCATTACTACAAAATAAATGCTGTTTTCCACCATAATACATAAGGAGGTTAATAATTTTCTAAACTGTACTGTTTTGACCGCATTTGTACTAAAAGGCATCACTTCATAGTGTTCGTGTAAAATAATACATTCCAACTAGGAGTAGGTAATTTTGGTGTGTGGGAGTCAACTATAATTATTTCCAAATGAAGTAGATAATATCTCGTCTGCCGCAGCAAAAAGAAAGAAAAAGCATCCTATTATTTTGTGCACGTAAGGAAACAATGAATAAAAACAATCGTGGAATTTGTACATACTACGTCTTTGGATATTTGGCAGACCTCCACAATGGCATCAAACAAATGAACAACATGCATCATCTATTGTGCCCATGCTGCACAGCTGGAACTGAATCCACGGGAAACAATTGGTTCGAATCCAAAAGCTTTTTGGGTGCAGAGGTAGACGGATACATCCTGCTGTATTTACTGGCAAACAAAAACACAGAGTTGTTGGCAATGTTGTGGACACTTTTAAGTTCCTGTAGAGATCAACCAACATCCAAATATAAGAATTTAGAAAAACGCTATACTGATGCAAATGAAAAGACATCATGTGATGTACATTTGACATCATTTCACATGCCTTCAGCCATTCGATATGATGGATAATAACGAGGATATGAATAGACCCCCCCCAACACACACACACACACACAAGGATAAAAGTGGTAATTATTTGTCTGGTGTTTGATGGATAACAAAGCAGCATTCCTCTCGATTACTTGGTATCTAGTGCCACCTGGTGGCTTCTAGCAAACACAGACATGCGCACAACTATCTACAGAACAGAAGAAGAAGAAAACAGTTTGCTGGAAATGTCAGTGATTATGTAAATTGTGCCTCTTAATTTAATATTTAATATGTGATTTCAGATAAAGCTCGTTCAAGCCAGTGACACTAAGCTTCTGAAATGTAAAAGGGAGGGGGGGGGGCACTGCAGTCATATAGATGTGTGTGCGTGTGCAAAACGCACGACACAGATTAATCTCCCGGCATGCAGCGGGGGATAAATCAATTAAACATAATTAACAAGGTTATGACTGACACCCAATTCCATCTTAATTACAGGGAGGGGGCACATCTCAACTGAGTTTATCACACCGGCTGTTGGGCTCGTCGATGTTCACAACATCCGGTGTCACGTGTCCTCGTGTGAACTTCTGATAATTAATAATGAGGAATTAATAACACAAAGAGACGGAGACAGGTCTCACCTCCTGGACGTCGCAGTTCGTCGTCCTCTCTTTCTTCGAGATGAAGCCTCCATGTCATGGCGGGTTGTTGGACAGTCCTCGTCTCTTCTCTCCGGCGTTTCACTAGACGCGGCAGCAGGAACGAGCAACGACGACGAACATTTGGTCCTCCGTTTCTTTTTAATACTGTTGAGAAAGTGTCCGTTTGTTGAGAAGGCCAGAGTTTAGTTGGCTCCACGAGTAAGTCTTTCTTTTTGACAGTGGCACGACCCCGTTGTGTTTGCCGCTTAATTTAAACTAGCTATTGATTTTAAATTAACTTCTTCTCCCGTAGACATAATTCTGTCAGGGTGCAATGTCGTCTTTCCACCACAGGGCGGGCGCCGGTTACCCGCCGTTTCACCCAATTAAGGACACAAAATGTGACGTCAGAGAAAACTGACATAAAATTATGTTTTTATTATGTTTTCACAGCACAGAGGCAACGATTCGACTGAATGGTGACTTTTATATTGTAGTTGTATTTTTTTTAATGGAATTATGCGACAGATACACACACGTACAAACACCAGTATTGTTGGTTAACACTTTAAACTAAGTATGTATTAGTGTGTAGCACTATTTCGTGCTCATGTTCCGTTTAAGAAATAAGTTGCAGCAATATTAACGACTGGAGCACAAGAGGAGTTCGTGTGCTCACAATGTAATGCAGTTAGAGGGCTTTCTTTTGAAAACACGGACTTTATTTTGAAAGTTCTAACCGGAAGCTTGCGTTTGAGTTCGGCTCGGGAGCCGAGCCTCTCGAGCTGTCAGCCAATCACGGGGCAGTATACCTCCCTCCTGCATAGCCACGCGACTATTTTCACGTTTCAACACAAACACTGGCTGGGTGAAGGTGCTTCAAGTCGTCTGTCCGTTCACCCCGATTCACAATAAAGTAAGAAATGAGTGAAATATCACTTAACGTGTTTTAATCTTAGCAGTTGTGTACCCGTTTACAGGGCTAACTGGTGCGGCGAGGTCACGAAGTCGGAACACAATATTACACACGAGTTGAGAACACGGAAACGTCTCCCCGTGTTCTCAACTCGCCATCGTCCGGTAGACCAGCAGCTGCAGCGATTTGGGGATTCTGTTCCCTATTTCGTCACTGAGCATATGATACACACGTGTAGTTTAAAGACCATAACGCGTTAACATTACGTAACACGTGTAATACCCACTGCAGGGCTACTATCTTGCTAGGTTGCTTTTTTAAATAGCTGACTGCCCCCATATTATGACGCGGGGGTCTGGAGTCCACGTGAAGGGGTCTATATTTAGACCACGTCGGCAGCAGGACGCGAAGCTTCATTTGAGATTACACAAGACTCCATTCACACACAGTGGATGTCTTTATTTCCTCTGGTGAAGACACAACATGGTAAACTGTTGCCCTGAGAATAATTGGTCTACTTAAAACACACAATGTGCAGATTTAATGATAGTCTTGGAACACATTTCAAGTAGACATGTATTGAAGTAGAAACGTAGACTGTTCTGTTCATCAGGGTTTGGAAGGTCAGCCTCAGCCACCCAAATTGCCCGTGACGACCCGCGTTAAGTAACAGTGATGTAACTTTACTGCTGGTAATTGCACGCTCTTGTTTGCAGATGCTGAGGGGCGCAGTGAAGTATGCTGGGAGCGGTCCCAGATTGAGCTCGGCCGTGAGCTCGTCCTCGCAACGCTCTGGGATAACCCGTCCCCCGTCCTGCGCCGATACCGACCGCCCCAAAGTCCTCATCACTGGTCGGTCGTCCTCGGTGTCACCACATCTGTTTTTCCCGGCAGTTTCCTTCCGTAGTATCAAAGTCGAACACACTTTTTTAGTTTTCCATTTGCTTTTGTGTCGTTACAGGAGGGCTCGGTCAGCTCGGGGTGGGGCTCGCCAAGTTGCTGAGGTAAGGGGTGTGTCGATGAGCTCCTATTTCAAATGTTGCGTCTCCTCGGTTACCGCGTTGTCCCCGATGACCACGTTGGCGTCTCGCACTCAGGAAACGCTTCGGGAAGGACAACGTGATCCTATCCGATATCCGGAAACCCCCCAACCACGTCTACCACAGCGGTGTGTATTCCAGTATCACCGACCCTGTGGAGTCCTGCCTCCCCAACAACAACAACAACACAAACACACTCAATCGTGTGTTTTGTGTCGTTTGGGGACGAGCAGATTTAAAAGTGTCCGCCGGGGGCGACTTCTTCTAACTTCTGTGCACGCGTGTCCTCCGTAGGGCCCTTCATCTTCTCCGACGTCCTGGACGACAAGAACCTCAGGGAGACCGTGGTGAACAACAACATCAGCTGGCTGGTGCACTACTCCGCCGTGCTGCCGGCCGTGGGCGAGAGCAACGTGGCGCTGGCCAAAGAGGTCAACATCACAGGTGCGTTCTGGTATCCGTGTGAAACTCCCGAGAGGAGCAGCGTTCAGATCCGACCCCACGCAGACTCTCACGCGCAGCCTCTCTCTCTTCGTAGGTCTCCATAACATATTAGACATAGCAACCGAACATGGTCTGCGTGTGTTTGTCCCCAGCGCCGTCGGTGCCTTCGGTCCGTCCTCGCCCCGGGACCCCGCCCCGGAGCTCTGCGTGCAGAGGCCGCGCACCATCGACGGCGTGTCCAAGGTCCACGCGGAGCTGATGGGCGAGGTGAGGCGCGACGGTGCGGACGCCGTTTTGTTTCAAATAACTTCCAGCATTTTCACACCAAAAAAATGTACGCCTCTTTGTCAGTACTACCACCACAGGTACGCGCTGGATTTCCGCTGTCTCAGGTATCCAGGCATCATCTCAGCCGACTCTCAGCCTCGAGGGGGAACCACAGGTGAGCGGTTCGGAAAAGGGTAACGTGTTTACGGTGTAACTTACCGACGGGTGAAGAGGGCGGGGCGAGCCGTAGTTTGTGCCGATTCAACAGAAGAGAGCGCCGGGGGTCCTGACCCTGATCGGTTTGTCCACCTCCCAGACTACGCGGTCCAGATCTTCCACGCGGCTGTGAAGACGGGCCGGTTTGAGTGCAACCTGCGCAGCGACACGCGGCTCCCCATGATGTACATCGGTAATGCCGGACTTGTTTTTTTTTTTTACTTGAAAAGAAAATGATGTTGGTCCTGCGCGCCGCCCGTCCTTCATCTCTTCCTCTCTCCTCCCGTCCAGACGACTGTCTCCGGGCGACTCTGGAGATCCTGGAGGCTCCCGCAGAGTCGCTGCTCAGCCGCACCTACAACATCAACGCCACCAGCTTCACGCCACGCGACCTCACCGAGGAGCTGCAGAAGGCCCTGCCCGACCTCAAGGTCACCTACAGCGTGGACCCGGTCCGACAGGCCATAGGTGACCCCGCCCGGGTGTGAAGAGATCGCTCCGCTTTCCCGCCGCGACGACAACCCGAGAGTTTACAAACCTCTCCCCTCGTCTCCCGTGTTTTTCAGCGGACGGCTGGCCGATGGCGTTGGAGGACGGCAATGCGCGGCGGGACTGGGGCTGGAAGCACGAGTACGACCTCTCCGAGTTGGTGCGGACCATGCTGAGTCACATCGCTACGGGCAACCGGCTCGCACAAGCCTCCTGAACCTTGCCCGGCTCTTATTTATTTATTTTTCTTGCAACCTAAAACAAAAAGAAACATGATTTATTTGACAGTGAACGTAACCCTGCAGATTCAGGAGGACGTCTCGCCCTGAGTTACTTAAGGAAGTTAAAGTAATACGAAATAATAAGGCGGGGGAATTAGGATTTAGATTATTCAAATTAAAGTATAATACGACCCTCCATATCAGAGGCATAGAACCATTCCAGACCTAGCATGCTGGGTACTATCACCACGTTACGGAGCTGTGAAAGAGTCGAGTCTTCTCTGTGAATGTATTTATGTCAGAGTATGCGGATACCTGCTGAACAGGCAGCCGTCGTCTAGCCAAGCGCTCGCCTTAAAGCTGCCACCTGAGAACCGGTTGGCTCTGAGCTCCATCTTCACTCCCAGCTGGTCACCACGATGTCCTGTAAGCATCAACACTGAGCGGCTTTACCTCGCGTTACTATAGGAACGGGTATACCGAGCTAGCGTTACTGTAGGGCAGTGGTTCTCAAACTTGTTCTGTCGCGCCCCACTTGGTCCACGCTGAATTTCTATGGAAATAAGAACTTTGTGTGACTCCTGTGGTTTTTCAAATAATAGAATAAAGACAATTGCAATCACTTTTAATTAAACCAGATTATTCCATCAGACATAAACAAAGTGCAAACACAGTTCTTCAAAAAATAATTAATATTTGGCAAATAGCTTATTGTGGCTGATATTAACAGGTTTGGCGTTGGATATATTTTCAAGACAATAACAATAAGTGCAACATGTGAAAAACTGAACTAAACAAGTTCAAATATTTGGCAAAGAGTTTTACACTAAATATCTTTTCAAAACAACAACGTGCAACCTCTGCAAAACTACACTAGTGCAGATATGTGTGAGCCATCGAGTTGTATCAGTATTTGTTCAAATTCACTCAGATTCTCAAAGGAATCAATATTCTTTTGATCGAGAGCCTGCAAATTAATCATGAGAATAGCAGCGCCTGCAACATCTGCAGAAACACAGACAACTGACGCCACTTTTACAAAGTGATTTATAATATGTGACGTTCTCCCCCACACACACACACCTGTAATACCTCGGCGCCCCAGTTTGAGAACCACTGCTGTAGGGGTAGTTTAAAGGTGCTCGGACCGTAGTTGCCTGGCATAAAAATAAGTGTTTGAGTTTGAGAATGGCTTCCGACAGCCACTTCACTTTCTAACCACCGAAGGTGCTTTTAATATTTACGGTACAGGATTGCTTTCGTCCTTTGCGTGGGATATTCATGAATGTTCAATCATACGACGTGTTGGCGGTTCCTTTCTTTCATTGAAGGGGAAATTGAGTTCCGTCTCGCAGCTGTACTTTTAGGGTTTAGATCTGTCAAGTAGTTAAACATGTATTTTTATATAATGCTATTCTTTACAGCCTGTTATGGTTTTTTTTCCAAATAAATACCTTAATGAAATCAGCAATAAATCACAAGTCTATTGTCTTTGTATTTGATAATAATCTGACCATTAATGTTGTTTAAATGTCCAGCGCAGTAACCCACGAACTTTCCATATTGGGCAATCAAGTACAAAAACACGAGAGCTGAAAAATTATGAGAATAAAAGATTTAAGATTTGTGTTTTTCCTCCAACTGCTCCCACCGCATGTCCAGATATCTCCTCTGTCCTCTTTGCCTTGTCTTGTGTATCAGGACCTGTGTTGGGGTGGTAGCGCCCTCCTGTGGCCGGTGCTACTCACTGCAGGATGTGAGAGCATCTTGGTTCAGACTCGCCAGAAAGTTTTTAAAGAACCTTTTTGCGAGTTGTACTTCTTTGTCCGGCTGTTCACCGACCTCGCCCAGAGTGACACTTGGCCTTCTCTTTCTGTCTCGACGCTGGCGTGAGCTCGTCTTGGTGTCGCTGCTCCCACTCCGTGCCCTGCAGCACACGGACATTAGATACGTCAGATACGCGATCATGTGTTAGTTGTAGCTGTGCGGTCAGTCGTTGCAACGCCTTCTTTACCTCTGCTAGGGGACAGGGTGTGGGCGGCAACTGCACCTCCAGGTGGAGCCGAGTGGCGGACACGTCGGCTGCTCCGCCCACCGCTGCCTGGAAAAGCTTCCGCCGGGCGACGCAGGCTCCCGTGAGGAACCGGGCGAACTCGTGCCGGTGGACCGGGGTGAGGTTTAGCAAACACTCGGCAGACAGAGCGTCCCTCAGAAGGGACAATAGTCCGGGTAAGTCAGGACTTGAAGGGTAGAAGTCTATAAGCCTGTGAAGCGGTTTTATTCAACCAAACCCCAGCAAAATAAGGTATTTAATCCTGCGCACAGTGTACTGATGATTGCCCTGACCGTCCAGCTGCGGGAAGATGCCTTTGGCGACCGCAGTTGCCCGGATCACGGCGGGCCAGGGGAAGCCTCGGGCCGCGGCGAACATGGCGGCGTCGTACACAAACTCCTGGTGGAAGCGCCGCCGCTCGTCGCCGAACTCGGGCCAGGAGAAGTGGCGGCTGAGCCTCGGCAAGCCGGCCTCCCTCTGTCACGGACACAAGAACACGCCATCATTATTGGCACATTGGTGTTTTAGTGCTGGTGGAGCTAATCTACACCCCTCTCTCTCTGGATTATGATTCTCTCACCTCACACGTCGTTATGGCTGATGCAAGTGAATCATTATGGATACTCTTTAGGCGGTTTGTATTGAATTTAGCACGGTGTCGTGTGGAGTTGTTGTCATGCTTTATTTTGTATTTAGCTGTCTCGCTTTGTAAGGATAGTCTATTTGTTATCTGGACACTTGGGATCATCTCACACAATGAAAATATTGAAGTACAAATTCATCATAGTAACTGTATGTCTTACTAATGCTATAATGATTTAATGTTAAGAATGTCACAGTAGAAAACAGTAAGTGGAGCTTAAATCTCGTAATGTACTTGGAAGCCATCATTTAAAACATTAGCTCAGCTCATGGCCCCTCTGTGAGCTACTTTATCGAGCTAGGTGACGTCATAATAATAATGCAAATAATTAGCAATAATATGTGCTTATCAATGGCTTAACGCTAGCTAGCGTAGGTGTAACTAGCTACCTCTATCAGTCGGTTACTTCATGTTTGGGTGGATGATGTCCGTGTTGTTAACTTCTTGGCAGCATTTGAAGGCTCTCCTCGTTGATACAAAACACAAATGTTAAGTAAACTTATTCAATGTGCGCCTACCTGCTGCCTCGCTATCTGCGCTATCTCCCCCTCAGTGAGGGACTCCATTATCCTCCACGAGCGACCAAAGCGCACTTTGTGTTGGAGACCGACCGAGGGGCGCGCGCCGCCTGTTGACGCGATGACGTCACACGCACCGGACCGGGCGGCGGATGTAACGGTCCGGCACAGAAGCTTCAAGCGGCTTACTTTTTAGGTTTCTGTCGTGAAATGACATTTACAAATAATTATACCACCACCGAAGTAACACTATGACATCGTCACATACTGTTTGGCAAAATAGTTCAGGTGACATCTGTTGTTTCCGAGTTTTAATGGCGACTGTTATCAGTTGACGGTTGACGAAAACTGCTTTAAAAAAAGGAGCGCTCGGTTTACTCAAACACGCAGCTGCTCTGTGGGGAGTTTGTTTGAACAGTAGCTGTTTTAATACACCCAGATATATCCGCCCGCGACGACAGATGGCTTCGGGCTAATCCTCTTTCACGTGAACCCCTCTCCTCCACAACTTGTCTGTCCCCCTCTCTTTTCTTCTCCTCCTCCTTTTGTTTTTTTAAGAAATAAATCAGAGGAGATTTGTGTTTTCTCCTGTAAAGACAGCGGATTGAGAGTGACGTCAGGTGGTCAACTTCCGGTCCTGTATCTCAAAAATAAAAGTCGTAAGAGCCCCCTCTGCATTTTGGTTTATCTTTCTTGTACACACGACTGCGTATTAATCATATTTAAAAGATGAATGTAAATTGTATTCACACAAAAAATTAGTGTCCAGCAGTATATTAAGGTAATTATTGTATATGTAGATTCTCTGCTCAATTTACGAGAATTTTCAGTTATTTCTTGCTTTTATAACAATAATTTTCGACAAGATAAATGTATCCCAAAAAGATGATAACATTTGTGTTGCCTACATTTGTGTGGATAGATTTATTGTGGACAATCTTCAATCTAATATATTTAGCCTATATGTAGTAGCACCATATATTTTGTGAATTATTTTAAATCCCTAAAATATATAACTAACATTAACTCTAATGAGGCTTATTTTAATTATTTGAAACCGGTATTAATGATTAGCCTCTTTTTTAAATTATTGTTGGCCTACGATAGTCCCGTTATATCTAATTATTTAGCCTTTTATTTTGAAAGAGAGCTGCCCAATGTGACTTTCCCGTGGTGTTACCGATTATTAAAACATTTTCGAAAAGGTTGTCGGTTTTTAAACATTATAGCCTATAAAGTCTCCGTAAAAAAAAGAAAAACTCAAACGCGTGGGTGAGACGCCTTTATTTCGAAAGTCCAAAATCAATGTGCTTCCGGTCTGTGAGCCGCTGCCTTGACACGTGTCTTAACGCGCGCCTTCACGTCGACTACCAGCGCGGAGCACTCAGTGCGCGGCGCTGCTCCGGACTCCACCTGACTTTACCGTCCTCCCCATGAACGTGACCCTCCGGATGCACCATCCCATCATCCCTTTCGGCACGTGTCCATAAAAGGTAAGACTGCCCCCCCCCCATAACTCCTTTTTGATCAACACTATACGGACCTTTAAACTCCTTCAAATTGGGCCAATAAGACCTGCTGCTGTGAGTGCATTCATGTAGGGGCCATGTTATAGCCACACACACATACACACACACAGTTGTTTGTTTGTTTGTGTGTGTGTGTGTGTGTGTGTGTGTGATCCAGTTGTGAGGACAGGTGAGTCACACACACCTGCTTCTTGGATGGGAGGCATGATGGGGTTGGAGAGGCACAAAGAGGACTAAATGGACCTCCTAAAGTAGGCCACGCATCATCATAATCAGAATAATCTCTCCCTCGTTTTCCTCCCCCTTTGTCCGGCTGATTGAGCCAATCACGCGTCAGCAACCGAGGAGAATAATTGATCTTCAAAGCTCCTTTCACAGCAGTGGGAGACTTTGCTTTGATTGAATCGGAAGTTTGAAGGACTTTCCAAGACAATAGTCCGACAGCATGGAGATTTTTAAAGAAAAGGTTGTGTTTTTTTAACCCAAGCTTTATTTTGAAGGCTCACATTTACTTAGAGAGGTCAAAACCTTGAAAGACACACGTTTACATCTATTTAAAGCAACAACAAAAAAGAGGAAGTAGATCACTCCTCCAGTGATTAGAAGCAGTTGTGGTTGTAAGTGATTTAAAAACACGCCTACAGCTGTGTGTGTGTGTGTGTGTGCGCAACTCGCATCGTTAATTCTAATATAACGTAATATCTCTGATCGCACGTTAACTAACACACACACACACTGTGTTAGAGCGCACGTCATATTTTCCCTCTGTAAATCATATTTCGCTCTCCCATCCGAAAATTTGAATAACAAAATAGAAAAATTAGTATGTGCCTTCTCTCCGGGTCAGATGCCGTGCATAAGAACGTCACTTGTCTTGGCCTGACCATAGCAACCCCCCCACACACACTCTCCTCCCTCCTCTCTCTCGCACACACACACACACACACAGTCTGTTAAGCAGGCTTTTCATTATATCCTTAGCCTCTCCTCCTCCCTCCCTCTGAGCACCTGATTAGTTGGCCATTTTGCCCGAGAGCCGTGGAGACTGCTGTACATCTCAGTGTCGCCTCTGACTCAAGCATCCGAGGTAGCCGTCTCACACTCACACACACACACACACACACACACACACACACACACACACACACACACACACACACGTTTGTTAGTTTGGACTTGACCGGTCAGATCCTACTCCAGCTCTTTCTCGTCTCTTTGGACCATGTTTCCTGAATGTGTGAGTAATGAGTTGTCAGATTAGAGGTTGGAGTTCTCAAGTTCTTATGTCGCCATTTCAATGTCTTAAAATTGGGAATGGGGGTAAAAACGATGGACCTGTAGTTGACATATAGTGACGAAGGCTTGATGGTAAAATAATAAAAAACTATATGATTGGATCTATAGTTGACATATGGTCGTAAGAGGTTTTATTTCTTTTTTTAAGAGTTCCTCAACTTTGCTCAAAAAATGTCTCATCGAGGATGTTTTGTCTTTTATCGTCTCTTTATTTTAAGTGTCACCTAGAAGTAAACTGGGCCGCTCTAACTGATGGTCTTCTGACAAGCCATACGTATGTTTCGAGGTCGGCCTTTCTGTTCAGGCCGGCGCCGTCTTGTTGCTTGGTAACGATGTGATCGGCAAACCGGTGATTCCGCAGCCCGAAATTGGAGAGTAAAATGAATCTTTTGAGAACATATGTAGTGTGTGTGTGTGTGTGTGTTCCTCCCAGGTGTGCGTGAGGTCGCAGCATGCATTCGGTCCTCGCAGAGATGTTGGACCCCCATCCCCCGTCTAAACATGCCTCGCCCCTCCCCCCGCGGCCCCCCTCCAACTCGCGCCCCCCCGCCCGTGTGACCACGGCCAAGCGGATCACCTTCTACAAAAGCGGCGACAGCCGGTTCGGGGGCGTCAGGATGGCCGTCCACAAGCGCAGCTTCAAATGCTTCGACGCCCTGCTGGACGACCTTTCCCAAAAGGTCGGTGGGACGAGAGGTTTGAAGCTGACCGAGTGGATGCGCCGGAAACAGCATAAGCTCTGCTCTACATATATACATGTGTGTGTGTGTGTGTGTCCATGTCCAGGTGCCTCTGCCGTTTGGCGTGCGGACCGTGACCACTCCCCGCGGCATCCACGCCATCAAGCGCCTGGAGCAGCTGCAGGACGGCGGCTGCTATCTCTGCTCCGACCGGCGCCGCGCCAAGCCGGTCAACATGGAGCTGGCGGGCAAGCGTCCGAGCGCCTGGCACCACGGCAGCCGGAGGCCCCGGCGGCCCGAGTCCTCGTCCGCAACGCCGCCCGGCCATTCCTCTCGCAGCCGGCGACGGGTCCTGCTGGTGAAGAACGGCGAGCCGGGAATGAGGAGGAACGTGGTGCTCGGCAGGAGGGCCACCAGGAGCCTGAGGGCCTTTCTCGACGAGGCGTCCGAGGCGATGCGGTTTCATGTCCGCAAGCTCTACACTGCCGAGGGGCGCAGGGTACGCACTGTGTCTTTATATTTGTTTTGCAAATAACACCCAATTTAGTGGAAACCGACACGGCGTGAATTTGTTTCCAGATCGACAGCGTGCAAAGCCTCGCGGCGTGTCCCGGTGTGCTGGTGTGTGTCGGTCGGGAAGCTTTCAGCCCTGCGCTGGTGAACTTTATCAGGAGGAGTTCAGAGGAAAAACTGCCCGGTCTGGGCAGCAGGTCTCCTGGGAATGGGGCCCGATCTCCTGCTGCTCAAGAAGCGAGATCGCCACCTCGCGGGCCTCAGTCCAGAGCCAGCGAGCACAGCGACGGGCCCGAAGGCAAGAAGAACGGTGAGTTTGTTGTGGGTAAATACCCGGAACACAAACCTAAATGTCAACATGAGATCTAAAGTAGATTAAAGAGTGCATTGACGTTCCCTTTTCTCTCTCTCTCCCTTTAGTAAACTTCGGTCTGGAAACCAAAAAAAGCATCATCCACCCTCGATCCGATTCCTCAAACCGCTCGGCCCGTTTCTCCTCGTCTTCAGAGAAGTCGTACGGCAACGGCGTCGGCGCCTCCTCCCGCGCCAGGCCGGCTCTTATGAACGACGACATTGAAAAGCGGGTCCTGGTCAACAAAGACGGCAGCCTCTCGGTCGAGATGAGGGTGCGTTTTCGCCTCCACAATGACCAGACCATCCAGTGGTCGACACAAGTAAAGGAATCCCCATCTCTGACGCACGGATGCCCCCTGAGCCAGGCCCAGCCCCACGACCTGCAGCAGGGCCAATCAGAGAGCTGCTCCGACCCTGAAGGCGGGGACTATTCCAGCCAACGCCAGCAGCGTGTGTTGGAGGGGAACAATTGCCCCTGCTGCTCCCAGAGGCTGGAGCAGCAGTACGACTTGTGGGAGAACCCGGCCCACCGCCTCAGAAAGCCTCCCGCCCCTCCCCCACATGCATCCAGCCGCACACACACTGCGACGAGACACACACACTCTTCCTGTCGCGGTGGAGCAGCCGAGTCGCATTCGACAGCCGGAGCGGAGGAGACGGATCGAGCTCCGAGCTCCAGGTCCAAAACGAGCAGAGCCTCCTGGAGGTCCAGCAAAGCCAGTGTCGCAAACTCAGAGGAAGAGGAGGCTGCAGATGATGAAGATGTAAAGAGGGTTCTCAGCAGCTTGTCTGGTCACACAGAACTTTCTCTGCAGTCAAGTAGTGTCTGTCTTGAGGTCAACTCAAACAGTGGAGCGTCGCAGAAGTCCCATCTTTCCAAACGAGCCTCTCCGAAGCGCTCGACTCCTCTCTCCAGCCAGGAGATCGGCAGGGATAGTGTGGACGATGGCTCCGGAGGGTCGGTCTGGTCAACGCAATCGAACGGGACCAACCTCACCAACAATGGCCGCTGCTCTGCATCATCCGACGTCCCGACGGGAAGCGCGCTGAGTGAGGAGATTCCGAGGGAGGCCGAGGGAGAGAACACTGTGGGGAGAGCAAGGAGCTCGTTGTCAGGCAAATCTAGTGCTTCGGCGAAGACCGTTGTTTCAGTCAAGATCAGAACTGAGGAGGATGCCCCTATTGAAAGAAGACCTGATAGCGTCCCGTCTGCTAAATCAAATGGGTCAGCGAAGTCGGGCACATCTCACAAGTCCACTTGCAGTCACTGTGCGAGTGCATTATCTCCAGCTGATGAACCCAAAGCAACTGGACAGGAGGAAGGAATTGAGGCAAAGGAGCGAGCGGCGAGTGTCAAGTCAGCCAAATCCCACAAGTCCACCAAAGCTCCAGAAAGGTCCCTTTCTCCCAGGTCTGGAACTGGAGAAGTCGGAGAAGGAAGGGCAGCGAGTCAAAGGTCTGGCAGATCGGTCAGGTCTCCAATGTCATGTGAGACTAACAATGACATTGTGGGATTGCCAAGCTCTAAGGAAACTGAGATGCCTGAAGATGAGCAGCACAGGTGTGAAAGTGTCACGTCTGCTCGATCGGCCTCCTCTGCCAAGTCCGGCCGCACAAATACTCCAGCCGAAGACACGGCGAAGACCGGCGACAGAAGCCTCAGCGCCACGTCGGAGAAATCGCACACCTCTGTGAAGTCCACCAAGTCACAGAAGTCGAACCGCACCACAGCAGCTAAGACTGATGTTGAAACGGCAGATGACAATGTTGTGGAGGTCAATGCACCACAAAGCAAATCTCAGGGCCAAATGCTCTCACCCAGGAGTGCATGTCCCTCGAGGACCAAGTCACCCAAAGGGCAGAAGGTGTTGCCGGGCCCCAGTGATGGAGAGACAAGAGGGCCCAGTGCCTTGTCGGTTACCTCCAGGAATTCAGGAGATGACGTCACTGAAAATCAGGCCATCGGTCGACCAGCTGGCGAGGCCAACGGGAAAGAGGAGATGGCGGACGACAAGAGTCCCTGTGGTCTCAGGCCTGAGAGCAAAGGAGAGGATTCAGTCAAAGAGCACAAGGCCAAATCCAGTCGCAGTGTCAAAACGTCCAGTTCCCAAAAGAAAGAAATGAAATCCTCCAGCCCCCGTCCCGCCCACAGCCCCAGACCAGGCAGCAGAGTGGAGGCGCCCAGTGAGGGCACCCCGTCTCCATCTCTGTCCGCCGCCGACACGCTGAAGGAAACCTCGGCTGCTGCGCGGCCACACGGCCGACAACCGAAGGCCGGTGCGAAGGCCACGCCGAAGGAGCGTGCAAAGAGCAGGAACCGGGCGGATCCGGAGGCGTTGGATCCGCCGCCCGCCCGTCTGCCCGACGCCTCCCCCAACGAGGTCGTCGGCGACTGGCTGCGGAGCATTCCCGCCAACAGCGGCGTGCTGGCGCTTGGCGATGAGGTGGTGGAAGAGAAACCCGGAGAGGAAAAAGCAAAGGAGGAAGAGGCTCCGGAGAGAGTTGAGGAGCAGGAGACGGCGGAGGCCAAAGAGGGAGAAGAGGAAGATGAGGGAGCAGAGGAGGAGCAGAGTTCAGCTGACGCAGACGCCCCGTCTTCCCGCCCCAATGACACTCTGCCCAGGAACGCGTGTTCTTCAGCCGCAGTCATGAAGGTTCTCCTGAGCTCGTCTCTGGGTCGATGTCGGAGCATGCCGGAGGTGAGCCAATGAGATGTCAAAGGATTAGACCTCTATGTCTTTAGGATCAAACTATGTAGGCTGCATCTAACAGCTATTTGTTTACAAAGCTTTAAATTTGAAGAGTTGGATTATAGAATTCCAACGCTTTTCTCCAACAGAAAACGTTCATATTCACATTTCATTATACATTTTAAAGGATGCCGCATTAATGCAGATGTTCTGTACGTAACACATTCTCTGCCATCTTCTGTAGGCGTCTCCGGTTTATGGGCGGAGACTGAGCACATCAGCCAGGGGCCTCTTGGACTGTTTGGCCCAGCTCATCGAGCCAGCATTAAGACCTGGCTTTGACCTGAAGAAGGACCAGCACTATGAGGACATCATAGCCACCCTTCAGTCCCTCTGGCTCACTGAACCCAGGAACACTGAGAAAGAGGAGGCCACGGGAGCCAGGGAGGCCAAGGGCGTCGGCACAGAGCAGGTGTCTCCGCCGAGGTCCTCGTCCGGGGTGGGAATGAGCAGCGGCTCTGGTGGATCGGGGAAGGAGAAGGGAAACCCACCTGGAGGTGAACCGACGCCAAGCAAAACAACAGAGACCTCTTTACATGACGGGGCAGCGGAGAAGGTGGTGGAGGAGGAACAAAGTACGGTCCCTCCGAGTCTGGAGAGCCCAAAAGCCCCCGACCCCTCGTCGTCGGAAAAGAGCTCCGCCACCGACCGCGAGACGGCGGATGACTCCAGCTCCGCCGCGCCCCCGACCGCCCTGCGAGCACCCGTGTCCAAAAGACAGTCCCAAGACCCCGATCCCGCGTGGGTCCTGCACCTCCTGAAGGAGCTGGAGAAGCAGATCATGAGCCACTACGTCAGCGCCATGACGGAGTTCAAAGTCCGCTGGGACCTGGCCGACAGCGTCGTGCTGAACACCGTGAGGGACGAGCTGAGGGACGAGCTGAGCCGACGCATCCAGAGCAGCGTGGATCGCGAGGTAAAGAAGATTCAGGGTCGCGCCGGCAGAGGGGGGAGGTTCCCCCGGCCGCCGCCACGAGGGAACCTCTCCGGGGAGTCCACCGTGACGGACAACAGGCGGCGGAGACTGAAGGTGAAACCAAATCCTTTTCTCATCTCAGATGCCGTCGCTCGAACAAGCGGAGAAGATAACGCTCGATTTTTTTTTCTTCTTCTTCTTCAGGTCATGAAAAAACAGCCGTTGATAACGGCCGAGTGCCTGAGCGACGACGACACGCCGGACGAGTTCAGCGACCGGCGGAGCGACGACGAGTACTGCCCCTGCGACGCTTGCGTCCGCAAGAAAATGGACGCCCGGCCTTTCAAACCGAATCCGCTGGCGTCCGAAGCTCCAGTGGTGATGGAGTTTGACCTCCTTAAGATACTGCAGCTGAGGAAAGACCCCGCGACTGTGCACGCACAACCCGCGGCGGGGGGAGGTGATAGCAATGTCGCAGACGAGGAGGGGAGGAGTTTAGAGGTACTGCAGGAGGAGGAGGAAGATCAAACTAAAGAGGATATCAAAGCTCACATTGTTTTAGAGGAGACGATCCCAGAGGAAGATGAGGAATTGGCGAAAGAAGAGGACGGGGAAGAGGCGGGAGAAAAGGAGGCGAAAAGTAGCGCAAGTGATGAAGCAGGGGAGGAGATGGCGAAAAATGGTGATGAAGAGGAGGAGGCAGAATGCCACTGCCAGCGTGATATAAATGAAGAGGGAGAGGAGGAAACGGCGGGAGAAGATGCTGAGAAAATTAACGACAACACGGGTGAGGATGAGACTGGGGAGGAAGATGAGAGAGTAGGGGAGGAAGGAACAGGGGGTGAGGAGGAGGAGGAGGAGGAGACAGTAAAGGCAGCAGATGAACGAGAGTCCACTGAATAAGACGAGGAGGCGGCAGAAGGAGAAGAGTGTGAGGTGTCTGAAGACGAAACGACAGAAAGGGAAAGTGGAGGAGAAGAGGCGTCCGGGGAAACGGAGGATGATAACGCTGGAAAAAGAGAAGACATCGGGGAGGGAAACGTCAGCACCTCAGCAGAGGAGGAAGATGACGAGGATGAGGAGTCGCATGAAGACGAAAAGGGAGGAGAGAGTGAGGAGCAGGGAGAGGAGGCATCGGAGGAGGAAAGAGCCTCAAAGGTACAATCAGTCAAATTCCTTTCTGGCTCAACTTTGACCTCATCTAATTGCCGTAGTTTAGCACAACAGAACAGTAAATGGATATAAACACAAACTTAATACATTGACATCACATAATAGTTTTTTTGCGGATATAAGAACATTTTGAGAAACAAATCTATTTATATCTGTGAAGCTTTTATATATATAAATAGATAATTAACGATTGTTATGACAAGTTGTGGTCTTCATATTTTATTCTGACATTAAATATATTTTATATTTATATTATCCAATCAGAAACCAATGGCAATTCTAATTTGAATCTATCTAAAAAGGTTTAACTCAATATAATTGTATGACATTCATTTATTTTCTTTTACGTGGTTAAATAAGTATATAATGTTGTTTTAAAGTTTGTATTAAAGTGGGTTGGATAACATCACTGACCGCACAAGAATAAACTGACGTTCTAGTTTTGAGAAACAATTTTAGCACCACCTTTATTGAAACGCCAGCCCTGAACAAAGTCTGCTGCACCGTCAAGAGGAATCTGACCTGCAGCCTGAGCGCTAAGCCTGTGGGAAAAGATAATCTGGTTATCCAATTAGAAGGACCGAACAAATCTGTTGTGTTGGACGTTGTTGTCGGTCTGTTGAATAAAACAACCTCATTGACTCTGTAACTGCAGCCGCTCTGACTGACTGACACTCATTTTAAGACCAACGGTGACTTTTGTAATGGATGGACGAAGAGATGATAAAGAACCACAAAGAAATATAACTACTACACACAGACACAAAACACACACAAAATGACCATAAAGAGACACAAATTCATTTAAGAGATACAAAATTACTTCAGAGACACAAAAGGACTTCAAACAGACACTTGCTGACTTTAAAGAGACACTAAATTACTTCAAAGAGACACTTAATGACTTAAAAGAGACGCAAAATGACAATAAAGAGACTCTAAACATTTATAGAAACACAAATAACTCTCAAGAGACACAAAAAATGACAAATATTTACTAAAAGACACAAAGGTACTACAAAGAGATAGAAAAGATTACAAAGAGAATGAATGAAAAATAGAGACTACATTCCCAAAACAATCCCAACCATCTGTTGTCTCGTAATCCGTCCACGCTTTGGCGATGTAACAAACACAAAGCTATAATTAGTTAATGAAGTAATCATCCCAGTTGTAGGGATAATGTACCTCTTGTTGGACCCTCAGGGCCGGGGGGTGACCGCCACTGAGGGAGAGGAGGCCGACCGCGAAGACTTGGACACCGACGGCAAACGTCCGAGCGACACCAGCGTCGACGACTCGGGAAGCGAGGGGGCCGAAACCACGGGGGGGCAGGAGGAGGAAGAGGTACGCAAGAGGAAGGCCGGCGCTCTCCTCCATCAGTTCACCAGGAGCTCCGTGGAGTCCCAGCATGGCTCCCACCACCACCCGGAGAGCGCCATTGAAGTGCCCAAACTGGCCACCAGTGGTGGCAGCGCAGGTCCGAGGAGGAGCCGCTCGCCGGGCCGGGTGCAGCGGCGCCGACCCAAAGACACCGACGGCGAGCTGGATGACTTTTAACCCAAACTCGTAGAATGACGTAGGCTAAAGAACTGCGACCACGAACTCCAACACTCGAAGCACTTTATCCTTCCAGAGCCGGCATAGAATCTTGAAGCCACCACTGTATCCTATTTAACTATATTTATATATTTCTTAAGGTAATTGTACATACCAAGGGATATGTCTATTTATGTATTGCATGTGTATGAAGAAGGTATATTTTTTAAACAAGCTAAATAAGTTGAGACCAGCGGGTGTATCATGTGACCACAGGTTTATAGCCATGAATGTACCTCAGAGATGTGTTTTAACTGCCTGTTTCTGTCGTGTATCGATGCTCTCCGTTCAGTTCCTCGTCTCGTTTCCTTCTCTGGGGTCTGGAAGGTCATCTCCTCGCTCTTACTCAACTATCAGCTGAAACCCGTTTTTTCATCGACTAAAGCTCTGTGATGTAACCTGATTATCTGAAAGGAACTGTGTGACATTTTTGAGCCCGAGCGGATCGATATACCTCTCAGGTCTGTAGCTAAAGCCAGGAGACGGTTAGCGTAGCTTAGCACAAAGACTGGAAGCGGGGGAGACAGCTAGCCTGGTGCTTGAGCTGTACTTTAAAGTCACGTTCCACCCCAAAATGGACAGAAAGGAAAAATATGTATTTCTAAATCGCGCAAACTGTATTTTAGTAGCTTTATTATAAGATGTAAATACAGCAATTATACCTCATTATATGTTAGAGACCAATAATTGTACGTACATTTTTATTCCCAGGTTTGAAGTTTGAAGAGGGAGAGCATCTCTTTCTCTGCTGCTTTAATATAAGAGGTGTGCGTTTGCAATGACCGGCAGTGTGAAACGACCGCGTGAAGCTGATGCCTTACTGTAGCCATGGTTACATGGCGGTAAATCGACAGAGGGGGGAAGATCGTGATGAGCTCTCTCTCAGAAATTGTTGAATTGGCTGGAATGAAAAATCAAAATATATACTCGTATGTATCCTGTTTTTTGAGCTGACCTCCAGGCTCACTCCCTAACTGACAAAATCCTCCTCTGTGTGGCACCGAGGGTGTGTGTGTGTGTGTGCCCATGCTGCCATCGGTCTGTCACCAAAGTGAGCATCATGTACCTCGAGCAAATGACTGTGATGATGTTGACGTGAATAAAGAAGGAAGGTGTTGTGCTCTCTGATGTGTGCTTGGCTCCGCTCCAAAGGTCTCCAAAGCTGCTCTACAGGTGTCACACTAATCCAGTACCTGTGAGTCTGTGTGCTGAGCCACGGGCGGATTGAGGCTGACTTACATCACATGGACCCATATGGTAGAGCCTGTACCTGCAGAACACTGACAGCACACATGAAGGACGGGAGAGGGGGGGCTTCTTAATAAAGGATCAATTATTGACGTTTTAACACAATTCAGTTTTATTTTGAAATGTTCCCGGGTACACTATATTCTAACATCTTGTACCTACATCATTTAATTAAGCATTTGCAGGTTATTCTGCTCGTGTTGAGGTGTCAAGTCTGCCCTCTAGTGGTACGATATGGCGTTGCATGTAAGGCCTGCAGGTGCCAAAATACAAACTCTTGTATAGAACATATATATATATATATATTATAATAATATAAAATATATTCTAAATATGTATATATATATATTATAATAATATAAAATATATTATACATATATATATATATTCAAATATTTATATATATAAATATCTTATAATAATTAAAGCACGAGCCAATCATGGATGACCTTTGACTCAGGCATCGTAATTACACTAAAGATGGTAGAAATCAGTCCATCTGCTGACCTCTGACCTCTGTGGATGGGAAATAGAGGGTTGATTACAACAGGCACGCCTCCACCGCCTCCCTCACGGTCGGCTGCCGCTCCAAATGAGTCTCCGCCTCCAGGAGAGATCGACCGGTCAGCAAGCAGACCAAAGCCAGAGGGACCGCCTACACACACACAGAGAGAAGAAGAAGTAGCAGACCGGCCTCCATATCCATACGTTCCTCTATAGGCGCTGCACCGCCTCCTCACCTCGGCGCTGCTCCTGGCGGCGTGCGTGTGCGCCCGGACGTCAGAGGACGTGATGGCCGCCGTCAGCTCGTCCACCCGGTAGACGGCCTTCAGGAGAGCTTCCTCACACCGCGGCTCCGGGTAACCGGACAGCTTCTGGAGGGAGAAGGAGACATCCTCCATCAGTCCGTGGTCTTGTGGGAGTGACCCCTGTGAGCACAATGTGAAGCTGTTTCCATGGAAACCTCAGAGTGGGCCAAGCATGCAAAGGAGAAACTTGCATATAGAAATGGGAGAAACACTTTTGACTGCAGTGATTGTACCCGTGTCCTTGTTTTATATTGTATTTGATATATAAAGTATAAAAGATAGGATTCAGGGTTCATTCATTAAATGGAAGAGGGAGCATGTGTTATGGGTTTGAAGTGAAGTCTTCATTTTGGGGCTTTTGAACAGTTTTATCTTTTTATTCTCCACCAAAATGTGATTAAAGTACCTCGTTATAAAGTGCATCAAAAATCTAATTACGTTTTTTTTGTTGGTGTCGAAGTCGGGTTTATGTCCCATGAATCAAAAGGTGTGTTTGTGTTCCACACCTGCAGCAGGCGTGTGGCTCTGCGGTAGAGCTTGCTGTTGGTGACCTGCACGTCCACCATGTGGTTCTGGTAGATCTTCCCCTTCAAGACGTGAGCGCCGGTGCTCACGGCGTTCAGCAGCAGCTTCGTGGACAGCTCCCACTGCTGAGAGAGAGAGAGAGATGGAGGAAAGGAGGGGGGGGAGGGAGATGGGGTTTGAGTCATGAGAAAAACACGAGAAAAAAAATCCACGAAGGCTAAATTAATTGTACAGCTCTGAGATTAAATTAGGCAGAACTATTATTTATCGTGCTCCAATGAGTCACTGGATCAGTGTGTGTGTGTGTGTGTGTGTGTGTGTGTGTGTACCGTCTGCAGTGAGATCCCTGAAGCCGGTGGCTGCCAAGTGAATTTGAGTGAAGATGAACACAGCTCGTCGATGTCATCCTGCAACAGAAGAAACATGCAGGCTGTCAGTGGACCTGTACTTGAGGGGTTGAAAGTATTCTGACCAATCAGAGCGCTTCAACACTATGACATCATTCACCCATTCACACCCTGGTGGGAGGGGCTAAGGGTTACCTGCACATCAGGACTAACTCACATTCACAGGTTATAGACAGACAGGCAGACAGACAGAGAGAGAGAGACAGACATATAGACAGGCGGACAGTCAGGCAGACAGACAGATACACAGACAGACAGACAGGCAGATACACATACATAGAGACAGACAGACAGGCAGTTACTTGTAGGCCAGCGGCCGCCGTGTCTCCGGCGACCTGATGATAAGCGGCGTGGAGGTTGGCGGTCTTTCCTCTCACCGTGCGCGCCCACTCCGCCACATGGCGGACATCGTCTGCAGAGAGACGGCGTCAGGACAGTCGACGGAATCCAAACGAGGAAAACAAACAAACAAACAAACAAACAAACAGCGCCGTCTCACCGCAGTGCGTGTAGATAAGAAGAACGACGTCGCGGTCGTCGAGAGAAGGAAGGACCAGGCGGGAGAAATCCTCCAGAGCGACGCCGAACTCGAGGCCCTAGAGGACAGACACGGCTTCAAGTTACACCGAGGACGACAGCGAGCTGCACTCATTGTTACTTCCCGTGTTTCAGACGTATTAATACTTTGTGAGTATTAAGTATTTCTTATTCAATGATTCTCTTATTTCTGGACAATAATTACTCGTTCGTGAAACTCTATTGTGTTTTCCACAGATGTTATTCCATTGTTTCCATTCACATACCAGTGGCCCCTCATTGTTGCTCAGCTCTCGGTATCCTCCACTGACGAAGCCCCGAACATCTTCGGGGCCTTTCCCACACACACACACAGGACACATTTCATTCGCATCCCCTCCACAGATCGTTTCCTTGCCCATCTGTGCACATTGTCGTCTCACCTGCTCCGAACGTCGGCACGCACTCGCTGGCGTCCACGAGGCCCAGTGCGGCCAGGCGGCCCCAGCCCAGGTAACACACGCGCCGGCCCCGCCGCAGGCTGAACCGCGGCAGGGCGGCACAGACGGTTAGGTTGTAAATGGGTCAAATGAGTGACACCACCCGATACGCTTGAGACAGAACCGTCTCGTGAGAGTCGAGCGTGCCAAATGGCGTCACCGCGGAGAGACTCGAGACACGTTTACACCTGGCGATCATCAAATTAAAAGTGCTTTGGATTCCGTGTGGAATGGTGCTCGGACGAGCCGCTAACGAGCTGGGATGACGTCCGGAATCACAAGGTGAATAAAATCCAAGGTTACAGTGCGACACACACACACACACACACACACACACACACACACCTTTGCCCGGCGGCCTCCACCAGGGCGCCTATCCCCTCTCTCTGGGCGTAGGTGATCTCCAGAGTTTCCTCATAGTCTCTCATGTGCTGCAGGACGCCTCTGTTGGAGAGAAACACGACAATAACTTCATCCTGCAACACACACATGTTCAAATGTATCGATTATAGAACGTTTTCATGAAGCTGTATTGTCTTTATAGTAGTCTGTATTGTCTATATAGTAGTCTGTATTGATTATATAGTAGTCTGTATTGTCTATATAGTAGTCTGTATTGATTATATAGTAGTCTGTATTGATTATATAGTAGTCTGTATTGATTATAATAATAATAACCTTCAATTTTATTTATTATTATTATTATAAAGTAGTCTGTATTGTCTTTATAGTAGTTTGTATTGTCTATATAGTAGTCTTCATTGTCTTTATAGTAGTCTGTATTGTCTATATAGTAGTCTGTATTGTCTTTATAGTAGTCTGTATTGATTATATAGTAGTCTTTATTGTCTATATAGATAGATAGATAGATAGATAGATAGATATATACTTTATTAATCCCCAAGGGGAAATTTGTCGAGTCAGTAGCAGCAACACACAAGAATAAAAAAACAAAACACAAAATATAAGAAGGGTTAGGGTGATCTGGCAAGAGGTGAACTGTTGTAGAGCCTCATAGCCGTCGGCAGGAATGTTCTCCTGTATCTCTCCTTGTGGCAGCGGAGCGTGAGGAGACGTCTGGAGAAAGTACTGAACTGTCCCTGTAGGAGGTGGTGGAGAGGGTGGTCCGGGTTGTCCAATATGGACACCAGTTTCTTCAACGACCTCCTCTCCACCACCTGTTCCAGGTGCTCCAGCTGGCAGCCGATGATGGAGCCAGCCTTCCTAACCAGTTTGTTAAGGCGGCTGGTGTCACGGCTCGATGCTGCTCCCCAGCAGACAATGGCAAAGTGCAGCACACTGGCGACAACCGACTGGTAGAATAACTCCAGCATCTTGCTGCACACGTTGAAGGATCGAAGCTTTCTCAGGAAAAGAGACGACTCATCCCTTCTTGTACACAGCGTTGATGTTGGCCTTCCAGTTCAGTCGGCTGTCGATGGAGACGCAGGTACTTGTACTCCTCCACCATGTCCACGTCCACTCCCAGGACACTCAGAGGTGTAGGAGCTGTCGCCTTCCTCCTGAAGTCCACCACCATCTCTCTGGTCTTGGCCACGTTCAGCCGCAGGTGGTTCTCATCGGCCCACTTTACAAAGTCACTCACCACTGCCCTGTACTCCTCCTCCCGTCCATCCCTAATACACCCGACCACTGCAGAATCATCAGAGTACTTCTGCAGATGGCATGACTCCGTGTTGTACTGGAAGTCACTGGTGTACAGGGTGAAGAGGAAGGAGACAGAACAGTTCCCTGTGGGGCTCCAACATCACTGACCACCGTTCCAGACAGCACACGGCCCATTCTGACAAACTGTGGTCTGCCTGTGAGGTAGTCAGTGATCCAGGAGATGGTGGATTGTCTACATAGCAGCTTCTCACTCAGCAGCAGTGGCTGGATGGTGTTAAATGCACTGGAGAAGTCAAAGAAAGTGACTCTCACAGAGACATCGGTTCCATCCAGGTGCGACTGAGCTCGTTGCAGCAGGTAGTCTGTATAGTAGTCTGTATTGATTATATAGTCGTCTGTATTGTCTTTATAGTAGTCTTTATTGTCTCTAGTAATCTTTATTGTCTACATAGTTCACACAATGGAAGTAAAACAATGTAAATTCTCTATTATAGAAAACATCAGCTTCGGTTTAGCAGGAATATTAATGAAGAGAAACACATCCATTGTGTCCATTGGCTCAGCCCAGGATGTTTACATGCTTGGGGGCCTGGAGGTTCTCGGCGTGCTCACCTGGGCGTGACGGGCGTGCGGGCGAAGGCGGCGCCGTGAGCCGCCGACATCACGACCTCCAGGAGGATCTTGGTGGCGCTGCCTCCCTTCATCCTGGACGAGCCGCTGACGGCTTCTGGCTGGACACACATTCACACGCGGCCTGAGAACAGACGCCCGGCGGGCACCGCGGGAGAGCGGCGGCGCGAGGTTCTCACCCCGACCGCCGGGGTGACGAGGAAGGCCTTCTGGCGTTCGGCGAGCTCCTGCATCCTCCGCACCACGCCGAGAAAGGTGAAGGTGCAGCCCGGAATGCGCTCGTCCCTGAGACGTTAGACATTTATAGGGTGTCGTTTTTACTGGGTTTCAACATTTTCCACGTCATGATGTGAATGCACACACCTGGCCTGATGTGGAGGGTTGAAGCCGACCAGTACGGGAGTGTACACCTCCGGGTGCTGCAGGCAGAAGTCCAGCTGACCTGCAACAAACGGGGCCTACAGGCAGCCAGATGTACGCAAACCAGCACGCGTTATATCTGCGCGCCCAATAAAACGGAGTTCAGATTACGACCGATTGCCGCGACTTACAGATAAACCGCAGGAAATACCAACGAACAAGACGCGCTTCTGCCCCTCGCAGACCTGCAAACACGCGCGGCGGTCAAAAAAGGCACACACACACTTCCTGTCACACACACACACACACTCTCCATGCACGGTCCTGACCTTCTGCAGACTGAGCACGCCCAGCTCGGGGTCATCTTCAGGAGCTTCTTGGGAGGATAGCAGAGCTCTGGGGGGAAAATGAGAAACAGAGATTTCTTTAAAGCGTGTTAAAAGTTGAAGTCAATGTAAACAAAGTAAACAAATAACACGCTCTTCCCCTCACACAAACGAAGAGCGAGCCACAAACTAATCAGAATTTATTTCTGCGTGCATTGGAATGTATTTGTGAAATGTTCTGTGTGTATTTCTGAGTCTGTGTGTATTCGTGAGTCTCTGTGTGTGTATTTCTGAGTCTCTGTGTGTGTATTCGTGAGTCTCTCTGTGTGTATTTCTGAGTCTCTGTGTGTATTTCTGAGTCTCTCTGTGTGTATTTCTGAGTCTCTGTGTGTATTTCTGAGTCTCTCTGTGTGTATTTGCAATTATTGACACTGATCTGACCCTGTGGAAACTCAACTCAGACTGAGTAAGTCATTGTTCACATCGTGTCATCCTTAAAGAAAGTGTGTTAAACCCCTTTAAGATGTGAAGACATCTATATGTATGTATATCACAATGTGAACAAATATACTGCACGTCATATATTTTGTGTATCAGCGGAACAAAACCCAAACATACTTGTCTCCTCCTGCAATAAGGTAGGAGTATACCGGGCTCCGGTCCAGATCCCTCAGCGCTCGGTTGAAAGCCGACTAACAAAACAACAAAGGAAGTCATTTTCACCCATAAAAAAAAACGGAGATTTGAACACGCGATTTTTATTAAATATCATTGACCTAATATTGCTGCCGTGTTCCGGCATAAATTCCCATTATTGGACAAATTGTTTGTTTATTTGGGGTACGCGGTGGGCAAAATGACATTTCAGGACAACTCTTACTGCGATGAGGAAAGCCATCCGACCAGAAGTCCCACAACCACTCAGGACCACGAGGCTGTCCCGAGGATCCTGATGGAGGAGGAGAAGCTTTCACAACGCGGCTGACCGAGCGGCCCAAACACAGACGGAGAGAGAGAGTAGATACCTTGAGAATGTGCTCCACCTTCTTAGCAACCTCCGCCAATGTTTCCGCCACTTGTTCGCTCAAAAGCCTCTAAAATAAAGAAATAAATACATTTGGATCGTAATTTCCATCCCGATAAAGGTTTGCCGCAGGACCGTCTGTACCTGGTAGGTTCCTCCGGTCTCCTCCTGGAACATCTGGGCGTCGCAGGCCTGCAGCATCCTCACGATGCGATTGGCCGAAGCCCGGTCGAGGTCGCGCGTCAGGGGGTTGGACTTCTCTGAAACGGGAAGTGACGGCTCATAATCTGGGGACTGAGAAATAGCAAAGAAATAGTTCAATCCAAGGATTTGAATTTAAAAAATGTAAACGAGGAGAATAATTTCTGAGTCTGATTGTTTATGAGGATAGTTTATGATATTGATAATGTAGCTTAACATAGAGGAATAGTTTGACTCTTTTTGCTTTCTTGCTGAGAGTTAGATGACCAGATACCACCATCTTGCCTGTACGCTAACTATGTAGCTACAACCATCTATCTGTTAGCTTAGCTTAGTTTAGCATAAAGTCTGTAACCTAATGAAGCGGCAAGCTCCAGCCTTATGCTAAGCTCGGGCTAACAAGTTCCTGACCGGAGCTTCATATTTACCCTCCAGGCAAGAGAGTGGTATCGATCTTCTTGTCTAACACCGGGCAAAAAAATATATAATTTGTATGTATTACGTAAAACTTACCTCCCACTTATCCAGAGCGGAGAGACTGCGAGTCCAGTCGGATCCGGCCATGGTGCGCGGGCGAGTTTGTGAGTCTCAAGAACTGTCACAGGGATTTGAAAAAGGAAAGTGCTCGTCTCCGTCTGCGGTGACAAAGTTCACTGAAGGACCTTTGAGACCGAGGAGTGGAAGGAAGTCGGGATGTGTCTCATCGTCAGACTCGCTACCCACGACTGTCACAACAAGACGGCTAAATTGCTGTCAGTGACGCATTTAATATCCTTCCTCCTCGCACTTTATTTATAACTCCTTTTTTCTTTTCTTTTTTTGTAAACACAGTTAATTTCACACCACGCAGTACGCCGCGAAGGCTCGAGACTGTTGTGTCAGCGATGCATATCTACTCCTCATTACCGGCTCATGCTGAATATGAATGAGCCAGTCAACGCCAGCTAGCGTGTTACTCGTGGTTGCCTCTCGCTAACCACCACAGTAGCTCTTCATTGATATTTTAAAAATATAAATAAACACTCTAGCCGAGTAACAAAAGGAGCAATAAAGTCATTAACGCTGTTTTATTGTCATTATCTTCTGCTCAATCAGTTTATATACATACGGAAAGTATTCAGATCCCTTTAAATGTTCACTCTTTGTTTCATTGCAGCCATTTGCTAAAATCAAAAAAGTTCATTTTATTTCTCATTAATGTTCACTCAGCACCCCATCTTGACAGAAAAAAACAGACATGTAGACATTTTTTGCTAATTTATTAAAAAAGAAAAGCTGAAATATCACATGGTCATATGTATTCAGACCCTTTACTCATATTTAACTCACATGCTGTCCATGCTGACAGTTCAGTTTTTCTTTTTTAAGAAATTTGCTAACATTTCTACATTTCTGTTTTTTTCAGTGATGATGGGGTGCTGAGTGAACATTCATGAGAAATAAAATTAACTTTTTTGATTTTTAGCAAATGGCTGCAATGAAACAAAGAGTGAACATTGTAAAGGGGTCTGAATACTTTCCGTACTCCCTCTGTATCTGCATGTGTGTGGCTGAAGAAGTTGTCGAAACACTCCTGGTTTCATTTAAAATCAGCTCGAATAAGCATGAAAACAGATTTGTTGCTCAGTTTCCTCTAAAAATGGTCTAAAACCTCCTGTGAGCAGATATAAAATAAACATGACATGCCTGATAGTTATATCTTCGGTGTGCTTAGCTTCCACGTTCGGTTTTGGATGTTCCTCCCCCCGATAAAACACACATTCCCTCTCTTCTTCGTGAACCAATGAGATGATACAGATTAATTTAGTCCCAGCATAGCAGGTGAGATTAACTTCCTTCTGTGTTGTAAATTGGGCCGAAGGTTGAGTAATATATTAAGACACAAAGAAAAAAATATATTTTTCTCCACAATCACCACTGAGCGGCTTTCCCACGCTGTCAGACTCTAGTTAGAGGTTGGAAGTAGTACGAGCGGTGGCTTATATCGTTATTATATTATTATTATATTGCCCTATTGTTCTCCCAAATAAAGCTCCGGCTCTCATCAGGTGATCGGTTTGATTTTTTGCGTCGATGTGACACAACGTGCAACTTTCACTTGAAGGATCTCACTTTTTATTTATTCATGAACTCCACTGAGCACCAAACATCTGTAACACCCAGAAATATGTGGCGCTGTTAAGTGCATGTGTCAGGGGGCAGCCACTCTGGTGCTCTCACACACACACACACACACACACATCGACTCTCTCCCTGTCCTCCAGCCGCGGTCGTCATGGCAACGGGGAGGCAAATCTCCAGTGGACAGGGGGAGGGAGAGGTAGAGAGAGGGTGGGAAAGGGAGAAATGGGGAGAGAGGGAGAGGGAGATAGGTAGAGAGAGTGGGAGAGAGGGGGAGGGATGGAGAGAAAGGGAGAGAGGAAGAGAGGGAGAGATAGAGAGTGCAATTGCTTGCACAGAAACGTGCTTCTGAGAATGAGGAGGGAGCACGTGCGTGATGAAGATGTGCAGCGCATGCTTTGCATATTTCCGTGCATGTATGTGCGCGATTAGGCAAAACAAATTAGGCGAGTGTGTGTGCGCGCCTGTGTGTGTGTGTGTGTGCGTGTCACGCTCCTGAGAGGCGGCTGAGCGGGCGGTGCACGTGTCTGAGGCGCAGCTCGTCCTCTCCACAGGAGCCGTCACTCAGTGACCTTAATTACTTCTCTCTATGAAAACAAATGAATGCTTCTTCTTCTTATCTCAATCCCATTTCCTTCCCTCCTTCCTTCGTCATTGTGGCTTAATCCCTCCCTCCTCAAGGAAAAACATGTGTATCCCCCCCCCCCCTGACACACCCATTTTCAATCCACCACAACCACTTATAATGCGCGTGCAGATGTCAAATTCGGATGCTGAGGTTTCCTCATCCGACAGGGGGTGGGCAGAGAGAGAGAGAGAGAGAGAGAGAGAGAGAGAGAGAGAGAGAGAGAGAGAGAGAGAGAGAGAGAGAGAGAGAACACGCTGGAGCTGTAGAAAGGAGCGGAGGCTGCAGCGGATGCCGGGTACCGCACGAGTCGGGGTTCCGGGGGTCCGGTGCGTCACCACACACACACACACACGCGCGCACACGCGCGCACTCCCTCACACGTCTTAAGAAGAGCGGGGGATGCAATTACGTCATAGCCTCCCATCGCCCTCGATGACCGCGCGCGCAGGACGAGGATGATGCAGGTCCGCCGGACTCAGACGGCCACGGGTTCTACCGCGAGCGAGCGCCCGGTGCCGGAGACCCGACTGCGCGACGAAGGAGGGGAGCCGCCGACGCGCGGCCGCAGCTTCTGATGGCTCCTCGAGCCGCGGGCGCGAAAGAGACACAGCAGCCGCCGCTGCACGAGAGCGAAGGGGACAGCAGGTATCGGGGAAGTGACGTGGTATCCGCGCCCCGCAAGAAAGCACCACGGTGCGGTTGTCGTGCGTTTCGCAGGAGGGGAAGGGGAACATGGCCGCGCAGTCGGACGGCTTCAAAGTCGGGGTCGCGTACGGCGGCGGTGGCGGCGGCTTCGCGCAGCTGTACGACGTCGACGGCGAGGAGCCGATGGACTCCGCCGCGATACACATCTGCCAGTGCTGCCGCACCTCCGCCTGCTACTGGGGCTGCCGCTCCGCCTGCCTCGGCTCTCTGGGCGGCGGGGGCCATCCCGCCGGAGGGCTCGGCATCCGGGAGACTCACTGCCCGCCCCGGGAGCAGCTGTGGCTGGACTGCCTCTGGATCATCCTCGCCCTCATCGTCTTCTTCTGGGACGTCGGCACCGACCTGTGCCTGGCCAACGAGTACTACCGGAGACAGGACTACCTCTGGTTCGGCCTCACGCTCTTCTTCGTGCTGGTGCCGTCCGTGCTGGTGCAGATTCTGAGCTTCCGCTGGTTCGTGCAGGACTACACGGGCGGGGGGCTCGGGGTGGTGCAGGGGCTGACCAAGCGGGACGTGGTGGCCCTGGGGTGCCTGTATCCCGGCAAGGACCGCCTGCAGCTGGCCACCATTTGGCTGTGGCAGGCCACCATACACATCCTCCAGCTGGGGCAAGTGTGGAGGTAAGGAGGAGGTGGGGGGGGGGGCACACAAACAACAACACACCTGATCCTATCTGACACCACACTCCCTCCCCCTTCCCCTCTCTCTCACATACACAATCTATTTATCTCTCTCTCACACACACACACACGCTTAATGGGTTGAGTGTTGTCGACTCGATGTGGCTAGAAGAAGGAGAGGCTCGCTTCACACTGACAGGCAAGAGAGGAAGAGGAGGACAGGGAAAGGCTCCCCCCCAGCACTTCACTTACTATCTGGGATGACAGACAGTTAACCGATGAAGAGAGGCAGCCAGAGGGACACACACACACGCACACACACACGCACACACTCACGCCAAAAAGACAGTCAGAGACACAGCCACCTTCACGAAGTGTAACGTCTGTATGAAAAGGGAATTCTGCAACTCAAATACTAAAAATAAATACTATAGTTATCTCTCTAGCACTCGGGGGTCCTTCGCTTTAGTTGAAGAATAGAGAAGTTGGGGCTCTGTGTGTGTGTGTGTGTGTGTGTGTGTGCATATTTGTGTAAGTGCATTTGCGTGTCCGTGTGCGTGACCAGCGGATAAACGGTGTCACGGCCCTTCCCGTGATTGTCAGCATGCATGGAGAGTACAAAGAGGGAGAGCATCTGCGCTCCTGGCATCACATCTCCCTCTATCTTCATCTCTCTCTCTCACACACACACACACACACACAGTTGGATAGGGGTAGGTGCTAATTGTGGTGCTAAAGGCACTGGTGGGAGAGAAAAAAACGTCTTCTTTCACATACTTGTTTGTGTTTTTTTGACAGAGTTATAGTCATCGTAGTAGCGGCAGCAGGAGTGCACTAGTTTGTCTCCGGGCCGCTCACTCTCACTCCCTTCCCCTCCTCTCTCTCCAAGAAGACTCCCTAATGGTGTCCACTTGCCTCTGGGCGGACAGCGGAGAGAGCAGAGTGATGAGTGTGTGTGTGTGTGTGTGTGTGTAGACAGCCTGCTGTGCTACTCAGCTCCTCAGCCTCTCTGTGGTTGTAGGGTTAAGTCATCCCTCACACACACACACACACACGCAAACCTCCTCTACCTCCATGCACCCCACCCAGTAGTCGCACCCCTCAGCCTGCGGAATGGACTCTACCACGTGGTGAAAGCAGAGGGGCAGGAGAAGGAGGAAGGAAGGAGGAGGGAGTGGAGCTGATTGTGGCTGAGGAAATGGTACGGCCTGATTGAGACGGATTGCTTAAAGATGTAAGGGGGGGGGGGAAAGGTTGCACATACACAACAATTAAACTGGGGGAAGGGAGTAGAAAAGAAAGCGAGAGGAGGAGTAAGAGTAGGGAGGAAGATCTACTCTATTTGGTACCACAGCCCTCCGTGTTGAGGCTTTGGGTGTCTATACGTTGCGCAATCCTCAACCTGAATGTGAAAACCAGGATTTCCTGTCAATAGAAAAAAAATGAAAGCCAAACAAACGACAATGGTTATCTTTCATTGTTCTGGAGTCAATGAGTCAAGTACTGTTGACCGATTACATTGACCGATTGCCCTCGACCCATTGCCCTCGACCGATTGCCCTCGACCGATCAACCTTGCCATGAGGTTCCTCTGTGCTCCAAAAGACGGTCCCCTCACGGGTGACATCGAGCTGGCATGTTGCAGCAATAGAGGACCGTGTGTGGCAGGTTTCGAGAGCTCCTCTACCCAGGTGTTCCGAACCCTGAGGAGTTCCTCTGAGAGCGCGGGATCATCTTAACCTCTGGGTTCATCTCACAGGCGTCAGAACCGAGTCAGGGAACGATAATGCGGTCCACATTGGAGTTTTCAGGTAGCAGACACTCCCTCCTCAACGTGCCACGAGATCGTTAATTAGAAGCCAGAAGCTCTCCCACGATTGATCGCCCACACGCATCTGCATCGAGCCGTACGGATACGAGTGCCGTGGGCGTTTTTTCCAGAGATGATGCATTATTTATGTTTTTATGAATTAAGCTTGTATGTTTCAGACATGGAGCCACACATGCAGAGTCCTGCATAATGTAGGAGCACATGCACACACGCGATGACACCCGTGCACATGCTTTAGTAATGCGCTCTAGGAACCAGGAGGCTTTGTGCACATACATACATACATAAGCACATACATGCAGCCACACAGTCTGTGAGTGCCCTCGGGCGATTTAATGGAAACCTCTGCCTACATCCCACCCACGTGTACTGTAGTTTCCCACATCTAGAAATCCACTCAGTATGTATTGATCAGATTGTTGTCAACGAGCAGACCGTAATGAAACCGAGAAATATTCACGAGTTCTGTCACGCTAGACGTCGTAGCTGCAATAGGACGACAACTATTGAGCATCCACTCGATTGTTTTCATGAAATGGCCACAACAATTTATAAAGGTGCCATTTTATTCCAAACCCACATTTATCATTTATGATGAAGAAAAGCAAATGTTTGCATAGATCATTAAAAAAAGGAGCTGATGGTAGCTAATCGATTAATAGAGTCTGATAATCAGATTATTATTTAAAGCAGGGAAAATGCAGGAAAGTAATGAGAAAGAAAATAAATGAACATTGAGGATAAAAACAATGAGGCTAAAAAATAATGTGGCATCATTTATAAGAAGCGCTCTTACCTCTGATCCCCTGCAGGTACATCAGGACTCTGTACCTCGGCATCATGTCGCGTCGGCAGAAGGAGCACCAGCGCCGCTGGTACTGGGCCATGATGTTCGAGTACGCCGACGTCAACATGCTGCGGCTGCTGGAGACCTTTCTGGAGTCCGCCCCTCAGCTGGTCCTGCAGCTCTGCATCATGATCCAGGAGAACCGGGCCGAGACGCTGCAGTGTGGGTGGACGGACACATTTACTAAAACACAATAGACCACAAAGCACATACAAGTCAACAGATGCACAAACAGTAATTAGCAATTTGCACACATTCTGCTGTGTAATTTGTGGCTCGCAGATGGTGCTGGATTTTCACAGCGCTTTTGGTTCAGGTAGGCCGAGAAAGGAAGCGCAACCATCGGTGGTCCGGGGGACGTGCTAGAGTAGACGAATTCCATCGGCCTCCTCTTCCTTATTAATCATTCCACTGTATCATCTAGGCGGCCACCCACTGGAGTTATTCATCCCTCTCCCTCTGGAGTTTAGTGACACCTTCTACCTTCTACTTGTATGCAAATATGTGACTCGTACAGGGGGCGGATGCACACAGTAGCTGGGACATCAAAAATAACTTGATGTTTCAGGCTCATAATGTTTGTCGTGTCGCACACAGCTTGTTCTTCAAGGACGTGCCTACGTTGTTGCACAAAACACCGCGGCTGACTCATAATCAATTGGTGTGCTTTTTGTTTCCCGAACCATGAAAACTCTCGATTCTGCTTCGTTGCGATTGAGTCACACACAAAATTCAAAAAAAGAAGAAGCATCCACATCCTCCTCCTCCTCCTCCTCTTGCGTTGATTGCGCCCCCTGTGCCCCTCTGTAGGCATCTCCTCCCTGGGCTCCCTGCTGTCCCTCGCCTGGGTCCTGGCCTCCTACCACAAGCTGCTGCGGGATTCCCGCGACGACCAGCGCAGCATGAGCTACCGCGGGGCGCTGCTGCACCTCTTCTGGCGCCTCTTCACCATCTCGTCCCGCGTCCTCTCGCTCGCCCTCTTCGCCTCCCTCTTCCACATCTACTTCGGCATCTTTGTCGTGGTGCACTGGTGCGCCATGGCCTTCTGGGTGGTGCACGGCGGCACCGACTTCTGCATGTCCAAGTGGGAGGAGGTGCTCTTCAACATGGTGGTCGGCATCGTCTACATCTTCTGCTGGTTCAACGTGAAGGAGGGCCGGACGCGGTACAGAATGGTGGCGTACTACATCGTGGTGTTGGCCGAGAACAGCGTCCTGACCGGCCTGTGGTGGGTTTGCATTTTCTTGCATCTTTGACCTGGATGAAACAAATACTGCATCATGTTTAAAACACAATTAAAAGAAAGTTATAGCATCAGTACAAGCACCTGAGTTGAACCCCGTGTCGCCACCGTCCTGCAGGTACACCTATAGGGACCCAGTGCTGACCGATTCCTACGCCGTCCCAGCGCTGTGTGGCGTCTACCTGACGTTCGCCGGCGGCGTCCTGGTCATGCTGCTGTACTACGGCTTCCTGCACCCGGCCAGCGCCCACCTGCAGCCGAGCCCCGCCTCTTCCTGCTGCGCCCGGCTCCTGTGGGGTCTCCCCTTACCCCCGTCGGCTCCGCCCACCGCCCCGCCCACCCCGGCCCACATGGCCAAGTCGGAGACGGACGAGGACGTGGCTGAGACTTGTCTTCCCGTTTTCCAGGTGAGGTCGGCGCCCATCGCTTCCAAGCCCGAGGGCCCGCTTATAAAGATCGATATGCCCAGGAAGCGTTACCCGGCATGGGACGCCCACTACGTAGACAGGCGCCTGCGGAGGACTATAAACATCCTGCAGTACATAACGCCGGCCGCCGTGGGCATCCGCTACCGCGACGGACCCCTGCTGTATGAACTGTTGCAGTACGAGTCCTCACTCTGACACGCGCACCCTAAAAAAACATGGATGTACACATGGATGTTTAGATTTAGACGCACAATGTCGCACTTGATGTAAAGCACACGGACACAAAAGCAATCAGTCACACTTTTAAGCACACACACACACACATTCCCGCACACATTCCTTGCGGGGACCATGAGCTGCGAGTCCCAGGACTCAACAAGCTGCTTCAGCGCCAGTCCATCTCCTTGCGACACTCTTCATCTGGCCTCATTGATTTAATATCACAGGTTTGTGCTCCACTGTGAAGATTTAAAAAAAACAAAAAAATAAGAAATATGAGCGCGGTTTCACATCGGCGTCTTTGACCACCGCATGCCGTTTACGTCGTGTCGCTCGCACCTCCACGGGTTTCAGTCGAATAAATACATGTGACGCGAAGAAAGAACGCCACGAAGGAAATGTGTGAACATGTCGTCTTTAGTCTAGTTAAAAACAAGGTAGGTGAGATATTTTCTACGTGCAGAAAGGATTTTTTTTAACGCACCATGACGTTGTTGTCGACTGGGGGCAAAGCAGTTGGACTCGTTGGTTTTGGGGTAATGTTGACATGGTTTTCAGGGAGAGTAGCAGAGCATGATGGGAAAGATGGAGAGAGAGACTCAAGCGAATGACAAATTTCACTCAAAGTTTGGGCTACAGAAATAGTTTGACATTTAGTTCCCCTTCTCTCAAAATAAGACGCAATAACTCCAAAACAATGTTCCTGTTGCTGAATGGTTGTCAATGTGAAACTGTGTGCAAATACAAATGTGATGTGCCAACAACAACAACAACAACTAGCTACATCGGCTAAACTGGGTGAGGTAAGATATATTAGCTGGAATACATTTTCAAACATTACATATTACAGCCAATATGTTAAAAAATTATCTTTTTATTGCCAAGAGGACTGTCACTCTCACTCAAGAGCGTGTATGCTAAGGTGTTAGCATGGAGAAACATTGAGTCGGTGTTATTGGCTTCTGATGCTTTCGGTATTACTAATGTACGGTTATATGATAAATATGACTATTATTAAGGGCACATACCTATTTCACTGTTTGCATTCAAGTGTGCCGTCTGGGTCAGCTCCATCATTTCCTGTTATGCTGGGAGGTTACTCTGTCGGTAATGCGAGGCGATTTATTCTTGATCCACGTCTACTAAATCTTTCCCGCGCGTGAAGTCTTAATTATGTTGGTCTCACGCTAACGGGGTGCTGCCACGACACAGCGTGGGTCTCGTCACGACCCGCTCAATGGCTTCCACCCACGTCTGAGCTGTGATGTATGGCTCATTATTTATTTATTTGGTTTGTTTATCCTTGTGATTCAAGCTGTCACATTGGCGGGCCACGAAGACGTTGCTACCGAAAACACACGGCGTCGGGGGGGGGGCTCGACACCACGTGGCGGGCGAGTAGACTCAAAGTGTTTGGAATGCGACCGGAAGTGTTTTTGCCGCCTAAACGCCAGCCAATTCGTCGCTTCCGATGGCAACAACAACAACAAACATGCACGCTTCTTATTCAAGAAGGAGAAAGATAAAGATGTTGCATTTGAGAGCAGATTAAAGAGTGCGTTTGAATAAAAAAGGGGGAAAGTCAACATGTTTGGGTGCAGTTTTAGCCACTTATTTGTAAATAAATACATTTCCCTACCATACAATTCATTAAATACCATTTAAAAGTGTTGGATTATTCAGTAATCAAGCACAAATGACCGTACATGATGCAGGGATCAGAGACTTAACTCATTTAAGTGAATTAATCATTATACATTGAATACTTTATTATATTTTGGACCAGGGGTTCCCACCAAATCTTCTGGATCTTGATCATCTAAAAAATAGAGGCAATTTATCAGCAGACCTATGAACAATCTTTGATTGTTGGAGTTCCTCCTGAAAATAAAGCAAAACAACGCTCCGGCCTGGAGAAGAGCAAACATCTTGGGACCCTCATTGGTTCCCCGCCCCCAGGGTTGGGAACCCCTGTTTAGACCAATTAATGAATCAATTAATGGCTCAACTGATCAATGAACCATGAAAAGGATCATAGGTGAGACGAACCCCAGTGAATGTGGACGTGTCCCTTTAAGTTAGAACAACGTGAACAAACAGCGAGCTTACGTAACTTTTTCGTGGTGCTAGATGTAAATAATAAAATATGGAACCCACACACACACACATACACACACACACACTTATGGTGCAATAAGGGCAGCCTGTCTCTTTGAATTCTATGGTGCAACTTGAGTACTGCCTTCAGTTGTCGGCTAAGACTCCGTCCAAACGGAGAACTGCTCTTCCCGTTCTGCAGAAGCTATGCAAGGAGATGTGCTTAGTGTACACACACACACACACACACACACACACACACAGAGTTCCCCACTAACAGCAGGGAGATGTGTTTAGTACACAGTGAGAAAACAGGCAACAACATGGGATGTGTCACTACCTCACCGCATGAACACACACACACACACACACACTCACTAATGTCCAATAATCCCATACCCCTTTATAATTTGGGAACAATATTCATATGGTGCTATGGAGTCAAGACGGATATTGTCTTGTAACTGTTGTGGTCACAGTGAAGTACTTCGCCAGGTGTGTTTAGAGTGTGCAGAAGAAGAAGACGCAACGCTCTCCTCCTCCGTCTCCGAGGAAAAGCAACAATGCTCTCTCCGCTCGACAGAAGTGGAGGGTGGTGCTCATCTGCTTGAGTGCACTCCGACGTGGACGTGCACCGTGCATTAAGAGCGCGGGTCCAGATGTGTCGAAGAACAGGAATAAAAAATAACCGAATGTGCGACATTCAGAGGGCGCAGTCGGACTTTTCCTGTTGAGATTGTGAATTCCCTGCATGCGTCAACCCGTCTGAAGAGTCACGGCTTCGTATGCGCTCCTGGGATGTTAAAGGGAGATGCACGTTGAGCTTGCCCCACTAGCCCCTCCCCCCCACACTGACCTCTGACCTTTTGAATTAAAACCGTCACCCCCCCCTTTGCACCCAGAGCTCCAGCCAATCAGAGATCAGGTTCAACACAAATCAGGTCGGACACAACCAAAAAATGAAACCACACACGGTTCCTTTTTTCACGCGGAGGTTTTCCCATGTGGCGTTCAGGCTCGGCAGTAGCCTCGTAATCAAAACGGTCGGTGTCATAATCTTCTATACCGTGTCCATTTTGTTTTAAATTCACACTAACCTTCATATCTGGTCTAAAAAAACCCAAAAGTCACATTCTCCAGTTGAGTCCGCATGCTCCGAATGAACCCAGAGCCACGCCCACTCAGCCAGTGTCATTGTCCGGCTACACATCCACAGCTATGCAAAGGTTACACACACAAAGCTTCTGGGCTTGTATAACCTTTACACACACACAATAATACCACATCACTGTTCTCATGTAATCCTTGTACTTTTGTCTTTGTTTGCAAATCAGAGGAGAAGAAAGCCAAAACCAGGAAAGTGTTAATGTACAACAATGCAAACGTGTGACTTTTGACGTTTGTTTATATTTCATTTATATGAAGTTAATTCATCGAGTTCGTCTGCAGATAGGTTCAAATTGATCGGGGGAGGGGGGTAACCGCATAATGTACCTTTTAGGGAATGACCGGGATGGATGCGACCTCCTGGCGGATGACTGTGCATCCGATTGTGAAACGTTAAAAAAAAACTGTTTTGTTTTTTTGTTCTTTGGATGAACATGTAAATGTTCCAGTATCAGGGTCTGCAAGGCATATGAGGCTGTGTGTGTGTGTGTGAGTTATGCTTCATATGCTTTTTACTTTTCACCAAAGTTCTTTGCTTGGTCCGGAGCTGTGAAAATGATCATTACTCATCTCTCTGATCTCAGACCAGTTTGGACCCGATCAGTCCTTTTTTTCTTTTAGGAGTGCGTCGGAGTGATTTCAAAGGTTCGACTCAGGTGTGAATATTTACTATAAGCACAGGGCAGGGACGAGTCCTTAACGTGGATGTACCATGAACTTTTATTTTGTCGGGGTCATGCTTTTCCACCGTGTTCTCCAGCTTGAAAAGAAGAAAAAAAGGAAAAGGCTCTAGAGATTTTCGATGTTCAAAAAGTACCTTTTTATTTTCTTGTGGTTGGCATTTTGATTGTAAATACCTTCTACTGGTAATCCTCCTCCGTTGGATCTATGTTCAATGAGTTGGTTAGATGGCTTTTTCAAATGTACCGATCGTAAATGTTCTTTATAAATATCCAGAATGTACGACGAGAGAAGACTGGAAACTGTGTTTTTCGTAGGAGTCTGTGCCACCGTGTTGTATAAAGCACACTGATATTAGATCTGTGTTGGGAGGGAGGGGGGGGGGGCAGCGATTAGGACGAACGGATGTAATATTTGTCTCACATTCCTGATCAACACACACACAAAAAGTTTGTAATTGTTCTGCAGAGAGAGACCGTCACAAGAAATGATTAGTACACACATGTCCATGTTGAGCCCCTTAGAAACAAGTGACAAGCTAATGCATGAGATGAGCATTTAAGAAGATGTTCATCACTTGCATACCTGTACGCTTAAAATGAAGCGGGAGTCGGCAGCCGGTTCCCTTCGCTTAAATGAGCAGAAGCTAGCTAGCTTTGTTTGAAAGTTTCAAACATTTAAACAAAGCCAGCTCGGTTCCCTTTACTTCCAGTCATTATGCTAAGCTAACCGTCTCCTGGCGCTAGCGTCACATTTAGTGTACATTAGCGAGTGTGGTATCGATCTTCTTGGCTTCCTCTAATAAAGAAAGCGAATTCAATGACATTTAATACCGCGAGCATCACATTGAAATTAAGGTCAATTCCCCTCACTTCAGCTGTATTTGGAGTGGAGAAATCTAAAGAGGAAAAGCTCTCAAACCCTGGAGAAATAAATCCAAAACGTTTCTACATTGCTTGATACATGAGAAATTAATTTGTCATTTCTTGGAAACTATCTTTTGAGTAGCAGTTATTAAAACAATTTAAAGAGCAATTTAGGAGTTATATGGGATTTTTTAAACTTTTGGGTGTGATTTAAATAGCGTGATGCAGTGGTCCTATTTGCAGCGTGCAGCTACATGCCAAACAGTTCAACACAGAAGCACATATCTCAAACTTAAGGAAGGCAAAGTTCAAAGAGGGACAGAACTCACAGGTTGTTTTTAAATTCCGATGATAGCAGGGTCTCACATCTCCAGTCTCCACTGTAGAAAGGATGGCTGCCGTCATCGATCGTGTTCAAAACAGCTCTTGCGTCAGCTCATGAAAAATAAAAACACCATTCAGGAATCTTCTGGTCTTTGTGTGTGTGTGTGTGTGTGTGTGTGGAGGGGGGGGTTCCCGAATTCACAGCGAATGTTTTCTGACCAACCGCAAAAGAAACAAGAGACGCCGCGTACGTCTCGTCGTCCGTGTATGTGTCTACGATAACCGTTCAAAGCATTCTGGGGGAGATATTTTCAATGGCTCTCTGTGGCCAGCGCTAGGAAATGTGTTATTTTTGTTACAATACCTCCTGAAAATAAAGTCTATTTATCTGTGAAGAGACAAAGATTTACAATTATACAGATGACTCCATAGAAATGCTGATTTTAAATGATTTTTAAGTTATATAAAACATGTACAGTTCATTTGGTTTTGAACACGATACAGAAATGTATTACCAGTATTACCTTGTAATGTTGTGACTGCGATGGAGAAAAAAATATATATAAAGGAATAGAAATTAATTTTTTTTAAATGGGTGTCGCTTCTCCTTTCCATTTCGGGACATAAAAAAACAAACAATTTTTTTAAAGTCTTTTTTTCAATAAACTTTATTCATTTATAAATAAATGATATTTCACAGGAATCTCTCAACAGGCATATTGCCCTCGTGTTTTACCAGCCCCCCAAAAGTAGATAAATAAAAACAGTAACAGTAGAGCGCAAAGACGCAGTTTACAGCCTGAAAAGACCACAAACGTCCATAAATACGAAGGTTTGGACGTGGAACCCTTCCACATCACATACATACACACACACATGAATAGATGCATGGACACGAAGCACATGACCACTGGGGCTAAAGTTGAGTTAGTGTGAATAAATCCCATGAAAAGACCGACTTTATCCTGTTGGCATAAACCCGAAAATAAACTCCTGCAATAACTGGCTTTCACGCCGTGGATGAATACACACTGGGTGCTCTGAGTATTTGGGGCAACAATGTCGCAGAGGAGAAGGACATTGATACACACGTCATCGTTGGTTTTGGTCTTTTCGTGGGATTTGTTGAACGTAGAAGAAACATCAGAAAGATTGAGAAGACAAACATGCTCCTAAAGATTTCTTATTACTTGAAATTCATTGGAGTGTTTACATTTTATGAAGCGAATCCCTCGGATTCTCCTTAAAGCGTCTGTTGTGCAACTTAATAACTCAATTGAAAAGAATGGATACCTGACAAACACTTTTCATCGACACCGCTGTTCCCAACGCGCGTTACTTCTTCAGGTGTGACCTCTTCAGGTGTGACCTCTTCAGGTGTGACCTTTCAGTTTGAACCAAATGAACCAAAACAGTACATACAGAAAGACACTCAAAAGGATATCCAATGAAAAATATCTGTCACGCTTTCCTCTTCAAGACTCCCAGGATGTCAGCGAGACACAAAACAAATCTCCATCGAGCGAGTGGCGCCTTCTGCTGACGAACAGTTCAAAGTGCAACAACAAAAAAGTCCCATCCGCACACTCACAATAAAGAATACATCTCTAAATCCTAAAAAAGTAAAAGTCCTCTTTCTCCAAGAATATGAAGTAATTATTAATCTCAATGTTCACCCTACCCCCGAACATGGCCCAGCCACGACCTCGGGGGGGGGGGGGGGGGGGAGTCATGTAAAGTACCTCCAGGCGAGCAGGAACAGGCCACGCAGGTTCAGGTGACCCGACCGGGTTCGCTCCAGACGGGGCTCGTCAACCGGGAGACTCTGGAAGGGCCGGGAGCCCGACGGGCCGCGGAGCCTCAGGAACCTGAAGAGAACTGAAGAGCAACGAGTCCCCGTTAGGAGGGCTCCACCAAACGTTTGCATCTCAACTTATGACACGTATGTGTATCGCCGTATTTGTTGTCCGATATGAACTCGGAAGGCCGCCACCAGAGGAGCTTGGAGCCGAGCTGCACCTCCTCCTCGTGCCGGTTCAATGCCGTCCCACTGCGGCGTGTGACCGGCATGAGGAGGAGGTGCCCGGCTGTTGTGGCTGTGCATGGTTCTTCCACACGCTACGGAGGTTTGTTACATTGCATATACGTCTCGTTTCCTCCTCCTGACTGATAAACTTCAATCAGCCAATCCACCAAACCAGAGTCGATAGCAACAGCAGAATAAGCCGTTTGGCATTGGCAGAGAAGATTTGGCACACTTTTCATGGGCGCAATGGGGCACCGTTTAAAAAGGGAAAAAACAGGCTTTCCAAATATAAAGTGTATAGCCAAGAAATATTGTCACGTCAGAGAATTAATCTACCAAACACTAATTTCTGAACTTTTTTGTTCCGATGTTTAGTCGACTAGGATCACCGCGTCGCGGTTGTATCCCTCCGTCAAACAGTCCCCGTGGTCCTTTTATCCTATTAGACATGGGGATGAAATCGTCATAAAGGGGCAAAAATAAGTTGTTGAGGTCACATCGACCTTCGCCCACCATATTCAAATCAGTGCATCCTTCAGACGAAGTGGATGGTCGTGCCAAACTTGAAGATATTCTCTCGGGTTTTTCCTGCAAGAGAATAGTACGTACATACGGACAGCCCCAAAACAAAACAATGAATATATATATATATATATATATATATATATATTGATTATTAAAACCCTCTGGAACGCTGCTGCATGCCAATCAAAGACGGCCACCATCCTGCTGAGGTCAGAGCGTGTGGGCCGAACTAAATGCGACGCGGCCTTTCGGACTCACCGGTGATGGTTGTGAGCACCAACAGGACGCCCACCACCATGCCGACCACCACCGGCGCCTCCCAGTAGGTGTCGGTGGCCAGCAGCAACCGGGCCTGGTTCAGGGTGCCGTTGTTGGGCTGCGGGGGCACCGCCAGCAGGTGGCACATGAGCGGGTAGATGTCCACGCTCTGCATGCTGCTGATCCGATAGCCCTGGCGGAAGCCGGGCCCCACCGCGGCCATGAAGGGGTGCATGCTGGTCAGGGAGTTGTCGTAGCCGTGGTCGCCCACTGGAGGGAGGGGAGCAGAGCGGTGGGTGGAGGCGATCACGTGTCTGGCTATCACAGGAAAGAGAAGAACAACTCGGGGGGGGGGACGTACGGCGCGGCAGCCGGTTCCCCCGCTGAACGATGGTCCAGCCCTCGTCGGCGACCAGTATGAGCGGCGGCGTGCGCTCATTGTGCCGGTAGTGCAGCCTGTCGGGGATGTCCGACTTCAAATACGCCGTCATGTTGGGGTGGCACTTCTCCAGCAAGGCGAAGACGGCGTCCGGGTCTGAGAAGCACGTAGGAATAAGCATCGCGCGCATCCCTAAAAAAAAACAGCCGGCCGCCGACCCTTCGGTCTCTCGCGGTTTACCTCGGAGCGGGATGAGGGCCGTGACGGGGGAGAGGTCCACCAGCGTGTAGTTGTCGGGGTGGAGGCAGTCGTCCAGCCGGATGAGGCGCTCGGCCGAGCACTGGGTCATGCCGTGGTCGCTGGTCACCAGGAGGTTGACGCGGCCCCAGAGGCCGGTGCGGACCAGCTCTGAAATCAGAAGGCCGACGTTGTCGTCGACCTGGTCCCGGCGCCGGTCACGGTTTACAAACCCAAAGCGCGAGGCGCTGCGTACGAATCTAACTCGCTAAGACACACACACAACTTCAACACATCTTTTAGATACAACCATTTGTATTCATACGACATCAAAATGTTGATGTTGTTCACTGTGTCAAACACATAAGAAATAACAACTTTTTTTATATATTTAAAGGGCTATTAAGGTAGTCAACAAACAAACATAAAGTACCTCACACTTAAACTTGGAAAACAATATTAATTCTAATAATTTTCTGGAGGTTTTAATTGCTGGGGTCAAATTGACCCCGAGGGTAAAATATGTCAGTAAATATAAAGGTAACAGGAGGGTTAAACATTGAATGGGGTCAAATTGACCCTAAGGCAACAGGAGGGTTAAACGAGCCCATGGAGACACATCTGTGGACAGAACTATGAAAGTACAATGAAAAGCGCTATAGAAATGTTATGTATTATTATTACCTCTTTCAGCACTTGGCCCATGGCCGTGTCGTTGTCCGGGCCGAACATGTGACCCGACCAGTCCGGTTCCTCCCAGTAGATCGCTGTGAACATCGCCCCTTGCTCCTGGTGGCGAGGTGCGGTACGGGACGTTAACGGGAAGAAGAAGAAGGGCAAACCAGAAGAAGAGCGGGAAGCGCACGGCGCCTTTTTTCTCTCCTACCTTTCCGTCTCCCAGCATCCACTTCGTCGCGTTGCCCAGCCGCTGTCGAAAGGTCACGCCGGAGTCGTAGGGCAGGAAGTGCGACGGCGTGCGGTTACCGATGACCACGTCGGAGCCGGGCCACATCGTGACCGCCGTCTCGTAGCCGGAGTCCAGCGCCGTGACCCAGAGGGGCCGCGCCTTGTCCCACCACATCGGGTCGGTGCCGGGGCCCACGTGGAAGCTCTTGTGGCTGACGGGGTCGTACATGTTGCTGGCCAGGATGCCGTGGGACTCGGGGTAGAGCCCCGTCACCTGGGGGGGGGGGGGGAACGGTCGAGCCGCGTCACGAAACCCGGTCGCTCCACGCAATTTTGAAAAAGAACAAGCGGCGAGGGGTCACCAGGCTGTAGTGGTTGGGAAACGTCTTGGTGCTGAAGACGTTGGTGAGCTGCTCCACCAGGACCCCCTGGCTGTACAGCCGCTTCAGGTTGGGCATGGGGAACCGCCGCAGGTAGTCGGCGCTGAAGCCGTCGAACGACACCAGCAGGAGCGGCGGGGGGCCCGGTCCGGCCGCGGCTCCCTCCACGCTCCTGGCCCCGGCGCCACGCAGAAGGCCCGGCAGCAGCAGCAGCAGCAGCATCCTGTGAAGACGCAACGCCGGTGACGCACACGTTTGCGGGGAACCTGTCCGGTGAGTATAATTACCATCTTAGTAATTGTTTATTTATTTTTTTGCAAACCACAAAGCAAAGTGTCGGCTAATTTAAATGATGATAGGTGTCATAATTCTGACGCGCAGAAGCACATACCGAGAGAAAGGAGCCAACATTAGGATTGGGTTCTTCACGTTTCGGTTCCGATGGCGATACCGGGGCCCCGACTTGATATACGTGTTTAATTAATGTGCTGTGTCACTTTTTCAACTGAGTAACAAGTAAGGCTAAGACTTGTGGGTATTTATTTTATACTTTTTTACCCCCAGATTTGAAAGTCTTCCATGCTCGTTTCCTCGTGAGATTAGGTGATTTCAGATCATCTATATATTTAAATATAAATGATCTGATATGTTGCTGACGTGTCGGTATTTAGTTACTCCACTTCAACCCCTCACTCAACAACGAGCTGAACAGGTTCAGTCAGCTGACGCCTCGTGCTGCGTTCACGACTCAAGTGGTGGGAATGTTTCGCTTTTGAACGCAGCATTTGGGATTGGAGAGGTAGAGAGAGGGAGAGAGGGAGGTAGGGAAAGAGAGAGGGAGAGGTAAAGAGAGGGGAGAGGTAGAGAGAGGGAAAGAGAGAGGGAGAGGGAAAGAGAGGGGTAGGGAAAGAGAGAGGGAGAGGTAGAGGGGAGAGGAAAAGAGAGGGAAAGAGAGAGGGAGAGGTAAAGAGAGGGGAGAGGTAGAGAGAAAGAGAGCAAAAGGGAAAGAGAGGGAAAGAGAGGAGAGAGGTCGAGAGAGAGGGGGAGAGAGAGAAAGGGAAAGAGAGGGGAGAGGTAGAGAGAGAGAGGGAGAGAGAAAGGGAAAGAGAGGGGAGAGGTAGAGAGAGAGAGGGAGAGAGAAAGGGAAAGAGAGGGAAGAGAGGTAGAGAGAGGGAGAGAGAGAGAAAGGGAAAGAGGGGAGAGAGAGAGGGGTAGAGAGAGAAAGGGAAAGAGAGGGGAGAGGTATAGAGAGGTAGAGAGAGAGAGAGGGGTAGAGAGAGAGAAAGGGAAAGAGGGGAGAGGTAGAGAGAGAGAAAGGATAAGAGAGGGGAGAGGTAGAGAGATAGAGAGGGGAGGGAGAGAGAGAGAGGGAGAGAGAGAGGGGGGTTGTCCCTAAAAACTTTTAATTTAAATACAGCTGGAAGCAACTCTCTCTCTTACTCTACATCCGGTTTCATAAATGTCAGCCAATTATACAAGCACACACACACACACGCTTCCGCATCTCAACGACACAAGAATAAGTGCGAATTTTAATTACAAGGACATGACCACGAATAGCTCATTTACACACTCTCTCCTATTGCCACTTTCTTATTTTCTTTCTGACAGAGGGAGGGAGCTAAGGAGCTCACGTTAGTTACCTGTCGAAAGCAAAGACCGCCAGCTGTGAGGTCAGACACGCGAGGAGCAAATATAAAGAAAATAGACGCACATTGGATTCAGCTGGAGGACCAGTTCTATTGTATTTGCTGCTATCAGCGGACAACCCTGAGCTAATGTTTAGCAGTTTAATGTCACGCTACCTGTAATGGGCTGACAGGCAGGTGTCCTCCAGACAGTATCGTTGAACAACTTTCCCCTTCAGTCTCTTTCACGCAGCAGCATCGCCACTCCACTTCCTCAAAGTAAACAAACCGGTGCGACACCGTCGAGCTAGCTAAGATTACGTCCACACTTCCGGGAACGCATTTCAAAATAAAAGACTTCGAAGTGCCGTACGTCACGATGTAAAACAGTGATATTTGTCGTCGGTTTTGTTTTCAATAAGATTAGCAAATTAAATGATGTTTTATTGTGAATACAAGTCCAGTGATGTACACAAATGTATTTATTTACACATTTTAAAAACACAAGGCTTTTTTTTTTTTACGTACAAACTCTCTGGGTCTAGATATCGATCATGTCCATTGTGAGGACCTGATCAGTGATCACAAATGTATTTTCTTTGACCTCTCTGTAAATGCTGACTCTGTATGTCGTAAACAAACATTCCACTCCTGCATTATTATTATTCCTCTTAGAGAAATCCGAAGATTTTGTTTAACACAAGTAACACCATTGTTTCACCTCCAGTCTCTACAGTACCTTGTTTTTCTACTGATGAGTGTATTAATGTAAGGGTCTGTTCTGTGTCTGTTCTGTGTCTCCTCTTTCTACTCTGTCTCCTCGGTGTCTACTGTGTCTTCTCTGTTTCCTTGATCGTTTCATCCCCTTCACCTGTCCTCAGCCACTCTCGTCTCGTTACCGTCTCATGTCGTACACCTGTTTCCCCTCCTATATATTGTGCCACTCTTTCCCTTGTCTGTTGCTGGATTGTTGTCTTTTTTCCGTCGTCCTGTGTTTCGTGCGTTTACCTGATCCTGCCTGTTTCGACCTGCCTGCCTGCCCTGAACCCCGATTCTCTGCCTGCCCATTTTTGGACTTTGTTGTTTTTTATGTGGAAACGTTTGCCTCATAAAAGAGCGCCTTTTTGTTTATCTACACTGACTCCTCGATTCCTCTGCACATGAGCTCCTGCACCTCGCTACCTGTGACGTCGACGTGACAATTAAGTTCCATCGCATTTCATTGATGAGGTATTGGCCGTCTGGTATTGCTCCTGGGATTTGTTCACCCAACTTTCGCTCCTCACAATATACTGTTCTGGACTCTTTCCAGCCTACAATAGCTGATGGACTTAATACAAATTAAACTATCGTTATGCTCTCTGGATATTATACCATTTTCCCCATTTCAAAACATAAAAGGTGAGTGAACAGGTGAAGGCAGTTAGACTGATGAGTAGGGAGTGGAAGAACTGTGACTGTGCGTGTGTTTGTTTGTTCAGAAGCCAAAGAAAACAGACTAAAAATAGAGAAAACAAAACATTTAATTAGTTCCCAAGCCAATTAGGCCTCCTCCTGGCACCTGTTCCCTGAGCCATTCCTGCAGCTAAGCCTAACCACGCCGCTTTCACCACAAGGTATTTTCCATTTTGTAAATGAACCCTTTTGTCTTTTACTTAAAAAATAAGGTTTTTTTTTCCATGTGATCTAGTCTTAGTCAAAGCAACTAATGAAGCATATTCAGGATGAGTCTCAAATCTTGCCGACGGGTGTCAGCAGACCGAATGCTCTTTTGTTTTGGGCCGTGAACTCCGACTCAAGGTCAACAGATGCATCTCCCTGGAAAGTTGTGATTGTTGTTGAACTATGAGAACGTTTCGGAGTGGAAGATGTTTTTTTCTATCTGTTTTTCCTCTGAGAAGGCAAATAAAAGTGTTGAATAAAGCAGGAATTTATGAAAATACAAGATGAATGTCCAGTATATTAAGACTTCCATAATCACATCAGGCTTTACTGCAACCTTGTTGTTATTCGTGGACTTTCTTCATGGCAAACATAAACCATAACCAAACTAAACTGATTATATCAACCAGACGGATGAAATTTGTTGACCCTACTTTAATCGTTGTCAGTTATTTGTGGATGATCTGCTTTGCATGTTTTACATTATCTGTAAATTCCCACAGAGCCCCAAGCTTAAAGATGACGTTTGCAAATGTGCAGACTAAATACAGTCAACTGTATTGGCCTGGTAGAGCTTAACCCTTGTTGCCTTTGGGTCATTTTGACCCGAATCAATATTACACCCTCCCCCCGCCTTAGGATTAATTTGACCCCATTCAATGTTTAATGTCGGTGTTATTTCGGTAGTCAACAAACAAACATAAAGTGCCTCACACTTAAACTTGGAAAACAATATTAATTCTAATAATTTTCTGGAGGTTTTAATTGCTGGTGTCAAATTGAACCCAAAGGGTAAAATATGTTAGTAAATATAAAGGTAACAGGAGGGTGTAATATTGATTCGGGTCAAAATGACCCCAAGGCAACACAAGGGTTAAGGAACATGAGAAAATAACTTCTTACAGAAATAAAGAGTAACTAAATAGAAACAGTTTCTAAATACGGGTCGCAAAGTGAACAGAGGAACCTGGAGAGAACGAATATTCTAACTTCAATTCAAGAAATATATGTTTTTAAGTACAGATGTTCAAAAGTCATTCCTAAATACCTGTGTTAAAGGCACACCATCTCACAGGTGTTTTCAGGTCATCCCCCTGATAACCCAGTCTCCATCTGCTTGGGCGCGGTAAAACTAGTGTTATTTTTATTTTAGATGAAATGAGATTTATGACCTGACGTTTAATGAGCCAGAACAATTGAAAAGAAAACTGTGTGTAATTGTTCCGCAGCCAAAGGAAACAGACTGAAGACGAACTGGTTGAGCGAGTTTAGATCAAAGGTTTGAGACGTACTGAATCATTTGGTACAAAGTGGGTAAACATCTTCCAGTCCCAGTTGCTCCTGGATGTGATAACTAAGTTATTAAAGTGCAGTGATTGTCCGTTTTTTGGCACACATGGTCAACACATCTTCACCTTTTCCAGATTCACTGAACGACGTTTCCGTCGAACATTTCAGAAGTCAAAGGATTCTTGTTCATGTCGATCAAAATGAAGAGCCGCTTCATCGTGATGCAACATTGAGATTTTTAACACTAGACTCTTCTTCTTTTTCTTCTCATCTACGGTGTCTTTTGGTTATCCTGTAAATAAAAGTGCAGCATGTAAAAAAATGTTGCTGACATTTGGATTTTGACATCTCTCTCATATTCTGTACAAAAAGTACCAACAGTAAAAATACTCATTTGGCAAAATGGACCTTCTAATCTAGGATTAGCATGTTATGTTAATAAATTATACATATTGGTGCAGTGATTTGTTCATTACTTTAATGTTGCAGCTGATAACAATGGTGCTTGTTCTATTGTTATATAAAATAACAGCAGTATTTGTTTTTTGACTCTTCTGATGGGTAATGTATGAGTCTACAAAAGTATCTTATAAAAACACAAGGGGAAACTATTGGCCTCTGAAATGTAGTTTAGTATCAGTATAAAGTTCCATAAAATGTAAATATTCCAATGAAATACTCAAAGTAATGTGAGAAAAGATGGGACTTTGATTCTGAGGGATAATGTATTCAGAATAGACAATTAAGATTCAACAAACATTTATTTCTGTGGACCATCAACCATAGACAGAGAAAACACTGGTCCAGCGACAGCAGGGAGGAAAAATTGGTGAAAAGCAAAGATTATTTCTATGATTATTGTTCGTTGACAAAGAGTCTTAGAATTCAATAAATCAAAATAGAGCCAATCTCATTTTGATCTCAAAATACACATCTGTAAAGTTTGTGAATGAATCTTCTTGTCAACGCTTTTGCGTGACAGAAGCTCTCCGATCAACACATGGCAAACAACTCAGAAACTCTTGTGGTCGTTCACAGACGTCGCCAGGAGCACATTCTGCCATGATGAGACGCGCACACGCACGGTATGAACAACACCGGCCTCAGTGCTGAGGCGGGCGTCGACGTCTGCCCTCGGGCAGCGGTGGCGCTCAATCAAACGAGCCATCCTTCTGACGAATTGTGGTGAACATGTCGTCTTTGAGAACGTTTAAGATGTCCTTCATACTTCAGGGGCGTGGACGACAACCACCTGCATAAAAAGAGATCGAGAGAGACACTCGGCACCCACACTTGCCCGAGAGCTGAAACATCCCAGAGTTCCATCTCGACCTCCACCTGCACAACTTCATCACCCTGCTGCTCCACCCAACCTCCAGATAAGTAAGACAAGCTGTACTGCACTTAGACAGTGCTCATGCACTACAGGTCTTTACGATCATTCTGGTATCTCCGTATATATAGACGGGAAATTAAACACTTATTTTGTGTATGCAGAGCCGAAGAACGAAGTAATAAAACTGCACTTTTTATTAAAATGATTGGGAAATATTTCAAGGTCGGATTATACTGGTTACTTTCGCAGCCCTCCAGCTCTTATTTCTGATCTTTTGACCTCTGCACGAAATGTTTATTCGTGGTGGAATAAAGTCTCCCTCACTATTAGATCAGTTCCATTAACATTGAACTTATTTGACAGTGGTTTCATGTTGTTTTTGTTTATCTAGCTTCGACTCTCAATTTGACGATTTATTCTTCTTAAATTCTATGATGAAAATAAAGTTCCCGATAACATTTCAGGTTCAACCACTTCTATGTTCCAAAATGTAATGAAGTAGTTCAAACTTAAGGGAATCAGCATTGCATTTTAAATGTTGGGAACCTTTTAATAACCCAAATGCAGCATGCAAGAAAGGTATTGAGTATAAATGAAACCACAAATGCTATTCCTTATACTGTATGTATTAGTATGGTATGGAATGTAGGGTTATCAAGGATTACACAACATGTTTTATGACTTACTGCTGTCTTTACTGCCAGGGGGTTCCATGATGAAGACGGCTGCGCTGATCTTCGTTCTGGCAGGTAAGCAGCCATTGAAATATTTTAATTTACTATGGGACCTTTATTTTAAAGGCATTTAATTTTTCAGCAGGAAATTTGATCTGGCTAAAATCAAAAGTACATTTAAATCTGCGTTGCATTTTCAGTGTTATATGTGCGCGGGTTTAAAAATAAGACACCATTTCTAAACATGTGCTTATGCATTAAATCAATATAAATGACAATGCTTACTCTTCTTCTTTTTTGTTAGTCAAGTTTGTGGCAAATAAGTTTCATAGACTAAAATGATTCTTCTGCAGTTTCACGAGGGGTTTAATATCAAGTGATTACATTTATGGATGAAATAATACCCCTAAATTGAAGCCCGCTCTCGTTGTACTTCACACTGTCTTTGTATGTTTATTTGGTGGAATTAATTTTCTCTTTTACACACAGAATTCATTGCATTGAGTCACGTCGTTTTAAGTCAGGTTTGGATTGGGAAGGAAAAGTAAAGTTGGTCTTGATAGATTGATGTGTGATTTTTCTTTTTCCATGACATTCCCGCTGTAGTTGCTGCCAGCCAGGTTGAGCTGGTTCGGTCCCTGATACTTGTGTCTGGAGAAGTACTGGACCTCAGCACCTGTCCCATCACCTTTTATGGAAAGACATACACAGAAGCAAATGTGAGCACAATTAAACCATGTTTGAGAAAAGTCTTGCCGTTACATCTTCTGTTTTAAGAATATTACAGGTTTTTTGTACACTCTGTAAACCCACAGCGTCATTGTTGAAAGTGCTTTTAAATGTTTTACATCCTCATCTTAGTATAAGCTACAGACGTCCTCAAAAGAGATTTTACATCTCAAGGGGAATCTCTCGGTAAAATCAAAAAGTTTGTGAATTGAAATCTTTGAAAAAAATGTAACTTCAAACTGTAGTTAAGTACAAAAATGTTAGAAAATAAATAATGACATTTTCATAGACACAGATTATTTTAGAATTGGTTGCATGATTTCATTTAGAGCATGGCAAAGGTTTCCCCTAATTGCCCAACAAATGTGTTTGATTATTATTATTATACAAATCCATAATGGGTAAAAGATGATCAAATAGTTGGTACTTGTAAACGGAACGGTTCTTTCAACAAAGTTCTGCGTGAAATCTGTTCACAACCAAACTAATCGAACTAAAACATGTCTCAGAACATTGTGTGTATCCTCAATAGTGATCGATATTAAATGACATAATTCTTTCCAGGAAATCTGAGAAATTATCAAGAAATGATGAATATGACCCAAAGAGTAAATCTATCCAGTTTTTGTAAATAATTTTTAATGAAATTAAAGTGTTTTTGAGTCAAAGTGCGTTAAAAAGTCACAATGTTGTGAGTTCATAAAGGTGTCTCTCTATTTTTGTAGGTGGCGTTTCTCTCAGATTCCTCTTTTTTACTTTGTTTCGATAACAAAGATCTTGTTGTCGAAGAGTGTCTTTTGGTGGCCAATGATGGCGGTGCAGACACAGTGGAAGTCGAAATCATTCTGGACCCAACATTAGCTCCATCCGACCTTCATACCAGTCTACCAGAATTCCCACCATCCGCTTGTCGGGTTAGTTTTAGATTACACGACGCCAGCGACTACGTGAGTCATCATCAGTGCCATGTTCTTAGGCCGGTTGTCTGTCCAGCCTTTTGTCCAAAATGAAATGTTGAAAATAAGAACAAACATCAAATCAAAGTTGACTTCAAAAATATTTTTAAAGCAATTTCCTAATATTTTCTACATCTCGACTGTTTATGCTTTCAGGTGACATTTCTTCTCTACAAAGGAGACTCACAACTAGCTCTGGGTATTAAAACAATGCCCGACTATCCTGTGCCTGTGCTTGTAAGTATGAGCCTGAGTCTGTTACTAAGGCTGAGATCTCAGTCTGACCTTCACACTGACCTTTATCTCTGGATTTCGAGCAAATGTTAAGAGTTACAAAGTGATGCATCCTGGGAGATGGAAAGCAATTGAGGAATTACGTTTGAAACAGAAACTCTTGGATACTATACAATGCAGTCATTTAACAATAATGCAGTAACAGATATTTTTAAGGTAACCAAAAAGTACATTTAATAAAAACAGCTCGAATCAGTATGTTTATATATATATATAGTATATACGACATTAACAATTACTAAGTGTAGAAAGAGTCATCATATTGTACCCTCAGTCCTATGAAAAATTGTAGGAAAATAAATATTTATAGATATAAAAAGGGGGATAAAAGTCCTACACTGTTCACCCAGTAGTTCAGTATTAACCTTGATTGTTGTCTAATCCTTCTCAAGAATGTGGAGACAAAGAGTGGTCAAACGTCTCTAGATTCATGGTCCTATTTCAAAAGTGATGCCCTGACCATGCAATTCGAAGACCTCGGCGGATGCAGAGTCGGAGGTAGGAGAATCCAGTAATGACTAAAGAAGGAGCTGGGGAAATTATGATAGAAAAAAAGAAATTGCTGGCATTTTTTTCTCTGAAATTTTGCACACTGGCTGGTGATATTTGTGTATGAAGCTAATTTCATGAACATCCCATCCCCTTCCAGATGCCATTGTTACAAATGTGGCACCGGTATCCAATCAAAGTACCTGCACTCTCTCGACCTGTGTGGTTGGGAGTGGATTGGTTGAAACAGGATGTGTATATCCGGAAGTTTGCATTGGAAACAACGAGTAAATATGTGTTCTTTATATTTGGAATTAAGTTTTCAAGGAAGCAGAAACCAATTGAATAGACTCTATTGTTTATTTGCATAGATTTATATCCTTGATTCGTTTTTTAGAGTCACGACATTTGCCTTTGTGACAATAGCACTGCACACTTCTGCTTGGCATTCAAATATGCTTTGATTATTTTATTTCTATGAGCCCATGTCCCATGTTTCATAAAGAAGCCCAGGTTTTTATCTCAAGGATTTCTGTCAAATATTTTGAATGCACAAGCTTAACTCAAGGTATTTATTATTTTAGACTCACCTTACAGGCAGAGTGGTACTCCCTATTCTGAGTAAACCGACTCATAGGTGTAAAATATTCTGAATTATATGTCATGGAATTCCGTCTTCACCTGATGAAGCACATTTCTGTCTTTGGATTTCTTTTTCTAAATAAATATTTTTTTTATATTTGTCCCTTTCCATCTCCACCAGGTGCTTTGCATTCACTCCCGTGTGCACAGTGATGGGCTCCACTGTCATCGATTTCTTCAACACAGTCCACGCTGTCACTGATCGGTGTTTTTACACGCTGTTGATCAATCCAGAAGTCGAAATCTACATGGGTTTCCAGGATAGACACCTTGAAGATGTGCCATTTTTGAATCACGTGATTGTCTTTATGATAGCGGCATCAACAACAATAAATATGGAACAAGGTGGCGAAGTTCGGGTAAGCTGATACAATTCACCTAAAAGCAACATTTATAAAGTTGTTAAATACATTTAAATAAGTTTGTCTTTGTTTGAATGTTCACTGATGATCGTATAAACGGATAAGGAAGGTGAGAAAGGTTTTCCTGAACTGATTCAGTAAATGTGAAAACATATTGTTTTCTTCACAAAGGGTGGTCTACAAAGATATCAGTATATTATGATGATTAACTAAATAACATGTTTAAAATTCGCTTTCAAATTTACTTTTTATTGTTAATTCATGTCACCAATTAGAACTTCTTATATTATCATCCATAGATAGATGAATGGATGGGTATTGATTCGCATTAGTTTCAATACAAAGTCGGAAAGAGTGCAGCTATTAGTCGTGTTTTATTGATTCATCGTACAGAAGACAATGAGTGAAGCTTATATTTAATCTAGTTTACAATATGACTGAAAAGGCACAAGCATAATGCGTATATATTCCTATCCTACATTCTTTTCAATTAAGTAACTCTAAGAAATATCAATGAAGGGGATAAGGATATCTGAACATCACTAAATGTACAAGTGGAAACAAGTGCACATGTAAGTGTACATTTGAGATGTTTGAACCCGGTTTCTCTCATTCTTGCCTGTTTGGCGTGATGTAGGTTGGGGGGGAAATCCTGGCGCTCACCTCCACGCCTCAGACGCTTCACGGCGTGGAGCTCTTCAAGGACGACACTGGAGTGACTCTCAAGACGCCTACAACCAATACGATGGTCCATTTTGATGGGGACACCGCACAAGTGACGGGTACCGAAAACTACACGCGAAGAAAATAGGGTTCGGAAGTCAAGACCGACCGCTGTTCTCATCGGGTCGAAAGTTCATTGATTTGTTGTGAATTCTCTCACCGACCAGGACAACATGCAGCACAAACTGGCGTGTGTGGCAACACTGAGACTGACGCTCCATCCCTAACCACCCTGGGGGAATCGGTCAACTCGGATCATTCTTCGGCTGGGTACGACTTGACCCCCTGACTGATGTCCCCTGTGTATTAATGCTGTAAAGGTTTCTAACTGAATGTGCTCTGCTGTTTGTCTCCGCCTAGCTGCGATGTTCCACAGAGCACAGACGTGGCCAGCACGGTGGACTGCAGCGCCTCAGATGCATCGTAAGAACATCAAAACGCACACTAAACACCCTTTAATCCAACAGGAATGGGATTATAGAATACTGTTATAAACTGATCATCTACTCTCATTCTTCCTCTCTGGATCAGCTGTGATCTAATGTCTCAGGCCCCCTTCACTGATTGCGGAAACCTTGACCCAGCGCCCTTCATAACCGCATGCAAAAGCACCGCGTGCAAATACGCAGCGGACGAGCGACCAGTGGACTTTCCTGCCTGCCAGTACATGGAGGCGTACGCCAAGGCCTGTAAACTGAATACTGGCGTCACACTGGGGGCCTGGAGGTCAACGGCCGGCTGCTGTAAGATCGTCGTTTGCTTCAACTATTTGATGAAATGGGACGTGAACTGCTCACGCAAAAGACACAAAGCAGAGATTCAAAGACTGAAGTCAAAGCAGTTTGTTGACTGAAAAAGGTTTGGAAGTGAAGCTCATCTGTGTGTGTGTGTGTGTGTGTGTGTGTGTGTAGCTACTACCCGTCTGGCCTCCTGTCTGAGCCAGGACTGCAGTGATCATGAGTTCTGTGCCGGTGAACCTGGCTGCTTCTGTCGGGCCTCATTCGACCATCCAAGAGACAAAATAGGTACAATGCAACAACCGTGGCGTGAAAGTCACAATGTTGTATTTGGTTTCCACTTTAAATTGTCTGCAATTATATTTGCACACTGTAGAAGCATATTGTTTAGAAATAATGATTTTCATTTGAAATATTAATTGCGTTCTTCGAGCTCAAAGCTAAGCCAGTTTGATAGCTTCTCGCTCTGCAGCATAACTGTTTTCAGCTGCGCTCACATAAAAAGGGTTCTCGAGGGTTCTCTACCCCTCCGTTAGTCTTCTAAGGCGATAACACAATGTACCATTAGAACACTGGAGATGGGCCTCTACACACCTTTGTAGGGAATAGTCATTCACCACATTAACAATGTATTGCATGTATTTATGAATAACTTAATGTTATCTTCAATGAAAAAAAACTGCTATCCTTTGAAAAATAAGGACATTTTGACATCACCCCAAACTTTTACATATGTAGTATATTTGACGGAGCCCAGATAGAAAGGAAAACCCACCTGCTGATCCACCTCAAGATGTGACACTTTGTTCTTAACCCCAGATGAGTTCTTAATTAAATACTGGGCCTGTTTCAAGATTCAAGATTCAAGATTCAAGATGTTTTATTTGTCACATACACACACAGGGTGTGCAGTGAAATGAAAGTGGCAATGCTCAGCAGGAATGTGCAAGGGCAACAAGTACACACTATTTACAATAAAAAACAACACAATATTTACAGTAAGTGTGTGTGTGTGTGTGTGTGTGTGTGTGTGCCTAAGAGGGGCAGTTGTGTGGGTCTATGTGGGGGTCCTGGTGAGGTCGGAGTTCACAATCCTGATGGCCTGAGGAAAGAAACTCCGTCTCAGTCTCTCTGTTCTTGCAGCGTGACTACGGAGGCGCCTGCCTGACCGCAGCAGCTGAAACAGTCTGTTGTTGGGGTGGTGAGGATCCTTCATGATCCTGCCAGCTCTGGTTCTGCACCTCCTGGTGTACAAGTCCTGCAGGGTGGGGAGTGAACAATAGTGCGTTCAGCCGAACGCACTACTCTCTGCAGAGCCTTCCTGTCCTGAGCGGAGCAGTTGCCAAACCAGGCTGTGATGCTTCCTGTCAGGACGCCTCTACAGCTCCAGAGTAGAAGGACTGAAGGATCCTCTGGGAAACTTTAAATTTCCTCAGCTGCCTGAGGTGGTAGAGGCGCTGCCTTGCCTTTCTCACCAGAGTGTCTGTGTTTGTTGACCATGTCAGATCCTCGGTGATGTGGACTCCCAGGTATTTATACCCGCTCACCCTCTCCACAGTAGTCCCGTTAATCCCCAGTGGTGAGTACGTCCTCTGTTGTTGTACCCTCCTAAAGTCCACAATCAGCTCCTTAGTTTTGGTGACATTCATGAGGAGGCTGTTGTCCTGGCACCAGAGTGACAGATCAGCAACTTCCTCCAGGTAGGCCTTCTCGTCGTTGTCGGAGATCAGGCCCACCACTACTGTGTCATCCGCAAACTTGATGATGGTGTTGTAGCTGAACCTGGCCACACAGTCATGTGTGTACAGGGAGTACAGTAGGGGCTGAGGACGCAACCCTGGGGGATCCTGTGTTCAGGGTGAGGGGTTTGAGGTGTGTCTGCCCACCCTGACCACCTGTGGCCTGGCGGTCAGGAAGTCCAGGATCCAAGCACACAGGGGTGTTCAGTCCCAGCTCAATCAGCTTGCCGCCAGTCTGAGGGGACTATGGTGTTGAAAGCTGAACTATAATCAATGAACAGCAGTCTCACATAGCCCCCTCTGGCTGTCCAGATGAGAGAGTGTGGTGTGCAGTACCTGGGAGACAGCATCATCCGTGGATCTGTTTGGGCGATAAGCAAACTGCAGCGGGTCCATGGAGGAAGGAGGAAGGCGCAGATGTAGTCCTTTATCAGCCTCTCAGCATTTCATGACCACCGAGGTGAGGGCCACCGGTCGGTAGTCATTCATACATGCTGGAGAAGCATTCTTGGGCACAGGGACAATAGTGGATCTCTTGAAGCAGGCGGGACCACGGACTCAGCCAGGAGAGGTTGAATATTGTGGTGAACACTGGAGCTAGCTGGTTAGCACAGGTCTTCAGTACTCGCCCAGATATGCCATCTGGACCTGCAGCTTTCCTGGTGTTCACCATAACAGAGCCCTCCTCACACTGTGCTCGGTCACAGAGAGTGTGTGTTCATCCCCAGCGGTAGAACTCACCCGCTACGCTTAACGGTGTTGTTGTTAGCGGCGAGCTAGCGCTGTTGTTGCTAGCCTCAAACCGTGCATAAAATGAGTTCAGGTCGTCCGCTAGGGATGCGCCGGCACTCACCATAGCGCGGGTCTGCTCTGGTAGTCTGTGATAGTCCGTAGCCCCTGCCATAGGCGCCTGGTGTCGCGCTGCTCCATCTGTGATTCCACTCTGTCTCGGTACTTCCTCTTGGCTTCCTTCACCGCCTTCCTCAGTCCATAGACCGCTGCCTTGTACTCGTCCATGTTGCCGGATACAAGACCGGAGTTATAGGCAGCAGTACGGGCGTTCACAGCTTCACGGATGGATCTATCAACCCACGGCTTTTGGTTAGGAAAGACCCTAACTTTAACCGTGGGGACGATGGTGTCCGCTAGCGTTGCTATGAGGCTCATTGCTACGTCCAGAACTCGCTGACGCCACTGGAACTGGATTGGATCATGTCCCAGTCGACGACACGCAGAGCGCCCTGTAGCTCAGCCTCTGATTGGTCAGACCACCGCTTACGCCCTCGTCACTACCGCTTCCGCTATCTTTTGTTGGTACTCCGTAGCAGGAAAATGGCGGCATGGTCCGATTTGAACGGAGGAGAGAGACAGCCTTATAGCCTCTCTTGAATGGCGATAGCAGTGGTCCAACGTTCTTTCCTCTGGTAGCACACGTAATGTGCTGGTGAAAGTTCGGCATGACTTTTTAGGTTTGCCTATTAAAGTCCCCAGCCACCACCACAGCCGCTGGATACTTGGTCTGATGCCGACATAACACATCATGTAGGTCCGATAGTGCTACGACGGTGTGCGCTTGTGGTGGTATGGAGACGGCTGTGGTGATGACCGAGCTGAACTCCCGGGAAGGTAGAATGGACGGCATGAGATCGTCAGATGTTCCAGGTTCGGAGCAGGAACGAGAAAGAGTCTTAATGTCCTTGGGGTTGCACCACTTGTTGTTAGTCATGAAGCAAACCCCTCCACCCTTAGATTTACCAGACTCTTCCGTTCTGTCTGCACGGAAAACAGAGAAGGACTCGGTTGGGCATATGACTCGATCCGCACCAGCGGGTCAGCCATGTTTCCGTCAGACAAAAGATGTTACAGCCCTCATGTCCCGTTGGAATCTGATCCTTGCCCTAACATCATCCATCTTATTTTCCAGAGACTGGACGTTAGCAAGAAGGATGCTGGGCAGAGGTGGACGGTGGGCTTGAACTCTCAGTCTGTTCCGAATTCCGCCCGTTTCCTCGATGTTTTCGTCTCCCGTAGTAGCGGCTCCACTGTTGTTGTTGTGGTTCCTTCGACGATCTCTACCGGCCACGCTGGATCGATGGAAAAAAAAAGACAAAACCCTTGTTTTTTTTAAAAAAGTTTATGTCCAAAGTGTGCGTTAATTGTTATGCTTTGTGTTGTGTGTGTGTGGCAAAGAAAATATTAAAATAAACACAAAAAAAAAAAAGCGCACAATCTCCGGACTGCTACTACAGACACAGCTGGACACACCAATGATGATAATTATGAGTTTACTTCATGGTGCCTGGGTGTCCGCACCGATTATCCGCCATGCTCTTCGAGAGCTTCGATTATGCGGGTGATTTGAATGTCTTCTGCGGGGAGCGCTTAAACTCCTCAACAGCACTCATCACCGACATGCAAGGTGTCTCGGGACACCGGTGGCGCTCGTTCAGCATGTTGATTGTGTCAACGGAGGTGTCACGGAGTGGGTGGTTCAAATTCTTTGTTACAACAAAAACAAGTTCATGTTTGTGTTTTGTGTGTTTGTTTTGTTTGTTTTTGTTAATTGTTTTGCCTTAGGATTTCTAGAAATGCCTTCTTTTGGCTATTGAGTGACACGTTTTCTTGACTCTAAACCTGTCACAATGCAGAAGAACGACACCACTTTGATCTACAAGAACACGATCATGATGGGAACCAACTCCTTGACTGACCTCATCACCCGCACACAATTGGTGGATATCGACTTCTCCTGCAATGTCAAACAGCCAGATGTCAAGAGTATCACTTTTAAGATCAAATACAGGTGTGTGGAGGCCAGCGGAGCTTCAACTGCTTTGTAGTGTGCAGCTTGTGTGTGGTTGAAATTTGAGATAGCTGAAGTGTACGTGTGTGTGTGTGTGTGTGTTGTGCTCCCCAGCTCTGTGTTTCAGCGCATTGAAAATGGAGTTGTGAACTACTCTCTGAAGATGAGCGCCTTCACCGACGCCGGCTTCTTGGAACCAGTCGAGAGCAGCACTGAAATCGAGCTGAACCAGAGGGTCTGGCTGAGGATCGAGACGCAGGACCTGGACGACGCAATGATCGCCGTGGTGACCGACTCCTGCTGGGTAACCAGCGCCGCGGACCCTACCAGTAGTCCATCATACGACCTGATTAAAGACGGGTGAGAAAACACTCTGAGACTTTGTCGCTGGCTGAAAGAACCCACTGCCCACGAACTCACCACGTCTGTCGTCCTGATTCTGAGCAGATGCCCGAACCCCGCTGACGCGACGGTGGAGATGGAGGGAAACGGACTGGGAGTGTCCAACTCCTTCTCTTTCCTCATGTTTGAGTATGCAGCTGACAATACGGGGGTAAATCCTGGAATCTACCTGCACTGCAAAGTGCAGCTGTACCCCAAGGAACCCTCCAGCATTCCGGTAAGCAGGAGTGGAGGAAATACAGAATTTAAATTATAATATGTATTTATTTCACTCAATCTACATTTTCATAAAAACCTAACAATCCTCTCTGTTTTACAGAATTGCGGTGCCTCCTCAAGGAAACGCAGATCTGCCAGGCCTGGATATGCACAGGGAGGCCACGCCCTCATCAGCATGGTCTGGAATAATTAGGTGAAGACAGCTCCCCCTTTCGATCATGGTAAGTTTAAATGTAATTCTTTATTTATTTAACTATTACTTGTTAAAGCCAGAAAGATATTTGGTTGAGAAACGTTGGATTGAAATCATCCCACTGATGGATTATCTGTTGATGTTCATTGAAATCAGAAGAGTTCCTCCTCTCAACAGGAACTGTGACAGCCATCTTTATATTTTAACCTCCATCAGGGACAAAGTATTAATCATGACTCATCACAGTTTCGTCTTGCTGTCTTTTCAGGTGATTCCTGATTTAAACTGGAGCTTAAAATGGAATATAATCTTTGGTGAAACAATAAAAGTGAAGAGTGCAATGAAGAATATTATATGAATAAGGGTTTAAAGGGTTTAATTTACCATATGCACTACTTCTTGGTACTGTGGGTTATTTTGGAATATATATACAATTCCTTCTGTAATGTACTGTTCGCTACTTTAAGTGTGAACAGCCTGAATGTTACTGGAAACAGAAAGAGAATATCTGTGTTCGTCGATTTGAGTTACACAAAATGAAGCTATCCAGTTAAGGGGATAGTCTCCAGGTGAATATGGGTAACTAAACAATATCCCCATCGCCAAATGATTACTTACAATAAGACAATAATTTGTTATATTAGTAAATTAGTTATTATCTAAAGGTTACTTTTTGTGAATGTATGAGTAATCAACTTACACAAACAGACAAAGTAGTAGAATAAACACCTAAATGTACTTTTAATATTTTCTTTCCATTCGTCTGAAAGACAAAATACCCTAAAATCTAAAAATGTATCAGTGCATTAAAAACAATGTAATGCCTGTAATGTCTCCCCTTAAAATTGTTGCTGTAATTACACTGAGGCAAGCTGCTGTACCATGATTATGCATTATTAGTGTGATGAGCAAAATAAAAATAATAATATTATAATAATGGGTGAAAAAAAGTTGTTCATCTATTTATTGTGTTTGTGTACATTTTTGTTTTAAACTTATTTTGAAATGTCCTTAAAAACAAATTGATATGTAGTCTGATGTGATTTTCAGCCACACCTTGTCCAATATCTCCATCAGCATAAACGTTACCTTCCACATCCAATAACAGCCAGCTGATGACAGGTGTGATATAAACTCGTCAGCCTTCCACTGATTAATACATTTACCACGTCAGCTAATTAAGGAATTAAATGAATAGAATTCATGAGAGATAACTAAAAGAGAGAAACTACAACTCTTAGCACTTGACTTTGTCTCTAAAGATCTACGAGTCAATTGGTTTCAATAATAGCTATTATATTTCGGGTATCATTGTTTAAAAAAAAAGCTCATTAGTATGCAGCCCTAAGCAAGGCTAATATCTGGCAGATGACCTGCTCAGTATTATCACTTATTAAAATTAATTTGTAATGGTATGTCCCGGTTTTGTTTGAGAAAAAAAAATGAAGAAACTGAAGATTGAAGTCTTGATGGCCAGGCGGCGACTGCAGAGAAGGATGCCTCACGTATGTGGAGGCAAAGGGGAGTCGCATCAGCGCAGCCGCCTGCAGCGCAGCCACCTGCAGCTCTACCTGCTCAGCCAGCAAAGAGGTCTCGTGCCCCTGAGGACCAACAGCATGACATGATGTCATTATAGTGAAGCCATATTGTAAATAGTCTGTGTGAAGAGTTGTTTTCTGTTTTCTATTTCTCAACATGTATATTATGTAGAATGTTTTAATTTTTTTAATCTATAATCCATATTTATTTAAAAAATAAATGTAATGGTCCTTTTTTATTTGCACACACTTTATCTGCAGTGTGAAGTCATTTCTCAGTCCCATTTTGATCATGTTGGTGAATGGTGTGACAGACACTATGTTAAGCTATCAGCTATCACTTTTAAAGTGTAACAGTTCATGTATTTGCAGGTCAAGAATAACATCTGCAGGCAATAAAAGTAAATAAAATAAAGGCGTTTCCGACTTCCCTTATCCAGAGGCTCTGGAAATGTTCTTTCAAAACCCCCCGAAAAATACTCTGCAGTGACAAAACGTGCACACTTTGTGGTCGTCGTTAAAAGTCAATAAATGTTTTGTTTAAGTCTTTGTGTGTCCCCCCC